>NC_142091.1:54029434-54336559 GCF_054644295.1 Miniopterus natalensis | reverse complement strand
GTGTCCTTGATCATGAGAATGCCATCTCTCTCTTCTTTAACTTGAAACAGAGCCAACGTGTATCAAAAATCAGACACTATTGGTGAGTTTAATAGCATGGCCAATGCATAAAGCCACATCTCTAAATTCCATCGAGTCTGTTTTCCTGATTGAGATAATACAGGTAAAATTAATGCCATTGATAAACTGCTCACAACTACTCGCCACTTCCTCTACTGCCCGTAGGAACATGATTCGCAACGGTCCATCTCTGACATTTAACTGGTTAACTGTTATTTTTCTTCATTCTCAGATGCAGCCAAAGCATATTTTCTTTCTTCTTTTTCTCTTTTATTTTCTAACAGCTTTATTGTGATATAATTCACGTACCTTACAATGCACTCATTTAAAATGTAAAATTCAATGGCTTTCAGGACACTGTATTCACAGAGTTGTGCAATCACCACCACAATGTTAGGGCATTTTTACAGTGTCCTAAAGAAACCCCGGACCTTTCACTGTCACTCCTGATTGCTCCCTTCCCCCAGCCCCTACAAAACCACTAACTTCTTTTCTTATATGCTCCCCCAAACTCATCTCCCCCAAAGCGCCCTCCTGTTCCTGGCTCTGTAATTCTCTAAGCTTCAGAATATTTTATTTCCCTGACTTAATTTCCTCTAACTTATTAGTGACAAATCCTGCAGATTGATGCTTCCTTCTGTTTCTTGTACCATAATCTTAATAAAAAACTTCCTGATCTGATACCTCAACCTCTAACAGCAAGAACAATGACCATTCCTTGTATCCTTAGTGTCTCTGTCCAACACAAACCAGTCATTGCGAAGCACCACTCTCACCGGGGCATTCTCCATCATTATGAATAGTCCCTAATCTCCCCCTCTCCCTAAAAGATGAAATATAACTACTTTAACCCAATATCCAGAGGTCTCCCCAACGCCTCTAATTACCTTTCTAACGTGACATCTTATCCCCTGCCCCTTGGTCTGCACCCTGCCTCTCAGTCCCATTAGCAGGCCCTCCAGCTCCTGCCGTCAGGCCTCTGCTCCTGCAGGGCCCCTGACGCTCCACCTGCCTGGCCAAGTCCCAGGGCCCGCTCAGCAGAAATGCGGACCGAGCTCTCCCAGTGCACGCTGAGCGCTTTCCTCTACGGGCAGACTCATGGGTGTCACGCACCTTGGGTTTATCAAACTTCTGGAGCTAGTAACATGTTTCGTATAAAGTTCTTGTCTTCCTCAATACTGTAAACCTCTTAATACTGTAAACCTCTTGAGGTGTGTGTGTGTGTGTGTGTGTGTGTGTGTGTGTGCGCATGTGCCTATGGAGGTAAGCATAATGTTATTCCCATGGTAGGCACCTAATAAATGTGTTCAGTGAGCACATGGATTAACAAATGAAGACATAAACTACTGGAAAACTTGGAGAAAATGTTGGGCACTATTTTTGTGAAAAGTGGTTAGGTCAAAATAAAAGGAGGTATATTAAAGTCTTACACTGAGACTCTCATAGATAGATAACTTTTATCTTAAGAAAAATGCATGCGGCTCAAATCCATGAACACTTAAATATAACCCAAATGGAACGACAGATAAAATATTGGCTTAAAGTTAAACTCACAATACCTAATATATTTGGATTTCAAGAAACATCTGTTTGAAATGATTTTTTTTTTTTCAGTTTTGGGGGAAGGGCAGGTAAAAAAGGAAAGAGAATTACTTTTTTTTTTTAATGTTCTTTTTTCCCTCCTGGATAGTTCACATTTCAGCCCCAGTTAGAATAATGACTTTTGCAGGTGGCAAAACATCAGTAGCTCTAAGTACTCACCACAGACATAGCCTATTCAGAACTGCTATTATTTCAAAATTGTATGCAGCTCAGCTCAATTCAGGAATGCAAGTAAGTCTCAAGATACAAAAAGCCAGTACAACCGAATTTGTATCACACATTCACCATATTGGCCAGCATTTTCTAACAATAAGAAAGTTATTTTGCAAACAAATATAAAAAATAATTATTAGAAATATTTTCAAAGTTACCAATTAAATTTTAAGGTAAATAAAGGTAAACTTTAAATTGTTGACCATATGTTAGTTTTAAGATTTTCTACATTTAGATGAGGTTTTCAGATATTCTTATTTCGTTAAGCTCCAAGGCACATTAAAGATTTTATTCAAAATGCTAAATGACAAGGTAATTATGATATTTAAAAGAACTTACAAATTATAAAAAGAAAATGTCATTCATTACAGAGTTATTATCAATTTACCAAAAGGTATGATTTTTACTTGTATGCATTATACCTGAAGATTTTTAGCTATCCTGATTTTCATGAATACTTGGAGAATTTACATTGAACATCTGTATCTAATGAAAAATATATTAGGTGTCAGCTTTCAATTCTGTATATTTTATAGCTCCAAAAGGTGAGATTTGTTGTTTTTTTTTTTTGGCTAAAACAGACACCGTTACATACTTTATAGTTGAAATGTGCTGCCTCAAATGAAGGAAAAATGCAAGACGGAGAAGTATTTTTAAAAACCTTCACATGTAATGTATTTTCCATCCAAAGATTAAGAATCATAAAATATACATTTAAAATGTACTAAATAATTGTAAGAAATGTTATAATTCTTGTATGGCATAATATATTATCTCATTCTTATTGCATGAATAGTACCAAAAGCATAAAAAAATCAGAATATAAAATTTGCTGGATCTAACTATGACAAACCCATTAGAAGAGGCTGTCATGAACTAGTTGCAATTTCTCATGCAAACATTATATGAAGCTAAATATCTTTGTCAGGGAGAAGCAGATATTTAACTTGTGTAGCTGGTTTGAGGCATTATAAACACTAGAGGCAGTAGGGATCTTGTACCATTTCTTCCCCAGCCCTATCTTTCCTTGTTGTTGGTATGTTTGGGAAAAGGTAGGGCAATGAATAGATCATTTAAATCTTCTAGGCATACTGGCCTGCACTGGGTTGTACAGACCACTGGCCTGGAGGTTAATCTGAAACAGCCTAGTCTAGAGGTGATGTCCTCACTTCATCAATTCAGTCATGACTGACTGCTTGCCAGCAGACAAAGATCAGGGAGTTTGGTTAATTTTGTGGTTGGTCACTTCCTATTAAAATGTTAGGGCTCGATGATATGAAATAACTGTATGTCAGGTAACTAAAATCAATATGCATGCTTGTACACGTGAGTGTATTCCTCCCAGAAATATGTACTTGCCATAATTCCCATAAAGATTAAGTATCAACCTACGGTGTTTTAAAATGGAGCCACTCTGGGGGGAAAAAAGCCCTTTTCTCTTATACTTTGCTGAAGAGGAATGTTTCCCTCCCAGTAAGTTAGTAGTACTAAATTTAGGTTCCCAAAGACATGATAGCATTTCATAATGATATCTAACCTTTGAGTTCTTACTGTATGCCAGGCGCTTTACGTGTATTCATGTTTTTAATATTCTACAAAGCTGTGATGTGGGTGCTGCCATCACATCCATTTTACAGTTGGTGAAACTGAGGCGTTTAGATAAGTAACTTGCTGAAGGCCACCCGGTGAATCTGGCTCTTTAACCCATGGCGTCTAGGTTTAGAGTCTATGCTCTTAGTCACCATGCTTGACTACTTAAATATTTGCTGAATATATAAACAACTATTTCCTTTTACAATGCACTCTCCCTAACTCAGTTGTCTTTTTCTCTGTAGAAACTCCACAGAAAGCCCTTCGGGATAAAACAAACAAACAAAAACAGCTTCGGGCTGAAGACAGCGATGGCAGTGCTGAAAATGCGAATAGCAGTGTACCTTGGAAGTCGAGAATGGCTGAGAGTGACAGTCAGGCCTGTTCCGATATGTGGCCTGATTTACTGCAGAAGGAAACCGGCATATTTTATGTCTACAGGTGTCTGGATCTGATCAAACTCTACCTGAATCTCCACCGCACCTCTCAACCCCAATACCTTTCTCTAACTGGGGAGCTCAAAGGAACTCATCTGCTATCCTAACTTGAGGTAGTCCGTGTTTTGAGACTGAAATTTGAAGGCTGTGAGGCAGAAAGTAATTCATTCTCCCCAGAAACCCAGGACCAGCACTTGCGCCACGGGGATCCCACCTCCCTAGCCTGCATTTACATCAAGACAAGACAAAGCTGGTTCTGTTGGAACGATGGGTGAAAAACAACTGCGCAGTAGCTTCTCGGAAAGGCGTCAACTTGTGAACATGAACTTGATTCTTTAAACTTTTGAGCTAGCAAAAGATACCACCTTCCCCAAGGAATTTTTATTGACTATATCAGGAACATAAGGACTCTGCTGGACAAGGGGCTGGTAAAAGAGCTTCGAGAAAAATGGAAAGTAAAGAAAGCTGTTCAAAACCTACTAGACAGCAGTTGTATTGGACAGAAGCAACTCCATTAAGTAGATGCTTAACTTTTTAATGATAGAAATAGGTTATTTTTATAAATATAAAATATTTTTATAAATACCTGGCAAAATAACTGATAAGATAAAATTACCTATCGGTCATATTAAGCATATAATAATTCAATTTTCTTTTGTGGAAACTCAGAGAAAGGGAAAATCACCACAGCATCAATCATCACAATGCATTTCTAAATGGGTCAGCAAAACTTGATTTTATAAAACTTGTTTTCTATCTTATGCTTTACTCCAAGTCCCTGCATAGATTCAAAACACTTATGCCTACATCTACAGATCTAGTCTTTAGGAACAATGCCAATTTATTTGCTAAACTACAATCTTTTCTCAAAAACATATTCCCATGTGATTTCATACAGTGTTATTAAACAAATACTCATTAAAGATAAAGGCAGACCATCACTTTCAAATGATTAAAGAAACACAAGTGAAATAAACAATCTGAGAACATTTATGTTAGTACATTCGTTTTAAAGCTATGTCAACAACAATTTTCAATAGTCCATCAATAATCATTAAACTTGTAGAATGTGCCTCATATATTTGAATGGTGGGTTTTTGCTATAATCTGGAATTGTTAACTTAATAACATGTTGTTTATTCAAAGTGACAATTAAGTTTTTCCCAAGACTTATTTGTATAACCATTTTATGTTCAAATATGTCCTAAGGATACAGATCAATAACAAGTGGGAATAACAAGCTAGTTCATGAACAAAAATAACAAAAAAGGGTTAAAATAAAGCTGAAATGTGTACATTTATGTATAACAGGGAACAGTGGCCAAAGAAACATTTTATACTGAAGAATGAAGGGATAGTCAGGATTCTTTCGCTGCCTTTTCTTAATATTGGTCATAAAATTGCTCCACGGTGCCAGCTGTTGAAAACATGCTTGGACTACAAAAACTACTTTCAGTAAGATCAGTTGATATTTAGAAAGATATGTTGAGTAGTCAGTAAATATTATATGATCTTCTTATGAATCCCATTGGTGTGCTTCATAAACAAATCCCAACTACCATAACTACTCATCTTAGTTCACATTTTACAACACAGCTGGCATTTTATACTCATACATAAATAGTATTTCATCTAAAAATTTGCTATTTCTGCTTTATTTCTATGGCTAAGAATCTAAAGTGGTATGTATTGGTGTTACTGATTAAGTATCATGTACCTGAAAATTTTGGTATTAAACCTCCATATGTGATATGAATGTGAATATTGGTCTGTGAGCCAATGAAATAATTTTCTTCTCTATCAAATAATTTTTATCCACTGAAATACATAAATCCAAATTGAGCTTTCTTTGAGAAACTACATTTTTCAGTTGATATTTTATATGAAGGACCCGAAATATCTGATTTTAGACTGCAATTAATACTCCTCTTGAAGGACATAAAAAAACATCACATCACATTTTAATCAAGTATTACTACAAAGAAGTAGAAAGCCTTTCCACAAGTAAGGTCCACATCACAATGGTAAAATGTAATTAAAACTTTTAATGTAGAAAGTAAATTTCTACCTCACACACACAAAAAAATCAGATACTTTATATAAAGACAGCATCAACTTTGGAACTAACTACTTTCAAGACATCTCTAACTTTCAAGCACATACAAACCAAGAGTTGAAAGAGAGCTACATAATGTAAATTTGAAAATATTTCTGAGGTGATAAAATAGCCAGTAATAAATAATTTTAAAGTATACTTCACTGACTTCATTTCTAAAATATGTGAATTCTAAGTCTACCTAATATGTGTAATAAAAACATCTTCTAACGTAGCCATACATTTTTTCTCCCCTCCAGATCACCACCACTCTAGTACATAACATATTTTCTTACCTCCAAATGTTTTACCACTTCTAAATAATGCCAAGTTACTGTTCTACACTTAAGTTACCATAAGGATATTCACTTGAAGTCTATTATCTACCTACTGGTACGAATTTAAGTCAATACAAGGTGGTACTTTGCTGTATCCTGAGATTCTTTTAAGATTCCTTTTCTGCGAAAATCTCCTAAGCCACCGTTGCATTTGTGTTACCAACTGCTATCATTAAGGAAAAAAAAATTAGTCTTACTCTTTAAAAGAAAGATTATTCATTTATGTAAATTATGTTCTCCTTATTTATGCATATTGATCATCTCAAACTGGGTCTCGAGAGGTGGATTTCTTGGAAACTTACACGTTTGGAACTGGAAAGGACATTAGAGATCGTCTACTCCAACCCCTTCGTTTTATGGTTGAGGACACTGAGCCCAGAAAAGATAGCTCAGTGACTTTGGGCAAGTTTCCTACCGAGCGGCAGAGCCAGAACCAGAAGCCAGGTCTCCTGATGTCCTGTTGGGAGCCAGGTCTCCTGACTTTGTTAGGAGCCAGGTCTCCTGATTTTGATTCCAAGGATCTTTCCATTACACACACTGACTCTCTATTCTTTCAGGTTGCCTTGGGCCACTCACACTGATCAAGCTGCTTTGTAAACGGTCACATTCACCAAATAAAATGCCTTTGATGACAAGTCATGGGACCTTGGAATGTACCTGTACAATCAGGCTACCCTCTAATTAATCACTATCTCCCCCAGTCTAGAACCTCAGTTGCTTCTCAGTGACCATACAATAAATTATAACGTTTATCAACATGGTCTTCAAATCTGTACACGATCTGGCACCTACAAGTGTCATGAAACTCTCCTCTTGATCCATGCTGTTGACACTAGCTCAGTTCTTCCAACGCACCAAACTCCTTTGAAACTCAGCACAAGCCATTCCCGCCAACCAGGCTCTTCTCCCCGGCTTTGCCTGGCTGGCTAGTAAACATTCTTCAGTCCTCGGTTTAAATAGAAGACCCCTAAACATTTCCCCAAGTCCAGCCATCCTTTGCCCCACGCCCACCTCCTCGCTTTTGCGCCCTTATTTCAACCTCTATCTCTTAGTGTTTATAATAAGTCCAATTAATGAATTATTGATTCAATTACTTACTTAATGTTCCCTTTTCAATCTCCTCCCACATCTCTAAGGGCTGGCACTCCGCCTATTCCTAATCCACCGCTCTACCCTCCAGTACTTAGCAGACTGTGTCTGGAACACAAAAATCACAATAGCTCGTATTTACTATGGCTAGTTGATTACTATGTGCCAGGCCTTGCTCTAAATGCGGTCATCTCATTCAAACTGCCAAGGATCCTAGGAAGCTGGTACTAGTATTATACTTACATTACAGATGATGAAACAGAGGACAGTGCATTTAGAAACCTGCCCAGTGTCACAGAGCTAGTAAGTGGTGGAACTGAGATTTGAATTCAAGCATTCTGATTCCAGTGTCTATTTTTTTAAAAACGGCCCGGCCGGTGTGGCTCAGCGGTTGAGCATCAACCTAGGATCCTGGAGCTCAAGGTTCGATTCCTTGGCACAGGCCCGGGTTGTGGGCTCGATCCCCAGCAGGGGGCACACAGGAGGCAGCCGATCGATGACTCTCACCATTGATGTTTCTCTCTCTCTCCCTCTCCTTCCTCTCTCTGAAATCAATAAAAGACATTTAAAAAAAAAAAAAGAAAAAAGAAAGGTTGTGAAGAATAACTTTAAAAAAACCCACGAAAACGAACATTTTATATGCTGCTGCGCACTCAACTGTTTGTGCAATCAATCAATAAATTTATCAACAAAATGAAACTGACAGTATCGCTGAACTATTAAATCGGACTAACACCACGAACGGTGTTTACGACACGTCAGGCGCTTCCTCAGTAGTATACATATTTCAGTCCTGTAATCCCACTGCACCCTACAAATCAGGCGCTTCCAGCACGGCCACGTGACAGATGAGGAAACTGAGGCAGGCAGAGGAGCAGCTCTTTTCCAACATCACATCGCTGGCGAGCGGCAGTCCCGGGGTTCAGACCCAGGCAGTCCACCTCGAGCCTGTTCTCTTAACATCCACTCTGCACAGCCGCGCTTGTGAGAGCCCGCGGCTGAAGACAGCTCCGAGTTCATCATAAGTCCCCAGTGTCACAGCCATTAGGGAACCTCGGAAGGACAGAAACAAAGAGAGGAAATCCTGCTTGGGTTACCCTGACTCCCTCTACGTGATGGAGATAAAAGCTGCTCCTCTGCATGGCTGGGTGACAAAAGGGGGGAGCCCCTTCCTCCCAGGGGGCCCAGGAGGCGGAGGGCCCCTGGGCCCCGGGCGTCCGGGCCCTGCCCCGGGCTGGGTGCCCCGTGAGACCTGCAGCACCCCCCTCCCATGCAGTAGCCCCAGGCCGCACAGGACCGCGACCCAGCGCGTGCACGCGGGAAAACAGAACAGCTGAACCCTAGGGTAAAGGCGAAGAAAGGCAAAAAGCCATGAAAAATCCGGAGCCATGGGGGGCGAAAGGATAATGCTGCTGAAAGGTGCTCAAATCTTTCCAAACCTTGCTAAGATTTCAAGCGGACAGGGCGCTTCTCACTAAGCTCTTCAGTTTATCTTTAAGTAATAAAATGATGTTGGTGACATCCCTTCTGCAAGTGATAAAGTGCCATACAAATGATAAGTTTACTTGATATTCAAATGTTGTATTTTATGTATCTATAAGGGACCTTTCCTCGGGTAATAAATCGGTTTTATTCTCTGTGAAAGACTACTGGTGAAAGCAGTGTTTCTATATATAATGATCCTTGAAATGCGCATGGTTAAAAAAAATGCACGTGGTTGAAATTTTATCCTATGACTATGCCAGCACAACGGGAATTTAAAAAGAGACAGCCTTAGCATGCGGTAGCATTTTTCTCAGAGACAGTACTTTTGGAAGAGTCCCTAAAAACAAAATTGAAATGAACAGAAAAATTTTTAGCTCAGGTTGGGTGACTCTAGTCAGCTCATTTGGACAAAGGATAGATGTGTTCGTTCCAGAGTTTGGGGATTCAGCAGTTTTAGAAGGTGTGCTATAAAAGTAGGGCAAAGCAATCTAGTTTTAGAAGTCAGATTTCACAGACTATGGCCTGGGTGCAATGCCCAAAGACGAGGTCAGACTGGTCAGTTGCATAAAAGAAAAGTAAAAATAAAAATAAAAAATCAGATCAGCATATAGGTGCAATAAGCAATTTGACCACATATTTCCACATTTCAATGCATGATATTGGAATTACTAAGCACAGTTAACATGAGAGACATTGGGAAATTCATTTAAATTTTCCACATGCTTCAGGTTTCCCAGATGCAAAACCCAAATAATGAAATCTTTCTTTCCAAGGTGCTGTCACATGCTTAGGTGAAGGACACTATATGGGGGAGAGAAAAAAAAACCCAACCCTGTTATCTTTGCTCACAAAATGAGATCTTATAACCTTACCTAATAGATTGGTTAACCACAAGGCCAGATCTTCTTTCATCGGTAGCAAATTAGCTTCATGTCTGCTGGCCAGCCACTGGCTATACTGATGCATATCAGAGAGGCCAGGTCCACTGCGTACCTTTGGGCTCAGAGCAGTGCACATTATTTATCCACTTGTAATACCTGTTTTGGAAACAAAAGAGCAATTGCTTTTTATACAGATTTCTCTTGTTAAAATCTTGATGCCAATGACAAAAGTAAGGAACCGGATCCATGGAGATTGATGAAAGGTCAGGTTATTAATTATTAAACCCCAGGAAACACTGTTTGCTTTATCTTTTTTGGTGCTATCACTGTTGACCAGCCACTTGGTAGAAGATAGCAGCAATCAAAGGTCAAATAGAAATATCAAACAGTAAGCACTAAGCTTGTGAAAAATGTGATATTTAGAAAGAGTCAGTTTCTAAGACGAGAAATCCCAAAGTTGTTGATGAAAATTTGAGTATCCAAATTGTAAACTCCAGTTGTTTGGGTTCATTTTTGAAACCATAGATTTCTACAGAGCTTTAGGACTGAGTGCTAGCAGTGACAGTGTTTACACAATTTATTATGAACATATGGTCACTACCCTTAAAACTATTATCTATAGGATTAAGCACAGCACTTGGTTCTTTGCAGATGGCTGAGCAATCAAGGATTCACAATTCAGAGAACTGGGTGGGAGACAGGGTAAGAAGTGCTTTAGAGACTCCCTACCTACTCTACTTTTCTCATTTTACAGTTCATGAAAAAAAAAAACCAGAGAGGATCAGTGACTTAACCAAGATCATACAGCTAGATCATGGCACAGTCAGGCTTAAACCTGGGTCTTCATACTCTTTCGAGAATGACACATTTTAAAAAATAGATTCATCAAGAAAGCATATTATAACCCAAAAACAACACCATTATTCTAACAAATACTGTTGCAAGTTTTTCTTTTGTCTTATTTTGTATCTTTTCACTTCATGGGTTTTTGCATCCTACGTTTAGTTTGCAATCATCTTTTGAATAGAAGAGATTTAAATATCTTACATCTACAAAATAAAAGTTGATTTCATTAACCTGGTCACCTTATGGGTATCACAGGCCCCTAGGTGAGTTGTAGAAAAGTTGTTTGAATATATAGTTGGCCTCGAATGTAGCACTTTTTATGCATTATTTATAGGACCTAAGACTATAGAAGTAACATTGAAGCAGCTCAGATAACAAACTCATAAGTTTAACAATGTGTACACAAGTAATGTGAAATAACTAAATGCACTATAACTGGATAACAATGAAAATACAACTGGCAAGAGGTAAGATTTATGATATAATGGGGTATTCAGCTATATTTCAATAATTATGGTATTTTTAAGTTACCAATATAAGTGCATATCAACTCGTCAGTTCTATTCTTTGAAACTTTACATAGTAGTCTTTTCTAATGAATCTCAAAGTCTAATTCTCTTAGCATAGGATAATTTTTTTCTTTTATAGACTGCTTTTGAAAACATAGTAAGTTATTGGTGTTTAGAAAAATGCAAAATGTGACCATCTCTCAAACATTTTGCTGTAGTATTAGAAGAGACAGCTAAAGAGTAAACACCTAAAAGGTGTCATAAATATGTAATTTAAAAGCACAGACGACTGCATTTCTAAACAATTATGCTTTCAAGTAATTGTTTTGCAAAAAATAATTGCCATAAATTTTCTTTGAAAACATTTTTTTATAAATCTCTATCTAATTATCCATAGTAAACCAGTGCAAATGTGAAACATACGTTGCTAAATTATCATTATAGGAACCAGAACATTACCATCGCCTATTCTTTTGTAGTTAATCATCACATCATTCACACAAAATCCTAAAATTTTCTCCAAATCCTGTCATTAAATATCAGAAACCCAAAACATTCTTTTGCCCCAGTTCTTTGAAAAATAGGTCTAGTCCCAGAAAAACAAAACATCTCCCTGTAGCTGGTCAGGATTCTTATAGGCTAGCTAACCTCAGAAACAAACATTTAAGTAATATTACATTTAAGCACATGATTCATACATTTAAATAACTAATTGAAATCTTAAAAGGGTTACCTCTAAAATGCCTTTCTTCTCAAGACACAATCTCTCCCACTACTTTCCTGAAAGTGAGATGTGGTAGGTCAGTAACTTTAGCTACATCCTATTATGTGCTCTGCAACTTTCATTTAAGCACCAGCGTCCTATTCTGCTCTGTAAAAGCAAGAAGACACCTCAGATTCTTAGGCCCATTGTCCAATGAAGAATTCATCAAGGGATAGTTTACAGTAAGCCTAATGGCATGTAACAGTTTCAGTGAGTCAGAGGGACACAATCCTTCCCCTCAATACTTCTAAACAGTGAAGTTTTTATTTTCTTGACAGTGGCACATTTATTTCTCATGCAGTCTGTCCTGTATTTTGCCAGAAATGTAATTCAAACTATCTTCTAATATTTATAGATGATCATTCAGTAAAAAAGCAGTAAGAGTAGTTAAGCAATTTTTGTTATGCTGCTTTGTTTATAATCAAAACTATATTCAACCTGTAAAAAAAAAAAAAAAAGAGAGAGAGAGTTCTATTTTACCAGAAGGTAAAAATGGGAGAAAGAAGGCTTAGTGGGCAATTCACATGCAATAGGTGATAAACAACTAAACATACGCCAAATATGTTGACACTTAAAGTCGCTGTCATGGATAGAAGCTCTGTTTAAGTCCCTTTAGAAAAAAAATAGGATTTCAATCCAGATTGAACCATTTTTTCATCATTTAAATCACCATCTGTGGTTCAGCTGAAAGTCAGCCACTACATGGAGGTCTTGGACTTAGATATGGCCGAGACGTGAATAAGAAACATGGGCCTGGGCCCAGCTAGCAGGAGTGTGGAAGAATTATTCCATGGTGAAGTAGTTTCCCACTGAAATGATTAAATGGGGGTGAACAAAAGTCAAACGAATTTATATCACCAAGATAAAAAAGATCACTACAGGACTGTAACCATTTGATAATTTTTAACAAATGTTTAATCAGTGTGGATGAGTTGAACTAAATCACAAAGAACAAACCCAAACAAAAAGATCATTTCTGATCTTTTGAATTCATTCAAAAGTTTTCCAAAACCACAAGAGATGCCAAGGAGTAGCTTTTAAAGTTGGGAAGTGAAATGATTAACGATCCACTAGACTGGAATAAAGAAGTTCAAGTTTGGGAGAACAAAAAAACTTTTTTTGTGTGTGCACTGCATCAAAACACAGAAAGATGTTACCATTAAAATTCGTAGATCTAAATATGTACAAAGCTTGATAAGTACCTTTGGCAAGTACTAAACAAAGACAATCACTTTGGGAAGAGGAGGGGGGACCCAAATGCTGCTATGAGTCCTCCAAACTATGGCTTCTCCAAGTTTATGGGTCTATCTAAAAATGGATGACTCAACCCTCAGGATTTGGAATTCAGAAAAATAAACCTTAAAGCAAAAAACATGCAGAAACTTAATACCGAATTCTTCAAAGAATGTGTGTATTTTTTCTTTCTTTCTTTCCATAGAAGTGATTCTGGAATAACCATTATAAATATGATGAGACATGAACTAGCCCAGGGGAAGAAGAAAAAATTAATGACTCCGTAAGTAAAATATCATATGTTTCAAGACTCTGTTTAGTCTGTTGCTCCAGAATCCCAGTTGAAGACCTTCTAGTTTTGAGTCTGAAGATAAAGGACTCTTTCACATCACCTAGAGATGTGCTTTGATTATGACCAAGATGGTTTCTGGTCTACCTCTAGACTTTGTTGACACGTTATAAAAATAAAATTTAAAAATGAAATATTGCATAGAAAATAAGTTGGAAAGAAAGAAAAATAAGAATAAAATAATAAACATTTTATCACTGCTGTCTGCTATGAGATTCCACTAAAAAGCCTGAATAATGAATATTAATTGGAATATTAGAATTGGAATAAGAAGTCCTGGGGTCAAACTAGCTCTACTACCTACCCACTTAATAGCTGTTCTAAGATTCTAGTTCTATGACTTTTTATGTTTGTACCTGAGTTCTTCAGTATGTCCAACGGAGGCTAACACTTCAGACATAATCTTGAAACTTAAGTATTTGTGCCAGTGTTGGCATATATTTTACATTCAATAAATACTAGCTAAATCTAAATTATCGCCATAGGAAATATGCCAAAAATAAAACTTCCATTGACTTATTTTAAAAAGAAAAGCAATTCTGTAACAAAATAGGAATGTTTTGTAGACCTGAGTCACTAGGAGAAGACAAAGGGTAAAGAAGAGAAATGAAAACTAAGTATCGATGAAATAAAAGCATGAATATTGGAAAACTCAAAGTTTTCTTCATAATGAGAAGGAAGAAGCCCTTAAGGTGAATGAAATGTTGGGCTCTAAAATGAGTAGTTCACAAATTTTGTTAACAAATTAGACTTCATTTCTGACCCCAGTTAAAGATCATAAACTATTAAGGTGGGGGAATGCTACACCTCTCCAAATAAATGTGAGAGGGTGTCACTATGCCTCCCCCCCAACCCGACCCCTTAACTGCGGCCAGTAAAAACCAAAAGTGCTAATGATCTCACAGGGAAGGAAGGGAAGGGAAGGGAAGGTGTCCCCCCTAAAGGCCAACTTTGTTCTCATCTGTAGCACTCGTCTCACCTCCACCTAGTCAGTTTTGTGTGTCTGAGGTATGAAACAATGAAGAAACAAAGTCTGTAGGCCAGTAACACTAACTTTTAAAATTTAAAACAAACAAACAAAAAGTACCCCAAGCCAAACACCCTCCCAAAATCTGGAAGGAGAAAACGGTATCTTTCAAGCTAGACTCAAAGAATTAACAGCTAAGGATGGCTCTTTCACCATTGAGTTCTTTGCTCCTAAGTGATTCATTTTGGCTAGCCAATAATCTCTCCACAACGCTACATATTCTCGACCAATGTCACGAATGCAAAATCTTACCCTAAGGGTCCAATCAGAAAATTAAAGTTCAAGAATTAATCATAAAAGTAACTCTAGATCTTGTAAATAAATGGACCTCCACTTCTGGCTAAGGGGAGCAACTTGTCCACAAATTAAAGAAGCACCAAGCATAAAGCCAAAACAACACTCCTTACTAGCTTTCCTCATTATATAACGTATTTAAATTCAAACATACATTAGAAGATCTACTTAGTCAAATTCCTGGTTCTTAATAAACGACTGGAGGTCTAAAATGTTTTGCCCAAAGGAACAAGGCTATGTAACCACAGAGTCGTTACAAGTATCCTACTCAGCCCTCCTGCTGCCCAATCTCAAGTAATGCTAACTTTCTACCAAGACCCTTTCTTACCCTGGAGTCCCATGATGACTAGTCTTGAATGATATACATGCAATAATCATTCCCTCTTAAATCATGACCAAAATATTAAGACTGAGTGGGAACCAATATCTCATATTTTTTTTAGAGCATTAGCAATTTTTTTCTTCTTTTAAAAAAAATTCAACTAGATCAACTCTTCCAAATAACTTAGTACAGGTTTTTGGATCCCTACCAGATTAACTCGAAAGAAAATTTGAATGGAAAGCCACCTGAAATTCATAAATCAATTAGAAAATTTAAAGACTTCCATCAAAATTTCATCTAAGTCGATTAGATACTTCATGAGATTTTGGGTGTGTTTTTTTTAAATATGTTATTTGTAACACAAAGATTTCTGTTTTACTTAACTATAGGGTAGTTGAGAACTATCAGATTTCTACTCTCTACATATATCTGTCTCATGTAAGGGGAGAGAATTAGCAAAAGCTCAATTGAATTGACCCTGAAAATGTTTAAGACAAAAAAATTACACAAGCTTCTTACTCATTTTGACAAGAGGCACGCATATTCTACCTCCACCCCAGTCATTTCCTCTAGTCAGAAAACCTTGAGTAGAAAACCTTGATAGAAGCAGTGGGATCCTATCTGCGCCTCCATATAAAAACCACAAAGATACCAAAGTAGCCTCCGCAGCAGCTGCAGTTTCACAGACTCGCTCTGCGCACCCATCGTCGGCGCCTCGCTCTCTGCTTTCAGACAAGGTAAGCGGCCCTCGGCCTGGAATGCAGACTTGCAGCCTTGCAGCAAAGCTCGAAAATCACGCCTCACACGCTCAGGGTTCGTAAGAGACCTGGCAGCTCACCGTCCCCGCACGTTTCAGGTTGTAACTGAGATTCCTCAGCAAGATGCTGGGAGGCTCGTGGCGACCTCAGGGCCTTTGGCGCCAGGTGCAGTAGGTTTTGCCACGTGAATCCTATTCCCAGCAAAGCAGAGTCCGCGCCACCAACGTCTGGTGTTGAGCCGCGAAGCCAAGAAAGCAGCAAAGGCTCGTAGCCTACGGGCTGGTACCCGAGCTACCTCTCTGCTGCAGAGCCCACTCGGATGAGCCACGTGTGACGGCCACACGGTCCCAGGCCTCGGACACCTGTCCCTTACCTTCTCTTAGGCAGTCGGAGCCAGGACGCCCATGTTGGAGAGGACCCCCGCGGCCACCACCTCCCCCTGCGCGGTTAGGGGGGCGCATTCCTCGAGAAGGCGCTCATGGGTGGGTGTCAGGGGCGGGCTGGGCGCACTGGGTCCCAGCCGTAGCTGACCAGTGTCCACGCACCGCGGGAGGTCGGGGAGGCGGCGGCGAGCGCGCGGGCTTGCTCTCAGCCTCGCCTCTGCGTCTCGGGGCGCGGGCGGGAGGAGAGGTGCCGTCCCCTGCCCGGCGCGCACCCGACCCGCGCGGCCTTTATCTGGGCGCTGGGCGGCCCGCCGGGCGGCCCTGCGGCGGGCGGATCTGGTTTCCTCCGCACGGGACGCCCTCGCACCCTGAGCCCTTCGCGCGAGCCCGGGCGAGGGGCGGGGTTACGGGAGGCGCGGAAAAGTTTCGCAGACCTTGACCGCCGGAGGAGGAGGGGGCGGCGGGGGGGGGGAGGTTTTCATTTCCAAAAAGGTTAAGTGGCGGGAGGTCCCGAGCAACCCACCCCACCCCCACCGTACTGCAGCGTGGAAAACAGCTGGGAAGCCCGGCGTCCGCCGCCTCCCCGCTCGGGGCCGCGCAAGCTTCCGACGGCTGGGCTGGGTTCCGGGCAAGTGACCTTCCCCGGCTGATCCAATTTAATTTTGCCAACGTAACTCACGCTTTCAAAACAGAGTTGTCTCCTCTGCTCCCCCAAACAATTGCAGATTCCAAAACCCTGCTCTGTGGACTCAGGAAGAACAATACTACGCGAAGTATTCCCCCCCCGGGGGGGGGGGCGGTGACGCACAGGCCAGCCTTTGTTTGCTCCCTTAAAAAAGCTCCACTCTGTCAAACGCATCAAGGACAACAGAGTGCCACCCCGAGTCACACGTGTCGCCCTCCTTCCTCCCGTCCTGGCCGCCTGCCTCGGGTGAAACGTTCGGGATCCCTCCCCTGAGACCATCCCCGCTCGGTGCCCTCCCCTCTCCCCATGACCGCGCGCCCCACAGCGACCCTGGGGCCCGGAGGCGGACGGGCGCCTTCGCGATCCAGGTGCCGACTGGAAATGCCCCCTCGGCCCCGGGCTGGCCGAGCCGCCCGGCGGGCTTTCCGCGCGGCGGCCACTGGGGCTGCTCCGCGCCGGGGGCCAGGCGCACGTGGCGCGCCCGGGGCATCACAGAGGCGCCCACTGCGGTGCCCACCCACGCGGCGCCCGGCCCGCCCGGCGGTCCGCGGCTCTGCCGCAGCGCAGCCAGGCCCCGAGGTCATTTTGAAAAGCCGGGCCCCCACCCGCGCCGCCCCGCGCCGCCCCGCAGGCAGGCCCTCCCGGGACCGCGCCGCAGAGCGCACGCGGCGGCGGTGGCAGAGCCGCGCCCGCGCCCGCCCGGCTCACCCCCGCGTCCGGAGAGCTGCCCGCGGCCCTCAGAGGCGCCGGGGCTCCCGGCTCGGCTCCCGCAGCGTCGCGGGCCCGGCGCCCTCCCGCAGCAGGTCCCGCAGCAGCCGCCGGCCGCGCGCCCCCCGCCCGGCCGCTGCCGCCGCGCGGCCCCTCGTCATGCTTCTCGGGCGGCCGCTCTCGGCGCAGTTCGGAAACGCGCCCCCCGCCAGGAACAGATCGCCTACATTTCACCCGCGCGGCCGGCGGGAGCGAAACGCTTACTTTTCCTGGCGGGCGGCAGACGCGGCCGACGCCGACTTACCCCGCAGACCCGGGAGATTGTGTTGCACGCCCTGGGCAGCGGCGCGGGGTTGGGGCCCGCTCCCGCCCCCCTCGACCCCCGAACGCTAACCTAGGAGGGACCGGCCGGGGGTGGGGAGGGGATCATATTCAACTCCGGGCTTTCGCCGGAGTCAATGGCTTTAGCACAATATTAAAACGTGGTGTTGGGAAAGTTTGCTGTCCCGGCCAGGGATTTTTTGCAGACTCAGAAGCATGAGCTTTCCAGCCACTTGGGCCACTCCTCGCTCCGCACTGAACGACTTGGTTTCCTACACCTCCCTTGAAAGATCGGGTTTTAGGAGAGGCTGCACTGAGGGCTGTGTTCATTTTCGGAAGGAAACCCGATTCCACCCTCCCTCGTGCTCGGCGCCGCGCTGTGCTGAGTGTCACAGACAGTCCTCTCCAACTGCTGTTTATTAGCGCGTGTGGGCCGAGGGGAAAGGCCTGCGGGAGCTGGCAGGCGCTCAGGGTCTGCCTCGGCGCTGCCACCGAGGCCACCGAGGCCGGGCGTCCCGGGGCGGGTGACCTCTCCGGGGGGCGGATGGGGAGGGGAAGGCGGGCGGCCCTTTGCCTTCGCGCTCCCACCCCCGCGCCCCGCGCGCCCGGCCGGGCCCAGGTACTCGGGTCCTCGGGGGCACCGTTCCCCAGTAGTGAGAAAGCGCCCCCGTCCCACGCTCCCCTCCCCCAAAGAGAAACTACCTGCGGATCCACCACAGGGAGGAGACGGGGCTGATTTTGGATACAATTGAAGGACCATGTTGCATCTGCGGCCGCCTGCATCTGGAAGCGGTTAGTGGCTCCGAAGCATCTAGACGCTGCCTTGTAGCGGCACAAATAACGAAGGGGGCAAAACGGACTGGAAAGTCTGGGGGCACTGACCCCCAAGCTCTGCGCTCCAGTTCAACGTGCTGTTGCAGCCACCGGTTCCATATTGCTCCCTGGCTTCCCAGACAAGAAAAAGGGGGGCGAGGGGGCAGCCACCTCATTTGAAAGAGAAACAGCACCTATAAAAAGGCCTGCGTTACTGCCCGGACATGCACACAGGTCAACCAGCCATACAGAGCGGGCTGCAGATGAACTCGAGGAAAGGATTCTGAATAATGTCTCTAATGGAACCGATTCCGAGCATTCCTCAAGCCCTAAGAAAGTATTTTGAGTTCCTGAACTTGTACAGTTTGAGTAAAAAGTCAGGCACCCTTGATAGTTTTGCATGATCGAACATCACGGGCCAGTAAACATCAATTTAAGTCTCCTCTGGGTGTAGACAACTTCCAAAACGTCTAACACCTTGGATTTTGAAAATTGCATATCCTAGACCTCTCCTGATGTAAATATTCCTGTCACATTGTCCAATATTGATGCTATAAAAAGCAAAGTGCCAATCGATGTTTTTATTGATTCGGGAACAACGCTAAACCCAGTTTGGGGAAATAAGGAGGCTGGCGGAGCCCTGGGAAAGCATCATCTGTCAGATGTCTCCCTCCAATGCCCCTTCCTTCCAGGAACTCCTAGTTCTGAACCAGGCCCTCGGCCCTTCTAGCAAGGAGCAAAAGGACCACGCGGGGCACATGTGCTCTTTTTCTCACTCGCATCCGAGAGTCCTGCTGACGCCCTGGGTGGCAAGAAAAAAGTAATGCAAAAGATTTCTGGAGGGGCATCAAAATCGTGTTTTAATTTTTTTCCAGAATTTGTAAAAATCCCCATTAGATTTTTATTTTGTCTTTTGCAAAATCGAGTTTCCGTTAATGTCTTCCCATCAGTCACTAACACATTTGTCAGATATTCTTTTCGCTCAAGAATGGTCTCGCTTTGGTCTCTCTCCACCTAGGCACGTTGGTCTTAGGGAGCCACGGGCCCACTTACCGTCCCTGAACTGAAGGGGAGGTAATGGAAGCACGTGCCTCACCTGCTGGGGTGAAAATGTCCTCATACATCCTTAAAACTTGACAGCACGGAAAATAAAAGCCAAGCCAGGTTTAAAGAAAACACGGTTTGGTTTTTCTTGTTATCACTTAAATATTAAAGTTTAGAGGACTTTAATATTGAAAGATTCTAGGTTACTCTGTGTTTTGGGCATCCTATACCTTCAACATTGTCTCTAATATGAACTGTGCCTTTCCTCTCAAAAAATATCTTTATATAGGTTGAAAATGAACAGTAAGTTTCTTTATTTCTCATCTATAGGTTAGCCCCCCTCTCTCCTCCTTCATGAAATTACACACACACACACACACACACACACACACACAGAAAACATTCTGGAAAGTGGGGCAAGCCTTCAATAGGTGCTAAAGATTAGAGGGCACTTTGAAATAAGTGTAAAAACATGGAAATAGATACTGGGTTAAACTAACATAAATTTCCAAAGGTGTCCAAGGCAGCACTCTTACAGTCCGGAATAGCTTCAGAGGGGCTGTTAAACAGGGCAAGTGATAGCCTCAGACGCAAGTGAGAGCAAGGATACGAAGAGCAGTAGAAAAACCCGCAGTGGTGCCAGAGAACTATACGAAGCAACGTAATAAGTGAAAACACTTACTTCCTTTTTATTGAAATATTTTATCAGTAATGAAAAATATGTTTATCATTTCCTACCTACCATCTGGGACCACAGTATAGGCCTTGAATTGATATATATTGAAATCTTTTTTTAAGTGTCAAACAAAAAGGATTTTATGTCCTAGTATAGTAATTATGAATAATGTTAATATTTTTCATCACCATTCATGCATAACACTACAAAGAATGAATTAAATGAGAGAAATGTCATGTGGAAGTTTGAGGTTTACTCTCATTTTGATATGCAACTTAAAACTCTATTTTTACTCTCAAAGGAACACTTTAAAGTTTATAAGTACAACATAACACTAGTATAGATATCCGTACCCTATTGAACGAGACTCATATTTTTCACAAAATGTGTGTTATTTATGAGCACTATCGTCTGAGTTTTACACAGAGGATAGATTAAAAGCATTTCATGAAATATGCCATTTATCTCACCTAGTTTTAAATATCCTATGTAATATATACTGTTGTGCGATTTTCCTTGTCTAAGTGAAGTTGGGTTTTCACTGAATATTTTTGTGGTTTGTTTCTAAATCTTTTATAAGTATCTGTGCCATTCTAATTGGAAAAAGCTCAAATTTAATATGGATGTTTAATATAAAATATTTTTATTTCAATGACCCTGTCTTTCTTTTGAATCACTGTTTTCTCTAGCATCTAGAATATCATTGCTCTTCTAGTAGGCACTCAATAAATAATTGTTGAGTGAGTGAATATTATAGAAGAACCCAGTCTCTTGGGAAGCTTACTACTAATTGGTTATATTTTTGTATACTGTCTTTAATTTAGTAGTTTGGAACTCAGAATAGGAAAATAATGTTAAAATAACATTATAACTAATGGTTTAATTTCCAGGCTAGAATAATTTCATCTGGTAAAATGTAACTGGAGTTCAGTAAAACAGATGCTTGCCTGTGTACCAGGCTCATGAATGAGGTCAGTTTATGTCACCTGTCACTTCATTAAAAACCAAGGTTGATTTGGACTCAAGGTTTAATCATAACCAATATAATAGGAGTGCAATGAAAAGCAATAGAAAATATTACTACTTCAGTGGCTTTCAAACTTTTTTTATTGTGACCCACAATATGAAATACCTTATGGAACAGACACACAGAAACACACTCAGATACACACAACCAAAACAGGTTTCTATTTGCCATTCAATTGAAAGGAAATATTGTTAGAGAACTGCTAAATTTATTTCAAACCCATAGTTCGGGGGGGATCTGACTTTGAAACTAAACTAAGGAGAAAATCGATCCAAACTGAGGTAGGGTATCAATGTACAGATGGTTTCATCATAAAGTACAAACCAGATGTGCATACATATTGTCAGCAGCAGACTTGACATGATGTAATATCCCAATATCCCCAACCCTGCACACCCTCACACCTCAACTCTCTGCTCATGCTGATTAGAATGATAGTTTACTCTTTACTTTCTCTCTCTGAATAAATCAGATTCGTTCTTCCAGGACTAGCTTAGCAGTTATCTTCTCTGTGGTTCTCTTGATCTCCCTGGCAGAAACGTTGCTGTGTCTGCCTGTTTTCTCTGTTTTCCTTTCTTTTACATCTCATTTATAATGTAGAATCAGTTATCTTTGTACACATACATCTCCCTAGTAAAACCGTGAGTCCCTGGAGAGGAAGGCCTAGGTTATCCATCCTTGCATATCAGGTCCTCAGCACAGGACCAGACCTCAGGTGGTAGAATGATTGAATGAATAAATGAACAAACCACTGAATATCTGAAAGAGAAAAAGAGAAAAAGCAGGTGTCGGGTGATGGGACAGATACAGGAAGGTAGGCGTGTGCCCCTCAAAGGGGAACTGACTGGAGATCCCTCTGTGAAGACGGCACCCACTGTTGATTGTGCACACTTGCTGAGAGAACAGTTTACACTTAAATGAGATTTTACTGTCACATTTCTTGGGACTCTCTTGCAGGTAGACCTTGTTTCAAATACCCATTTATTTTTAAGGACACCGATAACAACAAATTTAGGATTACTTTGTTGAAGGATGAAAAAGCTTGCTGAAATTTCCATAATTGAAAGTACCACACATTTTATTTTACAAACATGGAAGCTTTGACAACTGCTGATTTACACAAAGTGTTTTGAGAAATGACTCTTAAAATTATATTGTGGAAGGGTTTGCTAGTCTCTAGTACTTGACCAGCCTACGAGAGCTAGCACCCCTCGCCCGAAGTGACAGAACTGCCCACGGAGGGCTCAGTTAGTGGGGCTTCTCTGGGGGAAGGAGATGGCGTCGCCGCGGCCACAGGAGCCACTGGCACTCTAGAGTCTTCAGCCAGAGGGTTTCGCCAGCCATTATTCCCGCCAGGGCCGTAAGGAACAGGCACCTGGGATTGTGATGATAACAGTCACTGCAGCCAGCTTAATAACTAGGAGTCCAGATTTGGAAACAAACTAAATCTGGGTCAAGTTCAACTTCCTCACTTACTTGCTAAACATTATGGGCAAATTAGTTAACCTAACTATCAGTTCCCACATCTGTGAAGTGGGGTAACAAATAGCCCCTCTCTCACAGTCTGGTCATGAGCATTATATAATATATATAAAATATTCAGTTTACTGTCTGATGCACAGCAAGTATGAAATAGATGTTAGGTATTTATTATTACTTGAGCACCTAAATCATCTTATTGACTCATTGCAACAATCCCCTGGCATAAGGACATTGTTAAAAATACTGAAGATCAGAGAATGTTATGTATCCTTTCCCTGAATCTTTCTCTTCACTCCTATATTTGGCATCCCACTCTCTGCCCTTTTAGACACCCAGTGGCCTTATGGTTCATTCTTTCATTCATTCCTTCTCCAGTGTCCTCCGTGCACTTGCTATATGAAGATGAAGTTGCAGGCCTGGCTCCCCAGGAAGAATGGTCATAAACAGCACAGATGGGATTCAGCCTCATATCTGATTCTGAGTGATTTGAAAGTCTACGTTCATTTTCCTCCCTCCCTCTTTCCCTTCTCCCCTCCATCCTTTCCTCCCTCCCTTCCTTTCTTGCTTTGTTCTTGCTTTCTTTTTTAAGTAAATTTTTATTGATTGATCTTACAGAGGAAAAAGGGAAGAGCCACTATTTCAGTTTGAGTCTAAAGGTGGGAAAGAGTGATATTCCAATTCAAAGGCAGTCAGGAAGGAGGAATTCTCTCTTATCTGAGGGAGAGTTGGCCTTTTTATTCTATTAAAGCCTTCAACTGATTAAACGAGGCCCACTCACATTAGGGAGATCAATCTGCTTTATTGGGTCTACCAATTTCAATGTCGATATCATCCAAAAGCATCCTCAAGCTAATTAAAGCCTCCTAGCTTGCCGTACAGCAGTTCAGCTTCCAGTAACCCTGTCTTCGGGTGCAACCTTCTGCTTGGCTCTCCCTGCCAGACTTTTCTTATTTGGAGCTATGAGAGTTCACCTGTGCAAGTGTATGTTTCAACGTGTCCTGACATGAAAGGAATCCTTAAATTTTATAAAATAGGAACAAGGGGCTGGAGAACTCTGTTTTTACCTTGACTACTTCTTTTCAGTCACCTTATTCCTCCTTCTAGAATTCGCCCCCCCTTACAATTACCAGACTCTTCTGGCTTCACTGTCCCCCTTTCTTAAAAATCTCTCCCATCCCACTATCTCTTCCCTACAGGAATTTCATGTCACACTGCCCTGTGCTCATGAATTCCTAAGTTACCTCAAAATCCTACTATGTAAAGGTAAGCACTAAGGAAAAGATACGAGTAAAAATATTAAAACTTTAATAGATTAATAATGAAAATGTCCAGCATACAGTATAAAAGCACATACGTGCTGTAAGTAATACACACGCACACAATCATGACAGACGCCACCACCAGTGGGAGAGTAACAGGCACACCCCTGCGTGATATCCACTGTAACTTGCACCACCTTTGGCTATTTCCACCATCAGCAATTTTCTCTAGCTCATTCATGCATCTTAGACCTTAGGATGATTTTCAGTTGTTAGTATTGCTTTACCACTGGATTGTGGATTTACCAAAGCATTACGTTTACTTTTAGATGCTTAAGTGTTTCTCAATTTCAGTAATTCTTCATAGTTTACCTAGATTATACGTTCTTCTTCCCCCCCTCCCCACATGTGAACATTCTCTTTTCACTCCATTTCTCCTTTACACGATTCTGCCCTGTTTTTTCTCTTTCTTACATCCCTCCTCTTTGCTTCAACAGATACCCATTTTCACCATTCTGTGCCTTGGGCAGATCGGTGTCTGTCATGTGCTGCATTAAGACTAGTGAGGTTACCCAACTCCCTTCATTAATGACATATGTTGCTGCAGCTCATAAAGGGACCATGAGAAGCTTCAAGTTTCAGAAGATAGAGCCCAGTGTAAGACCCAACAATGCAAGGAAAAGACTGAGAAGACACATCAGATATTAGTGTGTGCTGTTGTGCAGTTTGTAGAAATCATAGGTGTGATTGAAACAAAACGTTTCCCATTTAACACATTTTTTGTTTCTTGTTCATAAGTAAATTTGGTCTGCAGTTTCATTCAAACAGTGTAACATCACATATAGTTTTATTGTTTAGTAAATGAGAATATTTCTATGAAATAACAGGAAGAAAGTATGACTCAAGAGGCACAGGAAGTACAAAAATATACTATAGACAAAATGTTTACTTAACACTCTTGCTCAGCAGAATTATTAAACAATTTATAAAATCTCATATACTTGGCCTTAAATATTGCACTAATTTTTCTAATTAAATTTTAATATATAGCCTTAAACATTTGTGCTAGACACATAGAAGGTAAGGAAATAAAGCTATGCTCTGTACCAAGAAAGTGTATGATTTACATCTTATGGTTTGGTTTAATTTCTTTGCTGAGTGAGCAGAGGAGGCATTTATTTAGGCCTGCCAGATCATATATTATTTTTTTCATTAAGGCAGAGTTTATAAATGGAACCAAATTGTGTATGGGACTTACACAGACATCTTCATGAACAGAGATGCTAATTTTTTTCCAAACCAAATTAGCAATTTCCACAATTTGGAGCTGATGATTTCAACAAAGTGCGGTAATTTTGGTGGTTGTTCTTAATTCTCAATTTTGGAATTAAAGAGTAGATGGAGACTCTGAGAATGTTTTTAGAATGCTTCTTGCCATATCACAGACTTACCTCAGAATGCTTCCTATTGTTTTGTCATTTAGAAAGTCTTTATTAAGTACCTAAGATGGGTAATACAAAGATGAAGTAGGCACACTATTTCCCTTGAAGAATTTTCCATTGGTGAAGGAAACAGAGTTAGCCTGATGCAGAATTAAATAAGTGTGAAATATAGATACAAACCATGGTCTACAGAAGAACAAAGAGATTCGAGACCAGCATGTGTCTGGGAATCAGGGCAGGTGGTGTGGTGGGCTGACCCTTACAAAATAAGGTAGGGGAGTTGAAGGCAGGCCTGGAGGTGAGAAAATGCTCAGTCTTCAGGGAATGAGCAGCAGTCTGGAGAGTGTGGCGCTTCAGATGATAGAGGGTAGTAATGGGGATTTTAGATGGCCTTGAATACCATATTAAAAAGTTTGGACTCTTAATATTATAGCTCAAGATTCAATTCAATTAATTTTCTGACACTTTTGCTTTTAATTTAGGTGTAAGCATTACATAATTACACATTATTTCCCGTGAGGAAAATTTTCATTTTCTAACATGAGGGATAGTTATACTGCTCTCTTAACCGTAACTCTTTATGGTCTATATTTTAGTATCACAATAAAGATTCAGAGAGACTCTTCATATTGGAAAGAAATGTCACCTTTATCAGAAAAGAATAAGTAACTTTAATATTATTTATTAATTATTTTTCATCCCTTGGACCTACAAGGTCTTACAAGTTATTTTATACTTTCTTTAGGAAAAAAAACCTATTTAAATAATTTCTACAGGAGGGGTTTGAAAATATTACTGGACCATTAAGTGATAATGACCTCATAGTCTAGCCTGGTTTTGAATTATACACCTTCACCCAGCTATCACCTAATGCCCCAGTTATGACTGCAATGTAACAAACCACCCCAGATTCAGTGACGAAAACAGCTACCATGTAATTTTGCTGACAAACTCCATGGGAAACACCAGGCAGAGTACTGGAGGAATGGTTTATCTCTGTCCCACAAAGCCTGGGCTCCCAGGTGGGAAAACTAAGAGTCAGGGAGTGTAATAATCTGCAGGCTTTGTCCCTCACATATCTGGTGCCTGGGCTGGGATGACTGAAGGCTCCTCCATGGGAACTGTCCTCACAGCGTGGTGGCCAGAGGCCCAGAGGGAGTGCTGCTAGAGGAATGTTCCGACAGCAGGCTGCCCAGGAGAACTGGGTGGAAGCTGCAAGCCATTCTAGGAACGAGCCTCAGGAGTCACACAGCTCTCCTTCTGCTGTGCATTTTTTATCAAGTTGGTCACAAATCCATCTTTTCAATGGGAAGCGTGTCAAACAACCCTAAGGCCATGTTTAAAATGGCCATACCTAGTATCTCAATCCTATGACTATGGACTATTTGGAGTTTTCTTCTCTCTTAGACTGAGCCTTGTTTATAGAGACTCGACTTTATCCATTACTACATCCCTAGAACATAATATAGCACATAATATGGGTTCAAAAAGCATTAGATGAAAAAATAACTATTTTCCAAATACAACCTGCTCACCTCATTTGTCTTTCCAGTCCTCAAAGCTAGAATATTCTTTTCATTCCTCTATCAATTCACACACACACATGTACATGCAAACACACACACACACACACACACACACACACACACACACACAACTTTGATGAAGAAGAGGACACTCTAAAGTAAATTGTATATAGATGATGTACTAGTAACTGTGCTAAGTGCCTTGCAAATATGATTTTATTGAGTCCTCATAACAACTTTATGACAAATATTATCTCTTTTTGGATGAAGAAAGAGATTCAGAAAATTTAAGTTACTTGCCTGAGGTAAACTTAAACATATACTTTTTTAAACAGATCTTTATTGATTTCAGAGAGAGGAAAGGAGAGGGAGAGAGGTAGAAACGTCAATGATGAGAGAGTCATTGATCGGCTGCTTCCTGCACGCCCCCAACGGGGGATGAAGCCTGCAATCCAGGCATGTGCCCTGACCAGGAATCGAACCCCGATCGCCTGGGTCCTAGGTCGACGTTCAACCGCTGAGCCACGCCCAGCTGGGCTGGCTGATTCCAAAATTTTGTTGAGCTCAACACTTGGTGAACACCAATCACCTATCAGTGGTTATTCTAGGAACCAAAGATACAGAGACTTAGCCCCTCCCCTTTAGGAGCCCGAAGTCTAATGAAAAGAAGTCTCACCATCTAAGAAAGGACATATTCTTTCTACTCCATCATTTGCATTCCTAGGGTACTGTAGAAACTATCGTCAACATTAAAAACACCATTAAGACACAGTCATCCCATTCAAAAAGGTTAAGTCGGAGCAAAGAGAAACACATCCCCTTGGAAGTGTAACTGGGCTGTGTCCTTGCCCTTTCTGTGGAGAAGGGACCATGCAGCCTGAACCTGGCACATTGGATTCCTGTGGTAGCACTATGCCTGGCTTCGTGATGAATTCAGTAGGCTCATATCATTAGACATTTGGGTCATAAAAAGAACCTAACTTGTCATAAAAGTCAGTAAATAGCAAGTGACAAATTAACAATGCAATCACAAGTGTTATAGGACTCTGGAAGTGAAACAGATTCCTTTCTGCTGGAGTTATCAGGAAAGACTCATAAAAGAGGTAGGATTTGGTTTGTAGCATAGAAGAAAGTGTTTCATGTGAAGCAAAGTCGAAGACAATGGCTCTGGGTGTAAGAAACATTAGGCACAAATCAGTTGAGAAAGGAAAGAACAAGATTTTTCTGGGATAGCAATAAGACTGTTTAGTGAAATTAAAGGTAAGGTGCATTTTTTAAGGCAACATCGTTAAAAAAAGCCTGTATATATTTCTGATGACTTTTGAGCTCCTATATTACACAAATAATATTAGCTACCCTTTTCTGAGTGCTTTATATTTTTCAAAGCTGGTGATTCTTATTCTGACCATATATAGAAACAAATGAGTGGCTATAAAGAAAATAAAAACACAGAAATCAGAAAGAAAAGGGGGAGGAAAGAAGGAAAGGAGGAAAGAAGGGAAGGAGGGAGGGGGGAAGTAAATTTTAGAATTAGAAAGCAAACCTGGCAGTGTGCAAATACTACCTAACTAAGCCACCTACCATGGACAGTGTATGAAGTAGGTTTTTTATTTCTGGATTACCTTCTAAGAGAGATACCATACACAGACAATTTAACATAGTCAAATGTCTTATGGCTCTATTTCCAAAATGCCCCACCTTTCTCAAAATAGATTTTTCTTCTGGCCATTTCAATTGCCTGTTTCCTTTAATGATGCTGTGCTGGAAGTCCTTCCAATTTTCTCCCATATGGGCATCAGATTAATAGTCACAGTTTATATTCCTCAACTGTAGATGTAATGAGACTACAAAACTCAAGAACACATAGATGGATTTAAAGTTGAAAATACTTGGATTGCTAGGATATGAGAACTACATTGAGTGTCCCCTGGGCTCTCAAAAATAGAGGAGAATTTTGCAGCTGGTATGGCAAGAAAAGGTAAATTGATCTTAAACCACACTGTAAAGGTATGCAAGTCACCCTGTTAAAATTAAGCTATTTTTTTCTTTTTACTAAAATCTGTAAAGAAACTAATTAAAATCATCGCAGTGTTCACTTCAATCATTTCTTGTTCCACAGAACTGCAGTTATTAACTGCTATTCTCATGGCTGGGCAGAGGGTAAGAACACCAAATTGTTTTCCCCACTAAATGAATAAAATCAAGGGAATATTGTTTTTTACAACCAATACAGAACACCTAGAACAGAAACTTTATTTGAACTACAAAAAGTTAAGAATGTTACACTTTAAAAATTATAATTTTTACAAACAAAAATATATCCTATGAAATTTGACATTATGTGCTTAAAATTATATTGTTATTGTTATCTTTAGTTTTGTAATATTTCAATAACATTATTACTTAGGAAAATATTTCTCTTAAATTTTTCTCAATATTTCCCCACTATACAAATTTAATCTAATACCTATATTTTTTTAAATTCTTGCCTTTATTTTTATCACTACTTCCCTCCTTCCACACTACAGTTGCCTCAGTAATTAATTTTGTCTTGTTCTGAGTTCTTGGCACTTTTTAACATGCTAAACTGGCCACGGAATACTGAAAAGTCTTCGAATGGATCCAGGTACCACCAACATCTTGGTAACACGGTGTTCCTCAGTGTACACACCTCCTCCTCTATGTACAGCATCAATAAAACAGACAAATACCAAAATGATATAAACTAAGGGAACGGTGAAGACACACCATATTCTAAAGTAAGAAATAGGGGCTTTTACCCATTTGGATCTTTTAGGTAAAATTATGCAAACTGTTAGAAAATTGTAAGTCATTCACCCACACGAAACATTAAAGGGAAAAGAAATATCAGAGTCTGGCACTTTTGCTTCAAACATCTCTCTCCCCTTAAATGAAGTGCTTCCCTCCAGTGTGATGGAATAGTCCCTTTAAAGCCTTTCTTTATACTAAAATTTGGTAACTGATAAAAAATAGCAGAAAGAATTTTTACATTCAAATAAAATGCCTCTGTGATATTGTGAATTTTGTTTTAATCACTTATTTGGCTTAGTTCAGCCAGTTTATTTTGAAATGCTAGGAATCTTCAGGAATAACAGACCTTGACATTAATGATATTAACAGACTAGCCCAATCTAAGAACTAAGATTAGGTCTGGGAGTTATTAAAAAACAAGTTTCTTGATAACTTTTCCACCATATTTGCTACTCAGTGAGAGAATATTAATAAGGAAAATTATATTCATGTATTACCTTTTTAAGGAAAATGTAAAATAATTTTACATGTCTCTATATATGTATTTTACATATTTTTCTTTGCTTTCCATTTCCTTAGTTTTAGTTTTTTATATATTAATTCTCTTAGGACATTTCTGGTTATATGTCTGGAAACTTCAGCCATCCAGAAAAAAAGGTCGGGAAATAATGAAAAAAATGTGCTCAAAGAATTCACATAAAAGTTTCGGAGACTTGAAAATGGGAACAACAGACACTTAAAATGTTATTGAACCAGAAAAAGAGCCTTTGCTGGCAGGTACTTATATAGCAATATACTGATAACTGTGGGCTAAAAATAAAAGCACCCAGACGTTATTACAGAGCTCAGAGCTTTCCTTCATGAAATCAAACCTCTAATTTGAAGGAAAAGAGAGATCCTGATTCATATGTTTTCTTTCTGGTTTGGACATTAGAAAAAAATTACCAATTGCAAAAAAAAAAAAAAAATCTTAAATATAAATGTAGTTCAATGATGTAGTTCAAGTATCTTCTTTGGGATATCATCCCATTTACTTCTATGCAAATATACACATATACACAGAGGAGGGTGTATAATCTGTGTATTGACATATAGTCTCAAAAGTATATTATTTATTCAATTTATGTCAGTATGAGTGTCATCACTGTCCCTTATATAGAGATTTCTTGTTTCAAAATAGGTGTCCAAGTAGTGGAAACATATGTAAATGATAAACCTCAGAATAACTTCTTCCAGTGGGATCAATTCAAGTATTTCAGTAGTTTCTGAATCATAGCGATATAGGAGATATCACATGAAACATTCACATTCTGGGAACTGAATTGGAAATTATTTAAGGAAGGGGAGAAATTCTTGTTTAAATTATTCATTTTAAATAATTCAGTCCCTGTTTTTTATAACACAGCTCTCATGCAATCAATATGTCTTCTGGAGTTACCATAGCACTTACTAATTATGTGTTCTATTATGTAATACGCTAATCGGGGGATCCTAAAGAGTGTGAGGAATGCCAGTAGTCTGGGATTAAAAAGAAAAGTTCATAGGAATTTCCGCTGAGCCATGCTTTGCTATGAGTTTTTTATTCTCTTTCCCAATTACTGGCATCAGTCAAATCAATACCAATCTCCCGTTCCATTCCAGAAGGAGAGAGACTTTTCCCAATCAGTTAAATGAGAATTTGCAGTTATTTTGAGTCTCCTCTCCATTGACAGCTATAGATTCTCCTTCAGAAGGAATTTTCAAATCTGAGTACTATTCTTCCCCCCCCTTAGTACTTTCTCTGCCACTTTCTTAGTAAAACTGTCATTTTGTGCACCTGGACTATTGCAATATTTTCCTAGTGGACCTCCATCTCTAGCCATTTGTCCCAGTTGGCTACAACCAGTTTTCTACATTGCTTTATAACAGGTATGATCATGTCACTCTTGTGCTCCAAAATCATCAATAGCACCCGAGTGCCAATTCAACACACATCCCACTCCTTAGCGCAGTATTCCAAAGTCTTCGCAATCTGGGTCCATGTACAAACATCTACCATTTCCCACACTAAACAGGAGATTTGCAGAATTATGGATTTCACTGACTTATTATCTATGTATAGATATATACATATATATTTCTAGACACATGTATATTCTAAAGTAGGTGTCTAAAATACTTGCAAACTTTTTAATTTTTCCAAATTAAAAAAACACAAAATGACCACTTAATATCACCATTACTTTAAATGTTTTTTCCCTTTACTTAATTACACTTATGAAAACACTTTACATTGTTCTGTTATATATTTTTTATGCATCATTAACGATGATGACTTTCTGACAGATTGGCAGGAGTGTATGACAACGATAGGACTTGGTCATCGATCCCTAGACTACTCAACATTCCCTAAACACATAATAATTGATAATATGACTCACAGAGACTTATGTTAATTATAAGAATGGCTGAAAACTCAGGCAACTAACTGTTTCAGTCAAGGTCATGGCAGGAAACAGGCACAGTCAGCAGGGATTTAGAAAATTTAACAGAGCAATATTTACAGGAGTGTGGCCAGAGTTAAGGGAATCTACAGGGTATGTCAGGACATCCAGGGATTAGCAACAGCAGGAATTCTCTAGGGCTGCAGGAAGTACTGTGTGCTATCAGAAACTTGGGGAGGCCTTAGAACTTTCAGAGGAAGAAACCAGAATACCAATGCCTTAGCAGAGAGCAGAGCAAAGAAAAACCCTGTATCTCTCTTCTCCTGATTGCCTACCGATGCCTCGCACTGATCCATTCAGCAGCGAGTCACAGTCAACAGGAATCAGGTCAGTCCTCTGTGCAGAGCAGGGGGGAAAAAGGAACAAATGGATGGGGCGATATGGGAAGAACAAATGTAATATAACTAGCCAACTAACTTTCTCTCTGTCCTATTTTTTATAACTTTATTTTTATTGTTGACACTGTTATAGATGTCCCATCCCCCTCTCCTTTGCCCACCTCCACCCAGCCCCCACTCCCCCCTCTGGCCATCACCACACTGTTGACTGTGTCCGTGTGTCATGCATGTGTTCTTTGGCTAATCTCTTGAATCACACTGCCCTTTCTTCTGCCCCTTTCCTTAGCTAACTGTGCTAGGATGCCTACCTTAGAACAGTGCTTTCCTGCCTTTTTCACATTAAGGCACAAGCCAGTCCACCAAAGAGGATTTGAGAAGCATATATAGAAGATTTGCTGACGACCAATTTGTACTTACTTCTTAATCCCTTCACCATTTTCACCCAGCTCCCAATCCCTCTCCCCTGTCAACTATCAGTCTGTTCTCTGTATCAATGGGTCAGTTTCTATTTTGTTTATTCATTTATTTTGTTCTATAGATTCCACATGTAAGTGAAATCATATGGTATTTGTCTTCTCTTTTTGACTTATTTCCCTTAGCATAACACCCTCTAGGTCCATCCATGCTGTTGCAAATGGTTAAGATTTTATTCTTTTTTATGGCCGAGTAATACTCCATTTTATATATGTACCACCACTTTTTTTACCCACTCGTCTATAATCAATAATATTGATTACGTAGGGTGCCAGCTGGAAATATTGGGGGGAATACTTTTTAAGGTATGTGATTGTCTAACCATTATGCTGTACACCTGAAACTAACACAAAATAACAGAGTGTAAACTGTAATTGAAAACTAAAATTTAAATTAAAAAATATTTTAGAAGTGAAAAGATATGAAGCTAAAATTAATCTACACAATTCTTGCCATGTCTCACCACCATCCTGAACTGAAGGCATCTTTATTGGAATTTGTTCACCTTCTTGAAAGGATTGGGCTCTATCAACTCAGGTCCTGTGTATTTAACAGTTTCCTTGGCCTTGAAAACTTCTCTGCACTCGTCTTTGAGCTTTTAGGGGAAAAGTCAGTTTCTTAAAGAGGCCTTCCTTATCACTTAAGTCTTAGATATCCACCTCCATTATATCCTATCACATCTGAGGTTACTTTTAATTTCTCTCCTCAATGCTAGGAAATGAACTCCTTCACTACGACAAGGACCACCTTTACTGATCACTAAATTTTCACTCTTATACACTACATGACATATTAACTCTCAATATAAGAATAAATAATGGCCTGGCTGGGCGTGGCTCAGCGGTTGAGTGTCAACCTCAGATCCAAAAGATTTCGGTTTGATTCCCGGTCAGGGCTCATGCCCGGGTTGCGGGCTTGATCCCCAGTCCAGGGCGTGCAGGAGGCAGCCGATCAGTGAGGACTCGCTCATCATCGAGTTTCTATCTTTCTCTCTCTCCCTCCCTCTCTCTGAAATCAATAAAGATATATTTTTTAAAAAGAATAAATAAATGAATTAGCAAAGCCTACATAACTGCTTAAGGCAGAATGCACATCTGGCTCAAAGTTTCTAGTAGCTAAGACAAAGAATTTTAGGATACATGGTATCCTTCAGATAAAATCGAGTAACTACCTTGGGACCAAATAAGAGTTTGGGCTAACTGAAAATATCAAATAATAAAATTAACAGCATAAGCACCATTTCTTGCTTTGAGTTTTTTGTATGTTTTTTTTTTAAAGGTGTGGGAATGCTGAGTTTAATAAATGAAAAATAACTCTCCTCCTCTGACATTTTTGTTAAAGCAAAGCAAAACAAAACACCAATTCTGACTACTTATTAGAATAGTTTTTCTTGTTGTCTTAAGGACTGGGAAGAAATTCAGCTCAAATGAGTTATGTCATCAACTCTGATAAGTTAGAAACTGCTGCGGGCTTTTGGAAAATGAGTCTCCTGGGAGCTGGCAAGTGCTCGCTGAATACATAGCTAAGCGACTACTCGAGGACAGTCCAGAAATGGGTCCTCCTTCCTCCCGCCTCTCCTCCCACAAACCAGCAGAGCATTTGTTTTTGTTACTTGCTTTTTAAACACTCTTTCTCTCAATTAGTAACTTGTGTAAAAATAAGAGTTAAGTAAGCTATTCTGCCTTGGAAATCCTGAAAACAAAACAAAACAAAAAAGTGCTATTTTAAAATGAAATTTTAATTTTTAAAAAATTTTAATAAAATATTAACCTTTTAATAACTTACTAACTTCTAATACGTTAAAAATTTTTAAATAAATCTTTAATAAAGTGTTAACCTTTAAGTTTACTATTCGCTTAAACGAACCTGCTCCCGCCCTGATAATGAAGGAACCGTGCGCAGGTCCACTTCTGCGCAGGGCCTGGCATTCGTGATGGGAGTCAGTGCATTTTTACGAGACCGAATGGAACTAAAATTTTCATTTAATAACATTTAAAAATCTGTATCGGCATGTCTCTGGCATTACCCGACTATGTATGATAACCCTCAACAGATTCTCTCAAGCAAAACTCTGGAAATTTCTCCTAGGGATTATTTCCACGGCGAAAGGCAGCGCGGGGACTTTCGTGACAACAGCGTCTCTCGCGCGGCCCTCGGAGCTCCGGCTGGGACGCCCTGCACTTACCTCCCTCCGCCTAGAGTGAGGCGGCGAGCACGTCCGCCGCGCCGTTGGTCCGGTTTAAGTTTCTCAGAGTCAAAGTACCCGGATTAAAGAGGAGTTGCCAGATTGACACCGACTTCGCCCAATAGCAAATGAGCACGGAGGCGTATCATTGCACGGACACTCCAATCGGCTCGCAGGGAGCTGCCGTCTCCTAGGTGAAAGCGGAAGTAAGACCCTTGCGCGCCGCCATGGAATCGCTCCTGCAGCACCTGGAGCGCTTCTCTGAGGTTCTGGCCGTCTCCCGCACCACTCACGTCCGCAGCTGGGACCCCGCGACCGTGCGCAGGGCCCTCCAGTGGGCTCGCTACATGCGCCACGTCCACAGGCGCTTTGGCCGCCATGGCCGCATTCGCACGGCGCTGGAGCGGCGGCTGCACGGCCAGTGGAAGCCGGCGGACGCCTCTGGGCCCGCTACCATCCCCGGGTTGACGAACTTCCGGGACTTGGGGCGCTGCGACCTCCTGCTGTCGCAGCGCCTGCTGGAGAACCGGGCCCTGGGCGATGCCGCCTTTCACTGCCTGCTGCAGCAGCTCTTTCCCGGCCCTGGCGCCCGGGACGCCGAAGAGGAGACGCTCCAGGGCAGCCTGGCCCTCCTCGCCCGCCGCCGGTCCGCTGCCCACCTGCTGCGCGCCAGCGCTTTCGGAGAGAACGCGGCCCTTCGGGACGATTCCCTGATGAAGACCCAGGCGGAGCTGCTGCGGCGGCGTCTGCAGGAGGCGGGCGAGGCCCGAGCCGACGGCGCCCGCGGGTTGCTCGGCAGCCTGTGGGAGCGCTTGCCCCCGAACAGCTTCCTGGGGGTGGCAGCGGCCGCTCTCTTGCTGCCCTCGTCGTCTCCCCGGCCCCCCAGAGAGGAGCTGGAACTGGGCAGCCCCAGAACCCCGGGAGAGGGGCGTGACGAGCTGGTTCACTGGCTGCTGGAGAAGTCGGATATCTTGGCTTCTTTTTGCCGCAGCCTCCCAGCTGGGCTTTTGGCCTCGGTGGCGGGCCGCCACCCGGAGCTGTTCCGGGCCTATCTGGGCCTGCTCACGGACTGGAGCAGACATCTGCACTACGACCTCCAGAAGGGCGTTTGGGTTGGAGATGAGGCCCGAGATGTGCCCTGGGAGGAGTTGTACGGCAGGTTTCAAAGCCTTTGTCAGGCCCCTTCACCTCTGAAAGATGAAGTTCTGAGGGCCCTGGAGTCCTGGAAGGTGCAGGATGGCGATTTTGACGTCCCTGGTCTTAGCATCTGGACAGACCTGTTGTCAGCTCTTGAGAGTGGTGCATGACGTTGCATTTGGGAAAAGACAAGTTTTAGGCCTCAGCCCAGGTCCCAGTTCTCCATGGGCAGCGTTCTGTATTGATTACTTGAATATCTGGTTTACAGAATTAAAGTTTCAGTGCTCCCACCAAATCTACACTTTCATGTGTCCAAAATACCACTGTAGGTGCTAATTTATAATAGGTGTAATTATAATATGTAAGGACTGGCTTGTGGTACCATGGGTTTTCTGGATAGAGGAGATGGCATTGGAAGTATCCTATTTAAAGCCATGCAATTAACAATAGTTTGCTTTTTAGAAGGACCATTTCTAAGATGAAGATACTGCTATTCACCCAGGCCAGGTGGTTCAGTTGGTTGGAGCGTGATCCTGTACACCAAAAGGTTGCAGGTTTGATCCCCGGCTGGTAAGGGAGGCAGACTGATGTTTCTCTCTCCCCCTTCTTCTTTCTCTCAAAAAAGGCAATAAAAACATATCCTTGAGTGAGATTAAAAAACAGTTTTCAAAGAAAAAAAAGTTTTAAAGCAACAAAACACCTTTTTTTCTATCAGTATGGTTTACTTTGGTAATTTTTTTATTAACTCCCCAGTAGTGCAGTTTTCTTTAAACAAACTTCATGTGTTGACAGAAATGGTTTGAAAAGCTAACTCACATCAGTCTTATTTCTGTCTTCAATACACCTCTGAAATAAGTCCTGTCGAGGTCACAATTACCTCCATGATGCCAAATTCAAAGGACAGTTTTCTGGTATCAACCTAGTTGACTTTTCTGCAACTTGAGACATTTTGACCCCTCCCTTCTTGAAACTAGGCTTCAAATTCTCATAACTTATGTGACACCACTTTATCCTGGTTTCCTCTTATATTTCTAGCTACTTTTTCTCAGTCTGACTTTCTGGCTAACTTCTCCCCTAACCAACCTTTCCCGGGGTTTCTCACAATTTAATAGTGTGGCTCCTCTTCTGTATACACTCTTACCGTTTTGATCTCATCTAATTAAATACTACCTTTGTGTACAATTTATATCTCTAGCCCAGAGCTCTCAGAGCTTCGGGACCATATCCCCATATAAATGTCTCACAAGCTGCTCAACCAAACACATCCAAGACAGAAATCTATATCCCTAACTTATAAGCCTGCTTACTCCCATGTGTTTGTCAGTAAAAAGCTAGAAACCTGAAAATTATGCTTGAATTCCTCTTTAACCGTCTCATTCCATCAACATATTTCCCCTTATCTCCATTTTCCCTCATCCCCCTAGGGTAGGCTAGGGTGACCATAAATTCTTGTTTGCTCAGGAAAGATTTGAGTTATACCTATTGTCCTGGCATAATGAGTACGAATGTCCCCTTTGATTCTCTAAAGTTTCCTGGTTGGGCTGATAAATTTGTATGGTCACCCCTCCATCATCTCTCTGCCAGCTCATTACAGTTAGCTGGTTTTTCTCCTTTCTTTATTGCACTTCAACAGTCCATACTCCACCTAACAGCTCAAGTCGTGGGCTTTCATATTCCCTGAGAAATGTGAAGTAATTGGAAGAGAACTTTGTTTCCTACTACCTCTGTCTACACTAGAATCTACACCCACATAATTCACCTGTTTACAGTGATAAGCTATTCCATAGTAAGCCAATTTGTAGACCAAAATCCAGGACTTCTTTCAGCTCTTGGAATAGGCTGAGCTTTTTCCTGTCTTAGAACCTTTACTTTCATTATTCCTTCAGCTAAGAATGTTATCACCCAGTTCCTCCCCTTCTCACTTTAATTTCATTTTCTTCCCACAATGCCTCTATCTAAATATATCTCACCCTGTTATTTTCCTTCAGACCACCCATTTTCCTATTAATTGTGTTCGTGTTGTTGATGTGTGTGTCTTTTCCACTAGAGCATAAGCTCAGTGAGAGGGAGATTGTGTTCGTGTTGTTGTGTGTCTGTCTTTTCCACTAGAGCATAAGCTCAGTGAGAGGGAGACTGCCTCTGTTGCTGGAACATCAAGGCGCTCACGCTATACTGACATACCTTAAGCAGTTGATAACTACTTATGAATGCATAAGAATGGAGTAAACAAAATAAAAGGTACAGGAATGGAGGAAACATTTGATTAGAACATCACCCTTAGGGTCATATCTTTAAGAAATGGAAGTCAGTTTAGTAGTAGATACAAGGAGTATAAATCCAAACAAAAAGTGCAGTCTCCAGTATATGGTAACATTTTCTAAGCTATAACCAATCTGAAAAATCTGTCAACACTTCTTTGTTGAATTTGAGTTCAGTCAACATTTGGCAATGTCAAGATTTAGTTGCTGTGGTTAAATTGCCCAATTTTACTTGATCTTTATAGCGTTTATATGTATTTTGAAGCTCTGAAACTACCCCAAAGCTCTATAGTAGTAACTAGGTATAAATAGAATGGCCCATCTTCCCTAGCAAATTGTGGATATAGAGTATTCATATTAACATAAATTAGTTAATGTAAATGCTTCAGGAAAGAATCATTGATTTCTCTCAGGAATTTAGAAATGATCAATCACTATATTAGAAGTGTGGCAGTAGCATCATTTATCAGATACTAATTGCCATAGTGGGCTAAGAATGACCTTTTGGCTTAGAAATATGGTGGCCCTAAGGAAAATACCTTGAATAATTACAGTAATTAATGTGTCTACAACTGTCTCTTGAAGCTTCATTACTCTTAATATTGGGATAAAGGCTTGAGTTCAAAAGAGCGTCAGTGTTTTGTAGTCTATTGTGGTTTTTATCCTTTTATCTCATGAATGATCAGGATTTAAATCTTAAAAAAAATTATATGCAGTAATGCAGAAGTATAAGTATAGGCATATAAAATGTGAATAATCAGTTTATATTTTATATTTACACATATTCCACAAATACTCTTTCCATGCTGTGAATGAAGTCTATGATAATCTCAATGTTAGGGATGCATTTGAAATTTGGGTTTCACACGTTACTACTTTAAATTCTAAAAAAAATTTTAAAAAATATGTGTTTATCAGTACAAACAAAGCCCCCTCATTGTATATGTAACCTTTCAGTTTTATATTTGTGTTGCAAATTCTTATTCATTTATTTAATAAGCATTGATCGCCTACTAATATGTCAGAATATAATGTACTAAAAAGTTTACAAACCAATTTATTTAGCTTATATATTTTTATGTTATGAACCAAATTTCTCATTTCTTAAAAGAAACTGTCTGGAAAGCAATATGTGAGTCATAGATATATGTATAGCTCAATATTGGATATTTTACCCTGATTTTCAAAGCTCTATGGGATAGCTATGAAATATTCATAGTTACGCCGTGCATCTGACACATTATCAATACTTATTTGGTAAGATATTCTGTTTGAGGCTATGTATTTATGAGCATTGACAATATGCCAAAATAGAATAAGAAAATAGTACATTGTTAGCTTTCACTGATTACAGATGCACCCGTGGACAATGGGTCAAGTTCTTTGCTAATATAAGACATATTATGTACCTTAAGAATATTAACTGAATTAAATCCAGCAGGGATGTTAATATCAAATTTCAAATAATATATCACTAATAAATTGACTATCAAAATGCAGTATAGGAAAAACAACGCAGAGATGAGATCTTACAATTTTATAATAAATATTCTTGGCAGAAACGGAGTATGTTTTCTAGCTTATGTTTTAAAAAATCACCTTCACAATCTTTGATAATTTTCAAACATATTCAGTATTTTACATAAACATTAATAGCCAAGAGTGACGATGAGGTTCAAGGCACACATTCTCTGGTCTGTTTTTTCAATAAGTGTAAAAACATGTGTTCCTGACATTGCTGGTTTGAAATTGTTGTTGGAAACATAAAATAAATTACAAGCGACTAACGAGCAATTTACAGAAGATACATGATCTAGTTCACTAGTCAGCAGGCATGGGTTGCATATGGAATTGCTGCAGTAACCAAAACTAATGGAGAGCAGGCACCATTTTCTAATTACAGCTGGAAGCACTGGACCTTGCCCACTGCACCAGTAAATTGGCCCCAGTAGATTCAAAATGATTTCGCTGTTTGTCATTATAGACATTAGCTAAGGCAGGATATTTGAAGAATATGGTTCCTGCAATTTGTTAAAGATATTATACCCATTTTTATGGTCTAGTTCTGTGAATGGAATATTACACTTACTATTACAATATTACAATTGAAAGGCATTTATAATTCCATTTAAGAGTTAAAGATTTAAAAATGTTTTTTTATGGTGGGGGGACTAAAGTGTAATTGAGGCGACAAAAAGGGAAATAAATTAAAAACCTTGATAAATGGTTTTCTTTTAAGACTGATTTTTATCCTATGACACATCTCTGGACAACCTTGATACATTCTGTCAGTGTTCTAAGCTTCCATGTTCTCATACAATTGGAATAAGAATAATAACTGTATCTTCCTTTAGAAAAACAATTAAAATCATGAATATTCAAGGACTTCTTTTAGTCATTCTTTAGGGTAATCTTTTGGTGTCACAGTGTCCTGATTTTCCTTCATCTGAGAATGTCTTGATTTTTCCCTTCATTCCTGAAGGAATAACACAGCTAGATAGAGAAGTTAGGGCTGATATGTCAGGTTGTTTCTTCCAGCATTTAAAAATGTGCCATTTCCTTCTGGCATCCATGATTTATGACAGTGGGGAACGTCCGGCCGGCGAACTCATTTGGTCCAGCCCTGCCAAGGCAGCTGCAGGCGGGACTCAAACTTCAATAAATCTAGGAACTTTTTTTGTAGCTAATTTTTAAGTTGATAATTTTGTATGGCCTGCGAATGACGTTATAAATATCCGATGGCCTTTGGCAGAAAAAAGTCTCCCCACCTCTGGTGTACCATCACAAATCTGTCACTTGAATAGTTTTTCCCTATAGGTGAAATGTCATTTCTCTCTTTTTGCTTTAAGTTTTTTTCCCTTTTTCTACAGTTTTCAGAAGTTTGATTATGATGTATCTTGGTGTAGATTTCTTTAGGTTTGTCCTATTTGGGATTTGATAACCTTGAATCTATAGGCTGTGTCTTCGGCCAAATTAAATTTTTCAGCCATTATTTCTTAGAATATTTTTCAGCCCTACCCACTTCCTCCTCTTTCCTAGAGTCCAATGACATGATATTAAATATTTTGATTTATTTCAAGAAGTCACTGAGTTTCTGTTCATATTTTTTACCTTAGCATATTTCCTCTCTCTTGTTCATGCTGGGTAATTTCTACTGTTCTTTCTTTGAGTTCACTGACTCTTGCCTCTCTGCTTTCCATTGATTTTTTTATTTCTGTTATTATATTATTCATTTCTAAAGTTTCCACTTGGCTTTTTCTTTATATTGTTTATTTCTTTACTGAGACTTTCCTTTTTTTATATAAGTGTTTATAATTGCTCACTGAATCATTGATGTGATAGTTGTTCTAAAATCCTTTTCAGATAAAGCCAACATCTGTGTAATTGCGGTGTTAGAGTCTGTTTATTGTCTTTCTCGTTCTCTAAGAAAATATTTTGAAGGGACAAATTTAGTTTTCCTATCAAAAGCAAGAAAAAAAAAATCTAGCTCCTTGAAGGTTTACTGCCTTAGCAGTAGATACTATTTCAAATGTATAGGAGACCAGGGACTTTCAACATAGGGTCTGTCAACTTTTAGAGGCTCAAAGGATGGGCCTGAGTTATTTTTGAACTCCTGAAATTATATGAAAAATTTGTTGTTCATTGTTCAGTTTTATTGGGAGGATCATTAGATTCTCAAAAGGAGTAAATGATACCAAAATTATGTTGACTCATGAGACCCCATGCAGTGCCTCGATATACAAAGCAAGTTGCTGTATCAAAATCAACATGAACCTAGATATAATCAGTAATTATAATAGCTAATACTTTTTAGGATTTTTGCATGTACTAAAGCATTCAATCTTCATAACAACTTTCTGAGGTGACTTACTATTATTTTCCCATTGTTTAAATAAGAGTTTCGGTGGAAATTGTGAAGTTTTATTTCTTGAGTAAATGTGGTAGTGTAGCCAGTTTAAAATTTCACATTACATTATCACATGCTGAGCATTACCATTTTCGTTTCCTACTGAACTTAGCTCTCAAACTCTAATTTCTGCTGATAGCAGGAAATTTGACTTTGCCAGTTTAATAAAATGTCTGTGTTTAAAATCTCAGTCTTTTTTGAATAAATATTCCTCCTTCTGTTTCTGTATTCTGTAGGTGATCTCAGCTCAGGAGGGCTTTCTACGTCATCCTCGCAGCCTCCAGAGAAGGGTCTCTGACCTGTGGGCACTCTTCTACTGGTATAAGTTACCTGTTCTTTTGGCAGATGGTGGGTGAACTTCACGGTCACTTCTTGATGAATACGCCCACCCCTCGGCCGCCACCGGCAGTACTGATGGAATGAGTAGTCGTCACACCCTCCATCCAGACAGCAGTTTAGGGGCCCGTTCCCCAGCTGACACTAGTTCTTTCCCTCGCATTCCCAATGCCACTTCATCAGCTATGCATGCTATTAATTCTCAGGCATGCAAAAATACTTCACACCTTGTCAGTGTCCTGTGGAAGCTAAGCAAAACTCAAGGGAAGAGAAGAGGCATCGGAAGCCCTTAGTCTTCTGGAACCTGCCATGCCTACTCGAGGGCATGGGTGCACTCCGCATGGTTGTCTCAACTATCTCCACAGTTCCAGGCCAGAGTGCTGACAAAACTCCCAAGTGCCCTCTGCTTTTGTTTAGCCAAACCTATCAAGGATTGCCTGTGATTTCTCTAGGGTAGGCAAAATTGAAAGCAGACTTTCACACTCACATCTAAACTCTCTTACTCTGTCTTCCAAATCCTCTCCAAACTCCTGTGCTATCCCAGAAATTAATTTGAATCTTTTCTTTGGAAAGACTTCTAAAATGTGATTGCATCACCTTCTCTCATTATGTAGTTCATTATATAACCCCATGGTCTGAGTCCTTCAGACATGTACTCTTAGCATGCAGAGCTCGGTTTTCAGAATTCAAAAACAGACGAACCACCACAGGAAAAGTTTTGAAAAATGCGTTTAGGATCCTATTCGATACCATTGTTCCAAGTTCCCTCTCCCCAAGGAAATAAGTGTTTCTTACTCAGTGGTGGAGGGGGTAAATGAGGCGACAAGCAATAGTGGCTATCAAAATATTATGTCATAATAGGGTGGAGTTGGGTCAAAAACAACAACAAATAAAGAGGATTTGGAGTGCATCTTTTAGAAACAATCCTGCTAAGTCATTTTTCTACCCTTGATATTTGATCACTCATGATATCTGATCAGGTTCTTCATCCCCCAGTTTTGATGCCTAAGTCCTTGGTCTGCCTTTAGCAAGAATCTTGTAAGGCCAGTTTAGCAAGAATCTCCCTGTCTTAGACATCTCCTCTTAGAGTAATTTTCCATCAACTCCCCTCTCTGCTATTTGGCTATACATCCCTGGTGGTCTTTGCTGAACCCAGAGTTGAGCCCAATCTCTCTCCTGTATTGCAATAACCCTATCACAAAAGTCAAGAATAAAATATTCCTTACCATTTAAACAAGTATCAAAGCATTATTTTCAATAACAGAGTCACAAGAGCAAGGTAAACAAAACTTTAAAAAGTAGTTTTCCAGGGTTTTCTATAGTATACTCTGAGCACAGGTAGGAGACTATGGGAATGAGTATTATGCTTTCTACTTTGTAGTTCATAACCCATCACTGAACAAATGATGTGGTGAGCATGTGCGAAAACACAAAGAAACCAGGGGCAGCCAGCAAAGACTCAGTAAGAACAAGTCACCAAAACAAAGATTATTTTATTTATGTAAAGTTTACTAGGCTAATGTTCTTGGATGTGCCATGGACAAACTTATGATTTGGGGAAGATACTTGACAAAATATTTCCTGGTATCTTTGTGTGCCAGCTGGGGGAATATGAGCTGGGTGACTGTTGGCTATGTCCATTGATTATATGAAGCAGCCCTCTGTCCACCATCACCCTCTACATATTTGATTTTCTCTATTACATAAGTCAATCTATTTCCATCAGAGCACTTGTCCCTCTTTGGGATGACTTGTTCACCTATTTGATTAGTCATTTAATGTATTCCTTCACAGCAGTATGTAAGAAGGTTGCCATTGTCCTCTTCTTCATACAGACAAAGAAACTGAGGAACAGAAAGTTAAATAACTTAGTCAAGGTTATACATCTATGACTGCTGCATGGAACCGCCTTCCTTAGCAGGGATTGAAGATGATGAGTTCTTAGGGACATAGGAGTGTAGGTTCATGCTCAGAAAGGCATACCAGACACCACGACTGCTAAAATCTCGGCTTCACTCCACAGTAAAGGCTCGCTGGGGAAGTGAGCAGAGAGGAATATGCTGTTTAGACTTGCTTGGTATTGGAGGTCAGGGTGACTGGAGAAAACCTAGGACTAACATTAATTAATCAATCATTATTTCATTATTTATAAGGCAATATCAATGATGTAGGCAAAATTCCTGAAATAAGTTACACAGTTGGCAGGATTTAGCAGCCTAATGGTGCTAATACAAAAATAGAGAATTCCAAATGACATCCAATTAAGATACATTTTACATGTAAGTTTGAAAGATTAATGTTCTGCAGACAGCTGCAAATATGATATCAGAATTTAAAGAGTTAGAAATAAATATATAGCATTTGACATAAATAGCATTGAGAAATGATGGCCGTAAGACTTGATTAGCTCTCTAAGAAAGTTGGCGTAAAGTTTCTGTCCTTGGCCTTGGGCTCTTTGCTGTTAGCACTTATATTTCATATGCTGAGGGAGTCACTTAGAGTTATGATGCCAAAGGCAGAAGAACCACCTCAGGATTTGACATACCGGAAGATGAGTGGACGACAAGAGGGGCAAGATGCCACAAAAACTGAAAAGAGTATTTTAACAAGAATGGTCCATGGTGTTGTGGAAACAGACATTTGAGAGAAATAGAAACTGCCTTAGATTTGACTGAAAAAAGGTTTTTGATAAACTGAGAACCAGTTTCCCAGGGCTTGTGAGGAGCAGAAGGCAGTTTTTAGAAGACTAAAGAGAATGTATTAATGCAGCAAAAACATAAAAAACAGGTGACACACCATGGACTGGCTTGAAAAACTCATTGCAAGTAGAAACATTACAGTGTCTCTGTTCAGAAGCCAGTATTTGGAATCAGGCAGACATAGGTTGGAACCCTACTGAGCAACAGACTTGGTTTCTTCTTCTGAAAAAAATGAGGATCATAATAGTGCCTCTCAAGACAGTCCTTGTAAGGATGAATAATACAGTTCATGTAAAATATTTAGAAAGTGTTTTCATGTGACAAATGCTCAATTAATGACATGTATTGGTATGAAATGATAGTTATAAGAGGCAAGTCTCGATAGTATTTTAGAGTGTGTGTGTTTGTGTGTATTTATACACAATACCACTTTAAATGGGGGAGTATAAAGGAGGTTTGTAGATTATGCTTCTAGCATGCAGTGTCTCTTCAAGTAACAGCACCCTGCTTTTGCTTTAGGAAAACTACACTTTCCCTTTGTATTCAGCTCAGTGGGGCTCTCGCTAAAGTGCTCTGCTCTCCCCTAGGCCAAAATATGAAAAAAGTGGTTGGAGTCAGCCTACCTTAATCATGGTGTCCTGACAGACTTGAGCTCATTGCATGGATCTTTAGAGCTTCCCTGGTTTCAGCCCCTTTCCTGTGTTTTTTTTCTTTCCCCTCCCCCACCCCTAAATATTTCTGCAATGTGAGAAATTCAGATGTTTCCAATAAATTTTATTTGGCCAGGGACAATCTCTGTTGTTTGTGACCATATAATCCTATCTGATATAAAGAAGAACAAGGAAGGACTTAGAGATTTAAGACATTAGGGAAAGAATAAAAGTGGATAGAATTTAAAGACACTGGTTGGAAAAGTTATTTCGGAGCAGAAGGTAGGCTCTCTTCCAACTAAGACTGGCAACATCAGGGAGGGGAGAGAACAGTTATAGATAAGAATGTATAGAAACAAATGTATTGGAGAACTTATATGTGAAAGCACAGGTAGATGGCGTTAATCTCAGTAAAGAAAAATATTACAGTGATTCACTCTATCTGAGGATGGAAGTGAGGATGGAAGGAAGCAGGACTTTAAGAAGAAAAAAGGTATAAAATAACCATAATGAGGAGTCATTTGGAAAGAGAGAACTCATAAAACCAGAAGAATTTTTCAGGCCTTGGCAGGAAAACTTCATATTTATTATTGGGGAATGAGCACTGAATATACTAATGTATATATAGATATAGATATATAGATATTTTAATTTATATATACATATATAATATATATATTTTTCTCATGGTAGGACCATCCAGTACTAGTAAACCTTATGTTCCTGTTCTTTGGCAGCATGTAATGATGAAAAGTAATTACTTTGCATCAACCAGGTTGAAAAATTGGATTTTTCAATCACAGTAAAATATTTGAGTGTAAAGGAGTGATGAAATCTTGGGAATTCACTAATTCCAGGGTGACACAGTTCCAGGGTGAACAGAAAGCATGGTGTGCCCTAAAGAAACAAAAATAATTACATCCATGTCACACCTGTCAGGAGGGTACAGTAGACATTACTTATAGGCTGTCTCTGTCAGTGAAATATTGAGGTGATTAAAAGGAAAATCTTGAATTATTTATATGCAAGACTATAACTTCAGAAAAAATATTTTCTAGTTCTTATAGCTGATTTTATCTCAATTCTCCAGAGCTGAGCAATAGAACTTTGTGATGATGAAATGTTTTATAATGACAAAGATAATTTTAACATATATAATAAATATATCAACTGAATAATAATTGAATCAAATAATATTCCCTAGTCCATTTGCAAGACATAATGACTGATTCTCCAGTCCCTTGATGAATACATACATTTATTAATTAATATTAAGCTGCTGTGATTTTATTTTAACAAGCTAAATATCCTAGATTACATCTGGAACACATTTTTGTAGACCAATATATTCTCTTTTAAGTTTTACCCTTTATAACATTTTATTTAACTTAATGGCTGTGAATTTCCACTGCATTGGTTTAAATGTGTTCCTAATGTACCTATCTGTTTGGAAAAGATTACCAAGCCATGTCAGCAATATAAATAACACTTAAAATAGAACTAGAGTGATATTAAATTATAGCCAACATAATATTTGGACTGTATGTTCTAATTTGTAAAGGTATAATTACTAGAAGTTGTTTTTCTATTTTGCATTTATCTTGCTTTTGAGTCATTTTCCTGTGTTTTTTCCTAGGAAAGGACAATTACGTGAGAGATGATATATTCCTACTGAGCCTACATGAGCGGTGCAGAGTGTACCATTTGAGAAAACCGTTCGGTACCCGATTTCCAGTGACATGCTGCTGGTCAGTCCTATTCCTATTCCTATTTTTATTGCTGAAACAGCTCTCTGGTGAAGCCCTGCAGACCATTCATCACCGTCATTCAGTGTTGGTGTGAGTGTTGCTTACGCATAATTCTGGCTACATCTTCATGTTCCTAGAATAGAGCGGTGGCTGAAGAGGCGCGTGTGAAGTATTAAAAGTGAGAAGCATGTTCTACCACTTCTCTATTTCCTGAACAACGTGAAGCCATTTATTTCAAGGTTCACCACCACATTAAACATGGCAAACATGCGAATCGAAATAAAGGAAATACAGTTAGCACTTCCTAGAATTATTTATAATTAACTTCCTTAGTAGTATTTATTTCACTAATAAAACAGATTCTCTAAAATGCTAAGTATCTGTGTTGGTGACACAGAATGAGAGGTATGTGTTCATTATAAATATATGTAGTAAGTATACACAATACATTTTACAGACCAGTGCACAATATGCTATACTTAATCATCCTTTCAATTAAATGATGGTACATGTCTCCTTCAAGACATTGCACCTACTTATTTAAAGAACCAAGTCTTCCTTTTTCCTCTTGTCATCCACGCATTTAGTTCGTTAATCAGTCCGTCAGCACCTAAGCGTAACTCCTACCAGGTAAGGCTCTGTCATAATAAGAAATGAACAAACGCATAAGATACTTTCACTGTATAGTTTGAGACTTGTTCTCTTATAAACGCTGTTAACACTTAATTTACCCTAAATTCCAACAATGGAATAGGAAATTATAAAATTGAGAGTTGTTGTTACAAAAAGTTATAAAAACAACTATGAAGCTTAAAACTAAGATGGTTAACAGAATTTAATAATTAGCTATGATACTGGAAATGTAATCAAGGCCCTAAGTCATTCAGTATTATCTAAGTGTTAAGTTTTAGATCAAGTAAAGTTTTACTTTTTAAATTTATTTCTTTTCTTAATATTCTACTAAGCATATTTGTTGTTGCATAAGTAAATAAAAAATGAATGCATTGAAATATTTATCAACTTTTTCTCTCTCTAAGGCTATTAAAAATAAAGAAAAAGCAGGCACAGATACCATGATGAGAACAAATGGAAAAAGGAGAGAAAAAAGGGGACGGAAGGGTTGACCCTGAAATAAAAGCCAGACAAAGCTGAAGCCGCACGTTAAACCTTGCTTTTTGTAGTGAGGTATTTGCCAAGGACGTTTCACTGTCAAGAGCCTTGGAAAGCAGATGATCTTACATGACAACTATTTACTAATGACTAGTTTCAATATAATGAGAAAAAGCATCTTTCTGGCTTTGAAAGTATAAATCAAAACATTTTTAAAGAAAAAAAATGTACTTAAAATTAATAAGGTTTTGGTTTTTTGTGTGTTTTTTTATCAATATAGAGGATAAAACAATGACTGGGTGACTCACGACACCCTTACCGTTCCATTTAACTTGTCCTACGGTAGGTGTAGGGCCAAAAGAATCAGGCGAGCGTCACAGCGGGCGTCTTTCTCTGCGCAATCTGACTCTCCTATTCCCACAAGCTATCGAGACGATCAAAAGCATCAGACCATCAAAGTCAACAGTGGAACCAAATATCTTTACCTAGAACAGTATCTCCATAGAGAGAAAGATTCAAACGGAAAACTGACTTGCTGGCCTGTCGACTAGATTGGCGACAGTCCCCTGGTTGATCACGCCTGCTGCCTGAAGGGCTACGCTGAGCATTCGGGGACTTCCTCGGGGCTCAGCATTGGCGACATTAACCTCTGCCGCCTCCCCTGGGGGACGGAACGGGGGCTGTGCACCAGCATTTACCAGGGGCTGCATCTAACTTCTCAGGACGAGTATTTCTGTGTGCAGACTGTCCCACTGCTGAGTGAGCGGCAGGCCTCTGCTCGGCCGCCTGCGGACTCACGTCCTAGTAAAGCCTGCTCCAGGTCACCACGGAGGTGGCGGGAGGCTGGCGGTGCGCTGGTCCTGAGCAGGGGCCGAGGCTCCGAAGCGGCCTTGGTGGAGGTGATCGTTTTCCTCTGCCCTGACATATGGTCCTTTTATTGAGGGAAAGAAATCCCTCCTGCTGGCTTAGTTATTTTTCATGTTTATAAGGTGTAATTATAGGCTCATATGGTAGATTCATATAAAGCAGTCAGTTGCAAATAACTTATAAAACATGATTTATTTCTATTAGTTCCACATTTTCCCTTTCGTAGAAAATGCATTTTATATATTTCGCCAAAGTTATCACATTTTATCACTTAAAAATTGCAAAGATTGGGGCTATGCTTTCTTTGTTTTTTAGTTAAAAGTGAGATTTATTACTTTTAGCTGAAAAGGCATGTTGATGATGGGAATACCATATGTGCCAGCAAAGGCGCTCCGTGTTTCTGCTTATGCTGTCCTTGGTTGTCACCCCTGTGGACACACACTGTTACCTGTTGCAATTTGCAGTCGCCACCTTTGGATCTTAGAGTGCATCCATGCAAGGGATTTGGAGGCTGACTTTCATAGTGAGCTCACCTATGTCCCTGCTTTTCTCAACTCATAAGATGTTCTCAATATTTTCCTTTTTGTAATTTGAAAAATAATATAACTCCAGACATATAGAAAAATAGTGAAATTCCCCTTCACATGGCCCCTGTCACCTGCACCCATCTCTCCATTTTTCACAGAGGGTCGGTCAGGTCACCTTTAACAAGCTGGTGTGTATCCTTTCAGATTGGAGAGATCGCTTTAAAAAACATAAGTCAAATGATGCATATTTTTCAGTCACTTGCTTTTTTTACTTAATTATATACATGTTGGAGATTTCTTCCATCTTTGTTTATATGGACCTAACTCATTTCTTCTAATAGCTGTATATTGTTCAATAATATGGATAGGCCACTATATATATAATCATTCCAAAAGAAGAAACATTTAGAGTTCTAGTTTATTGCTATTAAAATACTGCAGTATGCATCTTTTTAGAGACGTCATTTTTTAAATGTTAAAAGTACCTCTCTCCTTTTATTCAGGAATTCTTAAGCCTTTTGTGGGGTTTTTTGGTCATTTATGCTATGTTATTTAATTTATTCTTCATAAGTCTTGAATATTTCTAGTTAAGTTTTGTTCTCAGTATTTATAGCTTTTCTTGCTCTTTTGAAAGACTTTTTGTTTCTAAAGTATTTGAAAGGAACCTAAATAGGTGCCAATTATTTCTGCCAGTCATTTCTTACAATCAAAATTTTTATCTTACTGTATATAAAATATTTTATTTGCGAAATATGATTTTATATATTTTATTTGAGAAATATGATTTTATATATACACAATGCATATGTATTATATACATGCACACACATTACACACATACTGTGCCAGTTTAAGCTTCAGCTCTTTGAGGGTTTATCTAAAGCTCACCTTATCTAACTGAACTCTTAAAATTTCAGGGGGAAATATTCTATATTTCTTGTCCTTGGGAAAAGGCAATTTCTTCCAACTCCAGTATTTTTAAGTACAAAAAATATATTCAAGTATTTTTAGTTTTTCATTTCAGATTCAGTTTGTGTGCAATGTGAAATATGGAACTAGATTTGAGAACTTGAATTAACAGAACATTCCGGTTTATTTTTACCCTAAGACTCTTTCTATGTTCAGTCTGTAAGATGCTGCCAGGCAGGGAAATTTAAATTCACATAGCTATTTTGGACATCATTTTTATATCACTGGCTTAACTCTATATTCATCATGATAGTTTATCATTCCAGAAAGTGGAAATGCAAAGCGGCAAACAATTGTTAAAGTCATGTGGGTTACCCAGATTTTCAGTACAGTCCTTTATTTCACTGCAGCATGTCATTTTCAGACATCCTCCTCTTGGACTACAACACTCATTTTTAAGCAACTTGGCAATAACTGATTCTCACCCTAATTTCTATATATGATATACACAGGGGTGGGCAAAAGGAAGTTAGCAGTTGTGACTATGCAAGAAACAGAGTTTATTTTTGTATGATTATTTATTAATTATTGTATTATTTTCCATATGAAGAACTATAAACCCATTTTTGCCCACTGGCTGTACATATTTTTTATTTCAATTTCTCTATATGTTAGCGCCTGTTAACACGTCCCTTGGCTTACTTTCACTGGTTCTGCTATTAGAGAGCAATTTTTAAAAAGATAAAATCAAAAGTAAAGCAAAACAAAAACTCATGTTTGAAAGTCACTCTGACCTTCAAAAGCATTGCCATTTCTGTTTAATGTCGCACAATAAGCCATAGACATTGAAAATATCTCATAGATAAATAACTACTTTCATTGTTAGCAGTTGTCCTGGGAAGGTATAAACAATAAAGTTACCCTTGTAACTGAATATTTAGTAGTCTGGCATCTATCAATTTTGTGTCCCCTCCCTCCTTTCTGTATGGTTTGGCTTTGGACCTCTAAGACCTATGGCTCTTTATTGGAAGATTGCTTTCAGGCACTGGGCCTGCTTTACCACCACTGTGGGGAATTAGAAATGTGTAGGGATTTAAATTTATGTCTCTCCCATTTCTCTGGGGTATCCTGAAAGCAATGAATAAAACTCCAGCTCTCTCTCCTCAAATCAGGACATCCTGAAGGCGAATTTACACTCCAGGAATTCCCTGGAGCTCAGGCCGAGTTTCCCTCTGTGAGGCTGCTTGAGAGTCAGCCTTCCCTTGCTGGGCTTTCTCCCTTTCCTTAGCCAGCTCCCCACACTCTTCTTACTGGTTCTCCTAGAACACCTCCTCACTAAACCACTCACCATGAATCCTTGTCTCAACATCTTCCTGGTGAGTAACCTGACACAAGATAGGACAAATAGAAGCATTTTGAAGGCCAATTTTATATTTTGTGAACATTTTTCATTTTCCCCATTAAGCACATTAGCTATCTATTCTTTTTTAGCCCTTTTCTTCTTTATTTTACTATAAAATTCTGCCTTTTTCACTAATGAACCCCACATTACTACCTCACCTCTAAGTCTCTTTTTCATTAGTCTTGCCTTCTCACTAGGACCTACCTCACAACCCTGGGCCTCTTGCATTTGTTATCAATTCCTGAAGCGTGTTGGGGAAATCAAACTTGGCAAGATTAATCTTCAGGTTTAATCTCATTTAGCCTACAAAGGTGGTGGTTTTTTTTAAAATATATAATCTCAGGCATAGGCAGGGGGGAAAATCATGAGCCTGCATAGCTACCGTTTATTCAGTGCTTGCCATAAGCCAAGTACTTTGCTTAATATTTTCATATATTATTTCATTTACATATCATGACATTCATATATAATATTGATACTGTTATCAAATTTTTACATGTGAAGAAATTAAGGCACAGAGATAAAAATTATTGTCCTGCATTTACTCAATTTATAAGCACAGGAGTAGAATTTGAGCTCATGTCTCTGACTCCAATTCATAGTTTTAACCACTATGTAGCACTGCCACACAGAAATAAGACTCTCAGGAGTGAGATAGACCTTTGTTTCTGAAAGCATGATCCGAGGAACAGCAGCCTCTAAATCACCTGAGAGCTTATTAGAAGTGCAGAATCTTGGGCCCCACCCTAGATGTCTTTAATCAGAATCTGAATTTTAACATAATCACATTCACATTTGTTTGAGACGCACTTGGCTAGAACTCTTGATGTCATCAACCTAGACAGAAATCCAACTGACAAATAGTTAATTTATTCTACAAACTGTCATTCAAATGTTACTGTGGGCAAGCTTTGTATTTTGGTAAGTGGTAAAATTGATCCCTGCCTTTAAGGTGTTTACAGCTGAGTTGGGATTCAAATGAGTGAGCCAATGAAAAAGATCAAGAATCTCAGCCAGACTGTCCGTGAGCAAACCATTGTAAACTACGGATTCAAGAGCACAGCGAGTGGAGAAGTCTGCCGTCTAGAGACTGCTTTCGTTAGTCTCGCTTTCTTACACAAATCTACCCCACAATCCTGGGCCTCCTGCATTTGTTATCAATTTCTGTAGGGGGTTGAAGGAATCTAACTTGCCAAGATTAGGCTTGAGGTTTAGCTTCACTTAGCCTCTATCTGTCTGTCTGTCTGTCTACCTACCTATCTATAAAATATTTTAAAGCAGCTAAGGAATGGTATTTATGACCTTGGTTCTTAGACCAAAATTACTCATGCTATGAAGGACTTTAGCATTTGTTCACAGTTGATAAAATGTACCTGGCTGATCAGGTATGTACTATAGCTAAACAGGGGGATGTGGTTTTTACCTTGATATACCCACTTAAAATGGAAACTCAGTATCACTTTTAAAGGGAGAATAACATTAAAAACAATTAAGAATTCAATAAAACATTGCTTTTTTCAAAAACGAATGCAGTCCTAGTTATTTCTGTGCTTGCTTTTACTAACTCCCTTGTGGTTTAAGTAGAATACCTGACAGTTCTAAAACTATCTCTACCTAAGTAGGTCAAGGATTTATGCAAATATTAAGTGTGAATATTTAATTTGGACACAGCTAGACTATTTCTTTCCATTTTATCATTTTAAGGCTTGGGTTGTCAGATGTCCAAAAAGCTACTGGGTTAACAGAAGAGTAATGAAAAAAACTCTACCATTCTTCAAACTAGGACTCAAGATGATGCTTTTGATGATATGATCACCAACAACTCAAGAATAACTGACTATGGTGTGTCCATGACCCAGAAAGTCCCACAGAAAGCTCGGCTTTCAAACAATAGCAGAATAAATATTGCTTCTTTATTCACTTGTCCAGTGCCTAGTATCACTCAGTGTTAGCTTTCTGCTAACTCTCAGTTGGAAAATCAGCTTAGACTTAAGATCTAAATAGAGCCTCCATCTTTTATTTCAGTCCAAATAAAAAACTTACCTCTATCTGGTCTCTGATTAGAAAGACAGTTGAGACAACTTGTTAGGTGCTTATAAAATCACTAGAAAGGCTACAGGAGCAAGCTCTAGTCTTGGTCCCCTAGGAAAGACTCCCAGAAGAAACTACAAGACTAGCTTACTGTGGGAACTGCATCTCATCCACAGTCAAGGACGCTGGGAAGTCAGGAAATCATTCCAACTACTGGCTCTGGTACGACTACCTCATCCATAATCCAATCCAGGACATCATTTCTTAGCAGTCACATGGAGGTGAGGAGGAACCTGCAGGGAAGGGCGGCCTTAGGTCCAAGCTCTACCTGCTGATGTGCACCTGTAAAACGTATGCTTCAGGTCTTCATTCTTTCCTCAGAATTCACCTGCTTGACAGAACCAATATAGTGTCTGGAACCCTAGCTTCAGGCCTGGGAAATTTCATTTTCACCTTTAGATTCTGTGTACAGGAAAGGACTATGAAAAAAGTCTAGAAAAGATGCTGAGTCAATCTAGAGAACAGGACATGGTCCGCTCTCATCTTAGAGAACACCGCTACAGAACCAAAAATGTTTTGATGATTACAAAATGATATTTACACACAGATTGTTTTCTTAATTCATTTACTGTAAGGGAAATTAAAATGTTAAATCATTAAGTTTAAGCTCAGATACCTGGCAAAAATAAATACCATAAGAACTTTACCAAAATGAAAGCTACAGGGAATGCCAGTAACAAAAATTATATAAACTAGAAATAGGAAATGTTTCAATTTCTAAGTATACTACTTCCATCATAGAAAAGAATATGAATGATTAATGAAAATATCTTGCATTCATTATACTTTTCATGATGAGTTCTGGGCATTTGGGGACATCTTTTAATTTTTCATGATTTAATGATTTCTCTAATAACTATTTGAGCAGGAATTTCAACTATGTTAATGACTGGCAAGGTTGGATAAATCAGGGCAATATTTTAAAATGCAAATCTGAGCCATGAGTCTCTTTTCTCGCATAAGAAATCACAATATTAGGCTGTTTGGCTAACACCTCTACACCACAATTCTGAAATATATATGAAGCTGTGAATACCTAAACTGAACCCATTAATAAAAGTATTTATGTCCTCATTTTTCCCATTAAGCTTTGATTAAAAATTCTTTGTACCATATGCAGACTATGCAGACTAAGCTAGTAAAAGAACGGATTTACAATGCATTTGGTTTGCCTTGGGCAAACTGGCATTAATGTTCCACTATTTGAAAAATCGAAGTGCGCTTCTAGCTCTACAAGTCAATATGTCATTTCTCAACCTTTTAGAGAACCTGTGCTGTATTTTCCACAATTTTATATTCATCATAAGCTAAGTGTAGTGCTCAGGCAAAAATATCATACTCCCAAAAGGATATAATTTAAACATTATAAACTCACAGAATCAAGTATGCACACTCTAAGACATACACTGCCCAGAAGACTCTAGGCTCCCTTGATTCTTTGAGGTGGCTCGCTAGGTATGGAGCTTTGCTACAGGGGTACACCTAAGTATTAAGAGGGGGAACTAGAAAGCATGACCATATCGAAGGCTGTGAGGCTTTAAAATTCAGATCTAGAGAGTCATACATGGTTACATGAAAAAAAAAAAGGTAAAAGATTAACACAAAACAAGAGGTGGATCACAACGAAGTAAGCCTAACTCAGGCACCCGGCTTTTTGCATATCCAGCTCTTGACATTTAGATCTCAGCACTTCAGTTGGCTCTTCCAGAATTTAGTTCTCCACACACTGACCAGCTACTTTCTATTGCATCATTCTGTTTTACTTTTCATGCATCTTTCCACTGTCAAAAATTATCTTATTTATTGCTTTAGTTGAATATCACCTAACACCTCCCAGTAGAATATTCTCTCTACAGTCAGAGATGCCTGTCTCTCTTATTCCTATTTGTCTTCCTGGGGCCTAGAACAAGGTCTGGAGTATGGTTGTCACTCAATACACATCCCTGGAATGAACGAACAAACACATCCTTAGCCAGGTACTCTCATTTTCTCTGTGAAAGCTTTATAGATACAGCCTCATGTGCATGAATTATAATACTATGTAGTTTTGGGGATTATCCTCAGCTAGGCTTCAGTGGAAAATTCCATAAGGGTGTTCTAATACCAGCTGATATCCTTTGGCTATATTGAATCTACTAAAGCCAGTCTATAAAATCTCAAACCTAATAACCTGACGCTTCTGGTTAGAGCCAATGTTGCAAGTAAAATGTGCCTCGTGATTAGATGCGCGGTGAGGGACTGTGTCCCAGCTGTTATTTATTGGATATTGTTAATGAATCAGGTCTTCGTATCAAATCACACTAGGTCCATTTTACAGAACATATATTTATACAGAAAATAATAGTAACATTATAGACTTTGGCATAAGCCCTTGGAAAATTCTCTCCCAGAGCTCTACTTTTCTCATAACAATGATTATTTTTCCTGCACAGTGTTTCAGGCCAAGGCGATGAACATTCCGTCTTACTCAGTAATGATTCTCTACTGTTGAGTTCAGGTTCCATGACTTTCTCTGCCTATCCATCTCTACAGTTTGTCCTTATTATTACTCATCCTTTATTAAATTTCCAATAGAATAGTTACACATTTCAGGTTATGAGGTGTTTTTATTAGGTGAATTTTCTTTTTGATTGAGGGTTGCCTTAGTAAGTGTGAGGGGAGCACTGAATCTTTGGTGATGGCAATTTTATAGTGCTGAAAGTCATCAATCTGAACATCAACTCCCATTTAAAGTACCTTAGATGCAGAAGGAAATCATTTGTAGACTTCCATAAAAGTAATTTTTTTTATCATACCTTAGAAAAAGAGCAACTGGCAGGTTGAACAGCTAATTTCTTAGAAAAATAAAGAGTAGAAAGAAAATCTGATCAATCAAAATGCTGTTACTTTGTAGTCTAAACTATTGATGATTTTTATAAAACCAAATTATTTTAAAGATCTGAATTCAATTTTGAAAAAATGTATTCTTAATACTTATTCAAAGTCACTTGTATTATATAATCCATAAATATCTTTAAAATTAATTTGTAAAACAGACCATCATTCCCCTCATATTCTGAGACTTATGAGAATCATCAAGTGTCTACTTCAGTACTCTATCTAAAAATTACATATTGCTTGTGCAGGTTCAGAGTAAGAAAGGGAGAGAAGTGTCTATTAGGTCTTAAGAATTTGGCTATTACAGCAATTTTTTTTTTTTTACAAGCTTAGATTTTGTAGTTGGATCAACCTGGCTTCAACCCCCAGTCCTGCTAATCAGATTTTAGGCAAGTTGTTTACCTCAGTTTCCTCATTTGTAAAATGAGAAAAACGATAATATCTAATCCATAAAGCAGCAGTAAAGATTATGTGAGAAACTATTAACACAGTAACTGAAACAGAGTAAACCATCTCTTATATTAGCTATTATTGCTGTTGGTTTTAGAATTCCTTGTACCCAGGAAAAGTAGCTCTTAAACTATTCTCCCTTATAAAAATTAAATAATAAAAATATTTGTGAAATATTGTAAGATCTTTGGGTGAGGTACTAAATATTTGAACCTAGGGCTAACTTTAGCAGTTTAAGCTTTATCAGTTGGTACAGATTAGTAACCTCTAATTTATGTATCCCTACAAATTTGTTTTATCTTATACCTATCCTGAGTCACTCACTGTATTACCTACCAGTCCTTTATAGGCATTTAAGCTTTGACCCCAGGTATACAAAATAAAATATATAACATGTGAATTTAAAAGCACAATAATATATGCTTCTAGAATAATTACATGTAAATCTAAAAGTATGTACATATACACATACATATATACTCATATTCATGACAATATATATATTTAGAAAATCTAAGTTATGTATCTGTATTATTTTTATTTTTAAAAATGTCAATGGGTTATGCAGGCTGTGTGGGTAGTGGAGCTATGGTTTTGTGTGTGTGTGTGTTGTTTTAATTCTTCTAAGATAATAAAATAAGTTTACAAATAGAAACATTTCGGAGACTTTCTTGATCAAAATGTTGCCTGTCTCCCTATCTCTTCCTCTTTCCCTTTTCTGATCCCAACTATAAACCCGAGTCATAAATTATGGAATGAAAATGTTTGTTTTCTATTATCTCAGCTCTTCCATCGGTTCAACAAAGTACTCCTCATGAAACTGGAGATTAGCAATGCTACTTATAGAATCACGTGCTTGCTCATTATAGCCACAGAGAATAGTTAATTTGCCATGGATTTGAGGATATCAGTTTAGTTACAGTTTTGTACAGGAGAGGATTGTCGAATGTTACAAACAGCCATCCACACAGGACCCATTACCCACCCTCAGAAGCTCTGTGTTGCCCTGATTGACCGGGCCAGGGTTTCTCTGACAGAATCTGGCTCAGTGATGGTGACTGACCCTTAAGAAAATATCCAGGGATGTGACCCAGTTCTCACTTATTTCACACAGGAGCTATGAATGGAAATACCTTGAAATAGATTTGCTAATCTATAAATTATAATAAATCAACTCCAGAGGCCATCTGGAACAAATTCCCAGAGAACACTGTCATCAAAGGTGAAGACATATATCATTTTAAGACATATGACAAGAATAGATTTTTGATGGGGGGAAAAAAAACCTGAAGAAACTTGAATATATTTAATTAACTATCTGGTTATAGCTTCTTTCAAGAGGATTGTCTGAGGGAGGGGGTAATAGATGTCTTTGGTTTCAGGTACACTTCAATATGGGCTATAAATAGACTCAATTTCATTTCCCAAATTGTACCTTAAATATATTTCAAACCTTCAGTTGTACAGGAAGGAGTCTATTTGGGAGGTGTTATCTAATGAGAAGGGATAAAGGGAACCTTAGGCGTTTTATTTATGAAAAATTGAGCCAGGTAATTGTTAAGATAACATAAGTTCTCATTGCCCTCACAGCAATGTGTCTCTTGGGACTTTAACGGTTAAGATTTATTGGGTTTTTCTTTTGTCAAGAAATGTACTAGGTATTCAATATGTATTACCATGTTTAATCCCCTTAAAACTCTGTGAAGCAGGTACCAGTATTATTTTGATTACACACACACACACACACACACACACACACACACAGTTGAGGCTCAGAGAGGTTAAGCAACTTATCATAAAGCTTATAAGTGGCCAAGCTGAGATTTGAAACTAGAAAGTCAAACTCCATAACACATTCTCTTAATCAGAAACTATACTGATTTTAACAAATATAGAGCATTTAGCTGAATTACATATTACATAGTTTTATGGACTCTTTGAGGTGTCTGATAGCCCGTAAATAGCCTTTAGTTATATATACAGGGTTCAAATTAGAACCACTGCATGTACCCTACCTGGGGTTCCTAAACTTTTAATTGAAACAATCACATTCATATTTTCTAAAAGGCTTGATCACTCTGAAAGGTATAGAAGGTAAAACCCTTGCATGTGGAGGTGCAATTAAGGTGAAAATGCACACTATTTTGAGTCACCCAAAGAGCACCATTTGGGAAGTATCTGAGACTAACTTTAAATCCTGTCCTCATGACAAACTTGCATGGTAAGTATTGTTTTACTGATGAGGAACTGAAGCTGAGAGAGGTTAAACAACTTGCAAAGAGTCACATAGGACTCTGATCATTTACTTCCTGTGTTATTTTTCTTTTTACCACACTGACTACTTATAATCAATCAGGTAAAATTTAGAAATTCAAGAACTCCTAGGGCATCTTAATTGGCCTTGCCAGGAAACTTCAGCCTTTGAACATCCTAGTCATGCAAGGAATGTGGGAAAAATTGCTACACATTCCATTCTAACAGAATTATTGATAGGATCCAAAACAAACAGGAAATAATTGAGACCAATAAATAAGCACAGAGCTTTCCTGACCCATGTTGGAGAACTCAGGACCTTAAGGAATGGGAGACCCTCAGGACCCTAAGGACCCTTACTCTTCCATTCCTTAGGGTCCTGAGTTCTCCAACAAATCAGACACATGAAAGTCCTGGAGTAACATATCACCCCCCTTCATCTACTTTTTTTAACATGTCTTTATTGATTTCAGAGAGAGGAAGGGAGAGGGAGAGAGAGAGAGAGAAACATCAATGATGAGAGAGTCACTGAGCAGCTGCCTCCTGCACGCCCCTGACTGGGGATGGAGCCCGCAACCCGGGCATGTGCCCTGACCGGGAATTGAACCCTGATCGCCTGGATCCTAGGTCGATGCTCAACTGCTGAGCCACGCCCGGCTGGGCTCCTTCATCTGCTTTAATGTGCTCATAAGAGCCACTCTGACCAAAATTTGAAATAATGTTTTTGGCACGAGAGATTTAAAAGGAAAAACATGTAAGTCATGTAGGATATCTCTAGAAACATCCATGAGTACAACTACTTTATTTGAGATTAATTAATCTGTAGAACCACACAGACAGTATTATGACTTTTTACTAAAGTGGATTTTTTCCCTACTGCAGCCCTTCTAAATTAGTTTTCATATAATATAGTTAAGAAATGGTAAATGACAGTTTTCAAACTGTTTTTTTCTATCAGCCCTCCTCCTCCTAACAAATGTCCATTTCGGGTGGAATTTAAATGTAAGCCTGAAACTTACTACCCAGCACGGAGGTATCTTTGGCGTGCTTGCACTCATACAAGGCCACAGGAAAGCGAGGCATGGAGAGTTATTGTAATAAAATGATCTGGTGATGAGAAGAAAATGAAACAGCTGGGGCAAGATGAAGCCATGGACTCCAGGGAAAATCAAATCATGTCCACACTAATGCTCTTACTAGCCGACTCGTTGGAAAACAAATACAATTTATTAGATAAATTTGCTGTAGTGAATGTTTTTTGCAGAATCACTGGCACACTGTTGCTGAATATTATAACAATAGACAAAATAATGAAGATTTTAATCATGTTGATTGCTAGTGTTTTTTTTCCATTTACTTCCGAAGTTGTTAAAAAAGAAGCAATTACTTGCTGTTTCACTAGGGTTGATGAAAAAGTAGAACCTAATATATAAAGAATTATGAGTTCATTTTCTTTTTTTTTCCTTTTTGTCATAGACTTTCAACACATTATAATTTATAATGCATTTTCTTTTAATTAGATTGAACTAAAATTTCAGCTAAAGCAGGCATGAGTCCTCTATTGTTTTATTTAAATAATGTCTGGACAGAAACCCCAAGTTTTCATCCAACGCCAAATGGGGAGCGGGTCTAGAAGGCCGCCATTGAGAGGGACAATGACCATTTTTATTTAAATGGAAAGTTCATATTTGGTGACCTTGCTGTATAATTTTTTATGTGTGAGTGCAATTTTTATTTTTTCTCTGGGAGGTGAGACCGTCTCTGCAGGGTTTTCTCTGGAGGTCTATTCTCCTGGCTGGATACATATGACAGGCTTAGACGTTAAATGGCTTTAAGCTTGTCAAAGAAAGGTTATTAAAAATGTCCCTGCCTTTCAGGCTCCGTGCTCGGTAGGAGCTCGAATGCAGTCCTCTGGGGCTGTCTTTCTATTTAGTCATGTCATTTGGCTCTTTGCCTATAGCAAAAAACGAGACACCATCTGTTATTTCTCACTAATGGCTGTTGGTCCTGAGCTTGCCTGGCTCACTGTGCTTATCCATTTCCCACCAGTGGCTGGACACAGCTTCACTAACAAGATTTGATTGAGAAGTATGCTTTATTATCAAACTAGCTTAGGGATGTGGAAGCGCACATACTCTAAAACACTACTCAGATCTAAGGTAGTGTCATTATTTTATTACCACTGTGAAACCTGTATGATTCAATTTTTGTTTTAGGGCGACCTAGGTTATGTGTGGAAACTACCTTTTTGCTAATAGTTTATATTAATTGAAGGCTTATATGACTTATCCCTTTAATTATTTTTTAGTTATTGCTTTCATTTTTACAGAACCCTAGAGCGAGGCACTTTATAGATGAGAAAACACAAAAAACAGGTTTACATAGCTTGCTCAGTTCCGTAGCAATAAAGGGCAGAGTTAGGATTCACCCTGTTCAAACCTTCCTCCAGAGCTGTACCTTCCACCAGTATGCTATTGGTTCTCCAGGTAACTTGCTGGGCTCTTTGGTGTTGAAATCTGAAACATGAAGCTTAGAAGTCATTATATGTTGGAAGCAGCTCATTTTCCCTTGGGTAATTTTCGGTGTCTGGGTTTATTTACGAGTGCAGAAACACCTCTGTTCAGCTTCAGGAGCCACTGTGGATTTCCAGCTTTGCAGTCAGCTCTGCTAACACTCTCCGCAGCTGCAGACAGGGATGCGGAGCCCAGCGACAACCTGGGATGTCAGCTGTTGTCAGCCTCTCGCAAGCAGCACCCACTTGAAAAACATTGGTTGAAACACTACGTATCACCAGGGCCGTGATGTCTTTTTTATTTCAGACCTCAACACGGGGCAGTGCTTTGGGGACAAACATTTGCTATATGGCAGTGGATAACTATTGTGTCAGTCTACAAGCTTGGTAAATTTTTTAGCTTAAGGAACATTTTTCTTAAAAGCCTTATTGTGTATTAGTATTGATAGAGGAAACTGCAAATACTGAAATAGCTAAAAGAATGAAAATCAATTTAATTTGCTGGTTTATTGGTTCCTGAAGACTTCACTATGATTAATGTGAATCTAAAAACATTATTAACTGCCTCGTCGCAGTGTCATTTTGGCATTTTAAAAAATCATCACCTAAGGATATGTTTGTTTATTTTTAGAGAGAAAGGAAAGAAGAAAGAGAGAGAGAGAAACATTGATGTGTGAGAGAAACATCATGGGTTGCCTCCGGTACACTCCTCAAAGCGGGATCTAAACTGCAACCTACGAATGTGCCCTGACGGGCAATCGAACCCGCAATCTTCTGACGTATGGGACAAGGCTCCAGCCAACTGAGCCACCCAGCCAAGGCATTTGCCATTGTTTTTGTTGGACACTTAGTGATGGGTTGGGAAAACTGTAAATTGTTACAAAGTGTACATTCTTACCCCAAATGCTAGATTTGCAGTACATTAATAAAAGGAAGATTCCATTGTCAAAAACATTTGGGAAACATTACCTTGAAAATATGTGGGTCTCTACTGAAAAAAACCAAACCAAACCAAACAAAAAACAACACAAAACTCCCTTGATCTTTAATATGTTGATGTGCATTATAACTCTCCAAAGGCTTAAGATTCACGATATTTTCTAAATCCACTTAGCCATGGTAACTTAGTTTTTGGACTTTCACATGAGTTGTTTGCTAGTGAACATGCACTGGGACACACTCATCAGATAGCTCAGGCTCATATTTATGCTTCACTGCCTACCCAGCTAGCACTTTTCTCACTTCCCCTATTGTCCAGAGAAAAATCTCATGAAATTTTATTCATATATTTTCTTTCATCTCCCACATCGATTGATTGCCAATTTCTACACCTTTTAGCTCCCAACAAACCCTCTGAAATCATCTCTCTTTCCATTCTCATTGTTCACGTCCCAGTTCATCTCATTATTGCATCTTGTCTCCGTACTAGTGTAATAGCTTCCCACCTGATCTCTCTGCTATCTCCACATACGGCCATATCCACTTTTCTAAGATATAACTGGGTTCTGTAAACCAGGTCCTTGCATGACTTTATAGGTTCTCCACAGTGAACAATAAAAGTCACCCTCCCTGGCATGCTTTTGACATGTGGTCTGACCCAGGAGGCTTCTCTCTCTCACACTTCCTATGCTTTAGCGCTATTAGGCCTCTTGTCATTTCTCAAATACAGGGTGACTTTTTTTCACATTGATGTGCTTTTCCTGTTTAACCTGCCTGGGATGTCCACCTACCTGTCTACCACATCCACTGATGAAATTATCACACTGTCTGCAAGGCCACGATTAAACTTACTCTTTTGTAAAACCTTTCTGGCTTATCCAGGCGCAGTTATATATTCAGCCCTTTATTACTACAGCGTTTGTTATTCCAGGGTCTATGGTGCATTTTTTTGGGAAGAGGTCCATGAAGACTATGGTAGTCAACCCTAAAGATGGCCCCGAAAGATCCCTGCCTTCTGGTATTCATGGGTCTTCCTCCACATTTTAACAAGATTGATCTGGATGACCAGGGGCATACTGCATAAGTGATGGCATGTCACTTCTGATGCTAGGTCATGGAAAACATCATGGCTTTCTCCTCTGTCTCTTTCAAGGGCCACTTGCTCTGACAAAAGCCAAATGCCATGTCATGATCAGTTCTGTGAAGAGGCTCCCATGGCAGGGAGCTGAGTCGTTCTGACACAACCTACAGGGAACTCTCTGAGGTCTCTTCCCAATAGCTCTGTGGAGTAAGTCCTACTGGTAAGCATACCCTCCACCCAGGGCAAGTTTTCAGGTGACAGAAGTCCCAACAAACAGCTCTGCTGCAACCTCATGAGAGACCCTAAGCTAAAACCATCAAACTAAGCTACTTTTAGATTCTTGGCCTTTAGTAATTGTATGAGATGATAATAATAGGTGTTGTTTTAAGTGACTAAACATTCAGGCAAATATCTGTTGTATAGCAACAGATAACTAACATAGACCATCACGTTCTCCAAAGGGTCTGTGACCCAAAGAAGAATTAAGAATCCCTGGCACACATATAGTTCATACTTCTGTTAGCATTGGTCACTGTGTATCATTTAATTATTGTGTTTGCTGGGCTATCCTTACTGTAAGTTACTGGAAAACAGCAAAATTGTATTCATCATTATAGCTTCTGTACCTACCACAGAGCTGGAAATACAATAGACGGTTTTTAAAAAATCTGCTGATTAAATGAAAGTTTAGCTTTTATATGGAGTTAGAAGCAAATGCTGGCTCAAAGAAAGAGTCAAGTCACTAGAAAGCCATCTTCAGGGGTATTGATGCTATAGTATATTTCTAGAACTGGGTTAGATAATTCCAAGTTATCTAAGACTTTTAAAAGAGTTCCCCAGGCCAAGACATAGAATCAAAGTGTCCTTTGATAGAGGACTGGATAAAGAATATGTGGTGCATGAACACAATGGACTACTACTCAGCCGTAAGAACAGGTGAAATGCTGCCTTTTGTGACAACACGGATGAATCTTGAGAACATCATGCTAAACGAAGTAAGTCAGAGAGCGAAAGTCAAGAACCGTATGAATCCACTCATATGTGGGATATCAAACTGAAAGCAACGAATGGACAAACAAGGAAAACAAACAAAACTCAAAGACGCAGACAACAGTACGGTGCTCGCCAGAGGGAAGGGCGGGCAGGAAAGGGTAAAGGGGGCCGAATACATGGTGACGAAGAAGACCTGGCTCTGCGTGGTGGGCACGCATGCAATGTACAGATGATGGGTCGCAGAAATGGACGCTTGAAACCTTTATGATCTTATTAACCACTGTCACCCCAGTAAATTTAAATAAATAAATAAAAATTTTAAAAAAAGAGTTCTCCCAGTAAAAGAGAATGAAAACATTGGCATGGAAAGGAACAATCGCATTTTCCTTGTCTCTCAACACAATCTAAACCTATGTTTTCTACGATGTGAGAGTCACAGGGAAAATTATTCCACAGTCATTTTGAGGTGATCGGGGCATCAATGAATAAGGACATTATAAACTAGTATGTCCTCAGGCTACTATGGGGGGGGGGCCTACTTCAGATATGTATGGCTAGGAGGCAATTAGAAAGTGTTATGTTTCTATAAAACTCAATGTCTGGTTTGAATAAACTTTTATGAGATTCTGTAAAAGGCACACAGGGCTTTTGCACGGGGTTAACCAAAGCACATATATATAAAAAGAGGTTATTTATAATTGTCTATAACCAATGATTAAAATATTTCATCAATTCCAGTTTATTATTTTAAAAGCCACTGTTGTGCTTTATTATAGAGAATATTTCTTGCTTTTCTTGTTGTTTTTGCAAGAGAATGATCTCTCTTATACAGAAATGACTGAGTGGGCTGTCTAGCAAGGGTGATGCTACAACGTACCATGCACCATTCTAGAAATTCTAGATCATAAAAAAAAATCAAAAAGATTAGAAAATAAGAATGAGCTTATGAAACAGAGTTGCCCCACAAACTCCTTTTGTCCATCTATAATTTTATTCAACAGTTGAATCAAAGTTTACAATTTTGTGGGGGAACTAGTGGCTCTGTCTGTTCATATTCTTGTTTTCTCACCACACTTCAGCTTCATGCTGGTTATTGACACAGATCACACACAATCAGCAGCAGCACTTAGCACATTTTGACATCATTGTTTTGGTGGAGGGGTTAGGCAAAGAAGAAAACAGCTTTCTCAAAATGTAAATGATGTATCCCCAGGACTCTACAACTCTAGGCAGTACTGAGATTTCTCTGAAATCTTGCAATTATCTTATCAGAAAGGAGTCCCCTAGACTTCACTTTGTTCTTGGGGAATTTTTAATGGCATCGTCTCACCAGGTATTTGCCCCTGCGGACTAGCTTGCTTTGTTGTTATTGTTGTTTTTAATTGAAACTAAGTGATTCACAAAACCTTCTTATTGAGTTGAACTTAATTATTCAATAGCCCGGCCGGGCATGGCTCAGCGGTTGAGCATCGACCTAGGATCCAGGGGATCGCGGTTTAATCCCCAGTCTGGGGCGTGCAGGAGGAGCCGATCGATAATGACTCTCTCATCCTTGATGTTTCTGTCTCTTCCTCTTCCTCTCCCCTCCTCTCTCTGAAGTCAATAAAGATATATTAAATATAAAAATTTTTGGAAAAAAATAAATATACAATAGACTCAACACCCTTTTATCATCTCTATAAAATTGGAACTAAGTTGTGATTCAACAGCTATGGAGACAAACTTGCTGCCTTTGAAACATTGACTCGGGATGTTCCTTCCTGTTTAAAATTAAAATATCTTCCTATAGCTCCCACCCAGTAGAACTCTATCAGGCTATTGCCTTTTCTCTCGGACAGGTTATTGGGAAAGCTTTCACTCTGCCCAACTCCACCTGCTCTCATTCCACCACTGTAATCAGCTCTTTAGATTAAAGATGCAGTCTCTTTGGCTTGGCTTTTCTTTCACTTCCCTCACTGGCACCTCCTTCCTGGTTCAGGACCTTAATATGTGCCCCTTTCCCAGCCTGGAGTGTTCCCTCATCCTTTATCCTATTAACTCGCCCTTCAGAGCTCAGCCCAACTGTCACCTCCTCAGAGAAGCCATCTCATGCACCACCCATAGAGTACCCATTGATACTCTATTTAAAACACACTGTACATCTCCTTCATTGCTCTTTTTACAGTCAGTAATTTTATTTCTGTGTGACTATTAGGTAAATGTCTGTGTCCCCCAGAAGACTCTATGCTCTACAGGGCAGAGAACTCAGAATCCCCAACACTGAACACAGTAGGTATTCAATAAATAGTTGTTGAATGAATGAAAGAATGCCTCATATGTATGGGCTTGGTTATCTTAACAACCAAGGAGCTCTTCTCTTTAAGAGAAGAGTTTCCTGGGATTGTTTTGACCAGCAAAGCATAGGATGAGTCTATCACATCCTTTATTTAGATATTATGATTATTTTAATGTAGCCTAAAATCTTATTAGTGTTGTTGTAACCACAAAAGCCTCCATCCCCCAGTCGACCCATTGGGAGTCTTACCCTCCAGTGGTGCGATAATATCTCCACCCTGACCCCACCCCTTACTTTTTAAAATCCAAGCATAGGAACTGACATCAACCAGACTTCAACCCAAAACATTGAAGATCTTGTCTTATGCATGTGGAAAATGTTCTCCAAAATGTTCGGGAGCAACAGAAAGCTAATTTTAGTTCCTCCCTCCAGGGTTTGGTCAGGATCTTAATTAGTACTATTAGAATTCTAACTAGTTAAAGGCAGGTCTCTAATTCTATAAAAGGTTTGAATATTAGAAAGCCTAATGGCAGAAGCTATAGAGGGACAACCTACATCAAAACTCAGGTTTAAAATGTGGCCTAATTCAGGATAAGGGAAAACGACAGTTTAGAGTCTACAGGAGCATGTAGGCCCTATGCCATTTTTGTACCAGATTTCCTGCCTGGCTGGAAGAAAATGGGCCTTTAGATGGGAGGTAAAAGGGGGCATAAGAGCATGGGAACTCAGGATACTTGCCTGAGTCAAAGAATTCCAGTTCAAACAGGGTAAATGACTGGGATGACTATAAAACTAACATTTGAGAGAGAAGGGTGGATTATTAATAATAATGTCAAGACAGTAAGTGCAACTTGGGGCCGTCTTTGGGTAAACCAGATGTATGATCACCTAGCGATGGCTTAATTCCCAGTTCCATCAGCCTCTGACACTTATTAATGGTTTCCTGCTTTACTTTTTCATCTGTAAAAAAAGAGAGCTAATAATACTTGCCTTACTGATAGCGCCTAGCACACCACTTGACACAGTGAGGATTCTCATATCTAATCATTATTAGTCACTTTTCCCACTCTCCTCTGCATCTCCACAGTACTGACTCAGAAATTGAGAGATGGCTGCTGGGAAGGGGGTGGAGGGGGTCTCAGCAGACACAGCAGAGTGAGGGTAGAGACAGAAAAAACTAGGTCTGCCAAGTTAACGAGATTTTTATAGCCTAGGTGCGTGTGGGCTGAGGTGTTGGCTTTCCAATTTCCATCAAATCATAGAACACACGAAATTGTGAATTGCCTACTCATGTGCCCAGTACTAACCAGAGAGGGTTAGAGTGTTGCAGGAATCCTTAGGGTGAGGCCTATTTAACAGCTAACACTAGAGGGCTAACATAATTAATGTTGCAGCTGTTTGATTTATGAGCCAAGTATGCAGGAAAACCTGTGTAAGAAAAGGAGGAAAGAAGGTGGCAATGACTGGTCCCCAGATTTGGAAGCCCAGGCCCCATGCCGGCGGAATGCTCCCAGGCTGTAACACTCAATTCTCCCAAGCTCACACTTTATTTTTTTCATTTGTGCATTTAGGATTTTCATTGTCCGCGGTTTTCTCGGAATACTTTTTCCAGACATTAGCATTTTAAAGGCAAGTTTCCAGGGAGGAGAAAGAAAACACAAAATGGACAGTGGCTGATCCTTTTTATTTATTTATTTTTCTTTGAAAGTTTTCAAATAGAAAGCCAACCTTGAAGCACAGTGACATGCTAGGGATGCAGATAACCGGATGGACTATGAGCCAAGGGGAAAGGAAAAGCAGCGGTAGGAATGGGTTTGAGCGCACCTTCCCAGGGGAAGCGGGGGAATAAGGGAAGCCTCGGGACTCGCTTCCAGCGCTTCCCCACTCGCCAGCCCTACGAGGAAGCCGCTGCCGAGCTCCTGGGGGGTGGAGAGTGCGGGCGATCAGAGAAACCAAATTCGAGGGTTCACTGCTCCTCTGGAGCAAAGGGGAGGACTCCTGCCTCAGCCCTGGGGAGGCGGCAGGAGAGAACCCCGGGAAACTGACCCGTCACTCTCAGGCCTCTGTCCCTGGAGGTGAGAGATGGGATGGCACCACGGCTACGAGAGGACTCGGGCTAGACCGCTCGGCTCCAGGCTCTGCTCTGCCCCTTAGTAGCTTGAACATATTCTTTCTCCGCTTTATACCTCATTTCTACCATCTATAAAGTGGGAGTACTTCAAACTCATAGGATGTTTTTGAGGGCGAACAGAGGTAATAATACATGTGACGTTCTTAAGACAGGTCGGGCTCGCAGTAAGTACCACGGGTGTTGTCTGTTGTTACGATCATCCATTACTGTTAGGAAAATCCTCCGCTCCCCTCTCACCCGCACTTCAGGTGCATCGAGTGCCCACGGCCTTCCTCACAGAGTTCAACAGGCCCTACCACTGATTAACCTATTCAACAAGCAAACCCATTTCTTATTATCTCCGGGCGCCTGGAACACGTCACTGAATAAACTGTTGTACATCAATATTACAATAAGGCACAATGCACCACCTGGGACCCCAGTTTGGCAGGATATTAGGTTTACATAAGATATATAAAGGAAAAAAATATTAACACAATATCTCCTCTAACTACATGAGATGCACTGTGGCATTTTCATTTTACCCTGTTTATTTCCATATGTTCTCTTGTAGCCTAGTGGAGTTGATTTTATAAACACAATGGGCAGTTTTTAGGATCCTTCCTCTATCACTGCCACACTGATTTACATATATTCACTATCATGGTCCTCATCTTTGGAAATGCAAAGCTTGATCAATGTTCAAACTTTTGGTCCTGAAAGACATTAACTTTTCTGTTGAGCTGGAGTGCCAGGAGTCCAATAGAAGCCAGGTTACAATGGAAATTTAGACACCCCGCCCCCATCCCCAAACAGTTTAACATGGTGGAAGAAGTCTGGCTTAATGAACTAGATAAAGACAGTGACTGCTATTTGAACTTTCCAAAACTAAAACCCATGCAGATTAATGGAAAAACCTCAATGGCATCCATTTATTTATTTTTATTTATTTATTTATTTATTTAATTTATTTATTTTTAAACATATCTTTATTGATTTCAGAGAGAGGAAAGGAGGGGGAGAGAGAGATAGAAACATCAATGATGAGAGAGTCATTGATCGGCTGCCTCCTGCACACTCCCCACTGGGGATCAAGCCTGTAACCCATGCATGTGCCCTGACCGGGAATCGAACCCCGATCGCCTGGATCTTAGGTCGATGCTCAACCGCTGAGCCACGCCCGGCCAGGCACAATGGCATCCATTTAAAAACTCTCAATCTCTGGGAGATAGTATTAAAATTATCTTAGGTGGGGCGGAGGTTGGTGGAGTTACTACTTTTCTAAAATGAATTTGAGTGTTAATTAACCACAAAAGGTGGTGCCTTTTACAAGTTGGTATTAAAGTTTAGTATGAGTGGCTTTCTTACTGCCTTGACTCCTCCAACCAAAGGTGCTATTCATATACGTGGTAAATGGGGTATCTGGAACCCTGCCTGATGACATCATAGTGCCAGAGCCCTTTCTCAGGTTAGACTTGGAGGGTGGTCGTTGAGAGGGTGGGTAGATCAATTGCAGGAGAAAGGATTTTGAACTGGGTGAACTAGTCTGGATTATACCAAGATAGGAAAATTCATTTATAGGCAGGGCAAATCAGAATGAACCATTCATCCATAAAATCCAAACATATGCTAAGAGCTGGCCTTTCCATATGTACCTCATGGATTTGCTTTTAATACTGTGCTCCATTTGGAAGGATTTGCTCAGATCAGCGATTCAAAAATGATTCACAAAGGAAAAGCTTGCAAGAGTTCTTGTTTATGTTTTATTAGTCGCATTTGCCAACATTCCCATAAAAATGAAAAAACACCTCCCACAACAAAACAATTTCTTATTTCTCAGATTGTTTTGGTTTTTATTTGGGGCCGTTTGAGATTTTTAAAAATTTGAACACAATCTTAATAGAATTCATCACTTTTGTCTGCTGGCTAAACTCTACCGGGAGGCATCATCTGGCAGTTGTCCCCTGTGCTTCTAATTGCTTAATTAACATTCAAATCCAAGATTTTAGGAAAGGGCTGGTATTATTCTAAGTTATGAGGTACTTAATGGCTGCCATGACACCTTTGAAGCTGTCATATATTATCCATAAAGAGATTCATGGGAAATGGGTCAAGCTTAAACTGAAAAAAAATCACAGATTTTAAAAATTGTGATAAGTAACTCTTCTAGAAAAATAATATCTATGAAATTTATAATTTTTTAATTCAATCCAATAACTAAATAGCTTTTAGAAAGTATCTATGGATCTAAAAATTATTTTATGTTTTTTGAAGCAATATTTGCACCAAATGGTTAGGTGACAGTGTACTGACTACAACTTGACTCACTATCAAATAAATAAAAATTAAAAAAAACAGAGTAATGTCTTTTACATTTATTCACTTAATTAAAAATAGTAATATTTTGTGCCACAAAATGGTGGGAAATGTGTACATTCACCATTGGTCACAGAGAAAATTGATAAATACATTTAAAAACGTATCAATATTTCTCAAAAAAATAAAACATTTTATAAAATTTAGCTGACTAATCTTGTGTTTGATAATTTTTCCAAAGAAAATATTTCAAAGGAAGTAAAGTACTACATGCACTAACATGTTTGTTTTAGTATTACCTACAATTACAAAGCAATTGGAGACGTTGGCATTGAAAATAGAGAAAAGCCACCCAATTGTTTCTATTTATCATCCAAGAAGGATAATAATTAATAACACACTTAATATTATTCATAGCACTAGATGAAGAGTGAAATATTAAATTACATTTGTGTCAACTCTAAGAAAAATACATACATGACAAAAGAGCACAGAAATAAAAAAATGATTGTTATGTTGGGTAGTGTAATTATAGTTGGTATTGAGGGAGCAGAAGGAATCAGATCTAGGTTGGGATGATATTTGCTGGATGTGCTACCTTATAAAATTATATAGCAGCTCTGAGTCTCAGTTTTCTCTTTTGAAAAATGAGGTTACGCCTATTTCATAAAGTTGTCAGTGTTAAATGATTTAATGCATGTACAGCATTTAAAGAATTCTCCAAAAACAAAAACTAGTATTATGTTATTAATGGCAATCCTGGTGTCAAACAATATGTGAAAGAAGTTTAATAACAACACTCATGAATTATTGAAGGGGCTTCTCCTTTACTTTAAACACTATGGTTAGACAATGTAATATCAAAAGCTCTGGCAGTGACTCAAGATGGAAATAGACACACAATCTTGTTGAACCCTGAGAGGTAGTTGCTAGTTATTATTATATTCCTTTCTGCATCAGGCTGAGAAAGTTACTGAATGTAACACAACTAGTAATAATTATTAGAGTGAACATTTACTGAATGCTTATATGTAATAAAACTGTCATAATTTACTATAATAGATCATGGGTCAGTGGATCTGCTGGGAGGTGGATGATGATTGGCTGCTCTTGACTGGCTTGCTCATGCCTTTGTTAGTTGGCTGGGTACTCCACCTTAGACCGGGCTTGACTCAGGCACCTATGGTGGGGCAGCCCTGTTTCACAGGCCTCTCATATTTCTCCTGGGACCACTTAGTATATGTTCTTTTCATTGCCTTGGAAGAAATGCAAGAGAAAAGCCCAATAGCTTTTTCAAGTCTCTAGAATCTGAGACACAACCCTGAGAGAGTGCTCCTTTAAATTTTGCAACCCTAAGTACCTCACTCAAAGTACCTTAATCCTGGCCTGAAATCTTACACTTGCACTCTGTCTACTAATATCCCACTGGCTAAAGTGAGTCACATGGTCAAGCCCAAGGGAGGGATTTGCACCCTCCCTTAGTGGGAGAGCACTACAAAGGTGTATAGTGAACAATATAGATAAAGGAAGGGTAGAGAATTGGAACTATTTAAAGCAACCTACTAACAGTTCATTGTAATAAACCCAGTGATTCCCCAAGCATGGTATATTTTCCACTGGTGGTGTGAGAAATGGGTTTTGATCATATTGTATTTATGAGTAGCATATATTTACTTTCATGTGCTGAATAATACAATAAGAACCATGAAGTTTTGATTTGATTTTACAAGTATTATTGCATAAGATGAAATTGAATTAAGTACAGTGTGTCAATATAATCAAATTATATAGTTAATAATGCTATAAGTGTATGGATCTATAGGGAAAAAACTCAAGAGAGATAAGTGAATGACGTTTGGAAAACATTGCTGGTGTGAACATGCACCAAGTGCTTAGGAAGGAGGCGGCAGCGGGAAAAGGGGGGGCTCCATGGACTGAATGACAGTAGAGTAGCATCTTGAACAAGCTGGGAAGTATGAGCCAGAAAAGGGAGGGAGGCATCTTCCAGATGGAAAGAACAGCATGTACAATGAGTGAAAGGGGTAGAAGTACACGATACATAGTGTAAGAACATGTTCCACTGATTGGATACCCAATGGGCCCAGGCCCCAGGCTAGATTCCTGCTGCACAGCATTATCTCTAATCTGCTGGGTGATTAGACGGACTCAACTCTTTCCCTTATACACAGCAGGGTTAGCACACATAATAGGCCCATAGCAGGGGCTGTTGGCTGAAAGAATCACTCATAAACTCTTTTAGAAATTTACATAATATCTTAATCCAAAACCCAAGTCTCTCAAGGTCGAGTCTCATTTTCAATATTTTCACTCTTTGGAAAGAGTAATTTTATCTTTTTAAGGGCTGCCTCAACTTCATTTCCAGGGTGAGCTCTCTGATTCCCAAAAAACTAACTTTACTCAGGGCTATGAGAGTTGAATTGTACACAGATAAAACAAGCCCAGATCCACAATATTCATAAACTAAGAAAATATTTATATAGTAAGATACTGGAAACTATATTCAGAAGAAATCTGACATTTCCCTTACAGTCTAGCCTGAGAAATAGCTGCCATCTGCCTCTCTTGGCCCAGGAGCATGTGTTTGAATCATGCTGCTTATTTTCCTCAAAAAAAACCAGTCAAAACAAGGTTTTCAAGGCAACTGCTCTTTTAAGTAGAGTTTTACTTAGCATGGCTGTGTATATAAGTATTGTATGTATTATTTAAAGTCCCCGAACTGTTCCTGCTCCAGTGTTCGCCATAGGAGTAAATAGTATTACCAGTTACTCAATTGCTCAGAACAAAAACCTTGGAGTCACCTTGGACTTTCTTCCATGCTCCACATCCAATCCACCAGAAAATACTATAAGCTCAGCCTAGAAATTATATACCAAATTCTACCCATTCTTATTCCCAGTTTTTCACCCTTTCCCCCCCCCAAGCCACCTTCACCTCTCACTCACACTGAAGAGCCACCTTACAAGCTTCCTCCTTCCATACTTGCCACAGTGTAGTTTATTTTCTCCCTTGCAGCCACAGGAGTTCTTATATAATGTAAATGGGATGTCATCTTCTTCCCAAAACTCTCCAATGGTTTCCACTATGGTTAGGATGAGTATCAGTCTCTTTATGGTTCAAATAAACAAAATGACGGGCTATGTCAAAGGGACACAGGAACTACTGAAAGGGCTCCCAATGGCTACACCTGGAACAACCTGAGAAACAAATAAATAATGTACGTTTGGATTATAACCTAAAGTATAAAATCAATACCCATGAGTCCACATTGATATAAATACATGAATGAATGAATGAGTGCATGAATGAATTAATTAAAAATAAGAACAGACAAATCTATGCGGAAGAACTTCAAATAGTTTATGCAGATATTCTCTCCTCAAGGAGCTGGAGTACAACTCCCTACCCCTTTAGTGTGGGATGCTGATAACAATGCCCTTATGAAGGATACAGTATAAAAATGAGAGAAAAATAATTTTATAGAAATTTGGCAAACACTGTATTAATCAGGACAAGGGAAAGACCAAATATGAGATGGACTGACTCCATAAAAGCAGTAGGCGTGCGTCTCCAGGAGCTGAGCAGGGCTGCTGAGGACAGGACATTGTGGACATTACTCATTCATAGGGTGGCCAGGAGTCAGGGCCAACTTCATGGCATGTGACACACACCTACCTTAGTCGGGTGGCCAAGGTTAGCAAAATCAGTGAATAGTCATGTTAATAACATGTACTCCTGTTATGATGTGGTGAGGGGGGCACTTTAACTCTGTGGTCCTCCTCTCAAGAATCCACAACCCAGTCTAGCCATAACAAAATCCAAGTTGAGGAACATTCTATAAAATATCTGACCAGGACTTCTCAAAACTCTTAACATCATCATAAACAAGAAAAGTTTAAGAAATTGTTAGAGCCCAAGAGGAGCCCCAAGAGAGATGACTAAATGTAATGTGATATTTTGGAGAAAAAATCCTAAGACAGAAAAGTGATTGTTATGCAAAAATAAAGGAAATTTGGATAATAGTAGTAATGTATTAATATCTGTACATTAGTTGTGACAAATGTGCCATACTAATGTCAGGGGTTTATAATAGGGGAGACTAGGCATGGGGTCCAGGGAAATTATTGGTACTATCTTTGCATCATTTCTGCAACTCTAACACTATTGTAAAAAATTTATTTAAAAACATCTGTTAGTGGCTTACCACTTATTACATGATATGACCCCAGGCTACCTCTCTATATCTTCTCTCCTTACTCCCTCCTTCTTGCTAGGTGACTTCGGCTACAGTGATTTTATTACTATTCCTTGAGCCCCTTCAAGCATTCTCCTATCTCAGAGCCTTTGCTTAATCTGTTTCCTTTGTCTCAGATGCTCCTCCCCACATACTCACATAGCCCACTCTCTCACTTCACTCAGGTCTTAGTTTAAATGTCACCTCTGCAGAGATTATTTGCCTGGCCACCTAATATAAAATTGTATCCTGCCTCATTCTCTATCCTGCCTTTTCTTCACAACACTGGATTTCTTATGTTCATATAATTACATGTGATTTGTTTATCACTGTTGTTTTGTCTCACTAAAATATAAGTTCCATGAAGGCAAAAGTATGTTTGATTTGCTCACAGTTGTATATATTTCCTGTTCCAAGAAGAAGACCTGGCACATAATATATGCTCAACACAATATTTAATAAGTGATTAAATGAATTAAAACATTTCCCCCACAGCTAAATCATACTTCCCAAAGCCAAATGCTTAAAAAAAAAAAAAAAAAAACAGCAAAAAACCTTCAGCTCCTAGAGCTCTATGCAGACCCTTCATATCCGTTTCATCTGATTCTGTGTGTGATGGTTCTGTTTGGTAAATAAGATATGGGGCCTGTCGACAGCCCATTACTTGCTTCGGGTGGTAAGTTGGTTACAGAGCATCCATCTCAGTTATCCAGATTCCTAAACCTGGTGTTTTTCTACTGGACCACATATAGGTGGATTTTGTCCCCCTCTCACCCTTGATTACACACACACGCTTTCAATTTGGTAAGAAAATCTGGAAATTGAGCTGTCTGAGTGAATTTTTCCTTTCCCATTAGCATATCCCAAAGAGAAATACCACAATCCAAATATCATGCTCATTCCTTAAAAGGAAGGAAAAAATATGAAATCCACTTTTTTTGGCTTGGCACTTGGTTCTCAAGGAGAAAACAGCTCTGACGAGGTCCACACTCCCTCCTAGCTAGCTTTTAGGACGGAGCTGAGAACTTCAGAGAATGCAGACTTATGAATATAGCCCATCATTATATTGAGTCTCTAAAACAGCAGGTCAGGATGTTCATGAATTTGCTCTGTCATCAGTACTCCAAATGCCCTTTACGTAGTAGGCACTGTGCTAGTTGTTATGAGAGTGGCAGGGATGATCAGGCAGAGCTGGGTCTTCCAGAAATTTACAATCTATGGGGATACAAATTACCCTAAAAAATATAAATAGTAGCAAGAAATTTGAAAGAAGAGGTGCCCACAGGAAGTGCTTGTGAGCCAAGGAATAAATGACTCGAGATCTGGGGGTTAGAATTGATTCCAGGAAAGAAGAGCCAAGGATATGAGGAGAAGATAGGAAGCAGCTACAAAAACATCTAAAATGAACATTTATAATGTGTGGGCAAATATTTAATTTGCATCTATGACCATTTTTGTTTTGTTCATATGCACATACTCATTGATCCCTAATGACTTTTATTGAAAAGTAGTTCTTATTGTCACGATGGGAAATAAACAATGAACTCCGCTCCTGTTAAAAATGAAATGGTCACAAAACACAGAAAACCTTCAGCAACACACATTACACTTCAGTTTAAATTGAGGTGTTCTTCTGTTAAAGAAATGTAGTTATTTTCCTCTAGGTATTTTCTGGGTGGAGAGGGTCCAGGTTCATATGTCAATTATGCCTTTTACATGAAACATTCCACTGGTCATGTTTTGAAATCCACAACTGGTGGAACATTTTTCAAAATAACAATCACTATTGCTAATCCTAGTGCACCATCAAGTCTTCTAGCCTATCTCCTTTCACCACTAGAGTGCACCAAAATATTTATTACCAGCATGGAGAGCCCAGTGACTGGTTCCACTAGAGGCTCTCATCTTTTCTTTGTTTTTGACAATTCTATCATATAAACATTGACATGTCTGTGAAAGAGTATACACAGTCGAGGACCACTAGCTGATAGAAAAAAATAACCCCGTTGTTCCAACCAGACAAGGAGTTTGACTTCATTGAGTGGCCAAAATTGTAATGAATCGTTCTTTTTTGGTGTGTGTATTTTGAATTGTTAAGTTTGTCCTGGAAGCGAAGAAGGGAGTCTGTTTGGCAAGTGTAATAGAACAGCTTGACGTACACGCAATCCTGGCATGAAATTTGGCAGGCGATCCTTTTAACACGTCAGTGAGCCAGTGGTGTTCAGCAAATTCCTAGAACACTCTACGGAATACACAACTTTAAAAATCCAGACTATTTCCAGTATATTTTAGTATTATTCAGCCCATAAACCTGATCTTAGCATCTACTACGTGCTTGGCACTGGATGGGCTAGGTTCAAGGGTGGATCTCATGCAGAGGGTGGCGTAGGTGATTGATTTGGCACTCTGATTGAAGGCTAAAAAATATCCTGTTTCCAAAAGTATTTATCCTGTAATAATTTCCCCTACAATGTTTGCCTTCACCTTAAATTTCATTATTAGAGAGTCATTAATTAAGAAGAAAACTAACCCATAGAGATGATGATGATGATTATAGCAGCTAACATTTATTCAGGCTTAACACAAGTAGAATTTTTCTATTCTTTACATCTACTCTCTGTATTAACTTATTTACATAACATAGTTAAATCATTATCATCATTTTATAGATGAAAGATCTGAAAAGCAGAAAGGTTAAATAACTTGCCCAATGTTGCACAGCTAGTAAATTGTAAAACAAGATCAACTCAGTCCTGATTCAAAAACCATTCTTTTAACTGCTGTTCTCCATGATGGCAATTTCCAAATTTGTAACTACAGTCTACACATTTCCTCTAAGTTACAGACGCATATATATAATCGTTACCTTGACATTTTCACTTGGATGTCTCAGAGGCATCTCAATAATAATGTGTTTAAAATTCATCTCTTTCTTTCCACAACCATTCCCCAGAGGTGACACATGGATACACCCCAACACAAATATCTGTTTTCTTCACAACCCCATCTCTCGTATGAGTTAAAGTTACCACTATAAGACTTGGCCATGAGAAGCATGCCTGACTCTTTCTGGCCACTTACTCTGTATATCCAAAATACCTACAGGTTCTATTAGTTTTACATCCAAGATGCATTCCAAATCCACCCACCCTCCCCAGTGCCATCCAAGTCACCAGCATTCCTCACTGCAAGAGCATTTTATCTGACATCTGTATTTCCTCCCCATATTTCCAGCACCATAGATTCATTTTCTACATGGAAATCACTGTGAACTTTTAGAAACATAAGTTAGAAATGTTGCACCTAAAACTTTCAATATTTTTCTATTGTACTCAAGCACAAATTCTTTATTATGCCATAAATGCCCTGCATCTTCTCTTCCTTTCGTCTCTTTCTAATTTCCTCTTAGGACCCTCCAGTCGCTTGCTGCTCAGAGTGTTCACAGTAGTGTGCTGTTTTGCGCATTCCTGGAGCGTGCTAAGCTCACACTGGCCCGGAGGTTATGTGTGCATTTTCCCCTGTGGTGAGTGGGATTCCTTGCTCCTCACATGGTTGGCTTTTTCTCTTAGTTGTCTTCCCTACCTATACTACCTATACTAGTTAAGGTAGTCAACACCCATTATCCTCTACCCTAACACTTCTCATAGCTGATCACAATCGGTAACCATTCAGTTATTTATTACTTGCCTACATATTTATTTCTCCCATGCCAAAGTACATTCCATGAGGTCAGGAGACATATATCTCTTATTCTCTATTGTATCTCTAGTGCCTAACTGAGAATCTGGTTTCCAGGGGGCATTTAATAAATTACTGCTGATTTTTCAACCTACAAGGAACATATCTAAAAATTAAGGACATGAAAAGGCTAAAGGTCCAAGGATAGTAAAATATATATGAGGTAAAAACAAACCAAAAGAGTTGAAGTAACTGTTAATAGAAGAAAAAAAAACCACCCACACACATACTTTAATAAAATATATAACCACAACATTAACTGAATAAAGGATGAAACATGTGATCATATTTAACAGGTGAAGAAAAAGTCTTTGATAAAAAAGATTTTTTAGCAAACTGATAAGAGAAGGTAGTTTCCTTAATGTGATAAAGGGCATCAGCAAACATTACTTTAAATAATAAAAAGAAGATATTTTTTAAAATTAACATGCATACAACTTTGTCCACTATCGCTGTCCTAGATATATTAAAATTTAGGAACTTGTCATTAGTCACAAATAATATGCATGTTTACTTCATAAGTCAAAAGATTCTGCATTGAACAATTAGAATTCATAAGAGTTTAGGAAGCTGTCCATTTATTAAATTAATATATCAAGAGTAATTGTATGATATGTACAGCAAACATATGTACAGTTCCTCAAACCTTGTTATAGTGTGATTTGACCTATTAAAATGGCATCTTTTTTTCCTTTTTGCACAGTGACTAAAAATCAGAAGGCTATTTGAGTCCACAAGCTCTCATCTAAGTCAAAGGAAAAGGTTTTGGATTATAGGGCCATTAATTTTTGTTGAGGAAAGTACTAATATAAAGGAGCGAATAATTATATTTCCTAAAGATGGATGTGTTCTGCAGAAGGAAAATGAGAACCTAATGCCATTACATTTAATTTCCCTGCCTCTCCTTACTCTACAAATAACCAAGATTTGAAATATTAATACTTTCCATGATTATAAAACTTGCATAAGAACTTATGAAGACAGGAAAACTAAGTAAAAGAGATGCACAAAGTTTCTGAAATGCACAGGCAAATTTTGTTTTGAAATTTCCTAACACAAATCTTTTTCTCTGTTTTTCAACCTGAAATTTTTTTGGAAACATTTTTGCATGACTTTGAAAATATAATCATTCATGCCTTTTTTAGGTACAACACCAAAGGCACAATTCATTGCAGAAACAATTGATAAGCTGAACATCATTAAAATTTAAAAAAACTTTTACTCAACAAACACAATGTCAAGAGGAGAACAAGACATACTACCAACTGGGAGAAAATAGTTGCAAATGACACGTGATAAAGGACTGTTATCGAAAATGTACCAACGTTACTATTAAAACTCAACAATAAAAAAAACAACCACCTGATTTTTAAAATGGGCCGAAGACCTTTACAGACACTTCACCAAAGATATACAGATGGCCAATAAAGATATGAAAAGATGCTCCACATCACATGTCATCAGAAAAATGCAAATGAGAACATGGTAGCACTACATACCTACTAGAGTGACCAAAATCTGGAACACTGACAACATCAAATGTTGAAGAGAATGTGGAGCCATAGGAACTCTCCTCCATTGCCAGTGGGAATGCAAAATGATACAGCCACTTTGGAAGACCGTTTGGTGGTTTCTTACAAAACTAAACATACTCTTAGCATATGATCCAGCAATTGTGCTCTTTGGCATTTACCCAAGGAGTTGAAAACTCACATTCACATAAATAATTTGTATATATATCAGCTTAATTAATAGTTGTCAAAACTTGAAAGTAGACAAGATATTCTTCAGTAGGTGAATGGATAAACTGTGTACATCCAGACAATGGAATATAACTTAGTACTAAAAAGAATGAGCTATCAAGCTATATGAAAAGCCATGTAGGAACCTTAAGTAGGTATTACTAAGTGAAAAAAGCCAATACTGTATGATTCTAACTATAGCACCTTGATTTCAGATTTTTAGCCTCCATAACTGTGAAACAATAAATTTATTTTTCTAAGCCACCGGTTTACAGTAATATTGTAACTGCAGCCCTATGAAAGTAATACTGAAGTAAAAGTAAAGTGTATAGGCTGCATTGTGTGCCGCCTCTCCCTAATTTATATGTCAAAGCCCTAACCCCAGCACCTCAGAATGTGATTTTATTTGGAGACAGGGCCTTTAAAGAGGTGATTAAGTAAAAATAAGGCTGTTAGGTTGGGCCCGAATTCAATCTGACTGGTGTCTTCATAAGAAGAGGAAATCTGGGCGCATAAAGAGATGCCACGGACATGCGTGCACACAGAGAAAAGACCAGGTAAGACAAAGTAAGAAAGTGGCCGTCTATAAGCCAAGGAAGAGAGCCTCAGGTGAAAGCAACCCTGCTGGCACCTTGATCTTGAACTTCTAGCCTGCAGAGCTGTGAGCAAATAAACATCCATTGTTTATTTAAGCCATCCAGTCTGTGGTGAGTTTTTTTGTTGTTGTTGTTTTGCTTTTTTTTTTTTTGCATCTCTAGCAAACTGATATATCCAGTAATAGAAATAAAAAATTATAAAGCTTTGAAATAAAGCTGTGATTATGAAAATGGAAAGAAGTGCTCAGGTCTGAGATGTAGTAACAAGATAGAATTAACACCACGTGGTGAATCATTCAGTGTGCTGAAAAAAAAGGTGAGGAAAAGGAGTTTTCTCTGGTGAACCCACAAATTGATTTGGACCACCGGGTTGCTGGCAGTGTTTATCCCTGGGAGAGTGAGGAAGAGAGCCATAAGGAGGAAAGTGGAGGGTCCAGACTTCACTGTTACACATGCTGTGAGCTTAAGGTGCTGTGGCCTGGTGGACATGCAGATCTGGAGGAGGAAAGAGATCAGGGAGAGAATTACAGCTAACAGAGTCATGATTATACAGAAAATCTATGGAGTAATGGGAGATGATGGAATAACTTAAAGAGAAAGAAAAGAAGCTGAAGATCTGAGGGACACTGATACCTAAGGAACAGGCTGAGAAAGGGGGGGCCATGAAAGTAGCAGTAGAGTAATGGGGGGGTATGAATGGGCCATGAAGGAGAGAGAATCTCTCAGATGTGGCAATCAGTACGCCACTGGCATTCTCTGCCAGAACATTTTTGTTCAAGTGGCCAAAGGCAGGCTGTGGGGTACATGAGAGAAAAGGAGCAGTAAATGTAGGGGACTCAAGAAAGGAAAGAGCACAATGTGGTGGTGTCTACGAAATTTTCAGCATCAAGGGATGATTTAGTTTTTTAAGGTTGGGAACAACTAAGTATGTTCAAATGTTGTTAAAAAGGAGCCAGTGGAGAAGAGGAAGAGATGAAAGATACTTAGTAGGGAAACATACCCAAGGAAGTGGGCAAGTTTAGAAATCAAGAACGCAGCTGAGGAATTCGCTTACCACCGACGGAGCAATGACCAGTTCCTTTCTCATCTACCAAGGAGCTCTCTCAGTAGAGAGTTTTTACTTTTGTTGTGAAATAGGAGGGAAAGCCATATATCTTCCTTGATGAGGGCAGAGAAGTAGGAAGTTTGAGGAGAGCTGAGAGGGTTTCCATAGCTACTGGGATGAAATAAAAGGAAGACTGCCTAGGGGCAGATAGAAAGCTTACAGGGCTGTGGAAGGACTAATTGTTTGCAGCCCCCAGCTCCTCCATTGTGTAACTTTTTCTCCAGCAAAACTCAGTGAGTGGTTCAGGTCTAGACGCTGAGAAGGCAGCGTAGACTGTGGATTTAATCAATTCACGTTAATACTTGAAATATTTATTAAATACCTAGTTAGTGCCTGGCAGAGAGTTAGTGGCTGGTGGTACAAAGAATGAGACCTGGCTCCAACCCTAAGTCCTTTATGATTCCTGAAATATTTACTATATAGCCAGAGGATAAAGTCAAGCACACATAAAACTTCAGAAATGCAAAATACAAGGGTGCAAGCAAGGAACAGATACACAATTGTAAGGGTTCAAAGAATGCTTCGAAGAAGAGGTGTTGAGAGCCCACTCCATGCCAGCACAAGTCTGTGTGTTTGGTATTACTATCCCCATTTCTCTGATGAGAAAACATGCTCAGAGAGGGACATGACTTAGGGGAATGAGGAAATTCTTCATGGGGTAGCTGATATTCAGAACAGGATTTGGAAGGTGAACGATGTTTTGCCAGATAAAGATAAGGGACTGGAAGTATCAATTATTGGACATATGGGGGGGGGGTGGCAAATTATTCTGTTTGATTGGATTATAGGAATGAAAGATGAGACTATTTTTCAGTTGGGCCTTGGATACTAAGATCAAAAGTTTGGTCTTTTATTTTGCAGGCACTGAGGAAAGATAAAAGGCTTTTGAACAGAGATTGACAACTTCAAAACTTCAGTAGCCTTAGCCAGCAGGGACTGATAAAAGGTGAATTGGGCATGGTGAGACCAGTTGAGAAGCCAATATAGATTATCTAAGAGAGGATGGCAAGGAGAAATGGGACCAGGGTGCTGTTCTTGGCTCCCTATCTAATGCTGTGCTTTGGACGTACCACTTAGCCTCTTTTGGTCTCAATTATTCAGCAAAAAATCAGAGAGATTGGGAGGAAGAACCTCTAAGGGCCCCTTTGAAGAATATAGTTTTATGATTCTAAGAATCTGAACAGGAGTGCTGGCAGTGAGAAAGGAAAAATGTAGGGTAGAGAGGAAAGAATTTATCTAGGGCCTTTTGAAACTTCTAGCACAATATAAATACAGATAAATTATTTTCCTATTTACCTCGATATACAACCTACTCCCCAATTAGGTACATTGATTACAGCGTCTCCTCTTGCAACACATCCTCTCATGGTCAATCATCCAGTCCCTGGGCTCTGTCTCCTCAAATATTTTGATTCAATCTTTTCCTCTTCCTCTCCCTATTGGACTTTTTCATCACCTTCCATTTGGATCATATCAATTGTCCTCTATTTCTGTTTTTCCATTACAACACATTCTTTACACCATTTTGCTGAAAAATTTATTTCTGATCATTTTACTTTTCTGCTTAAAATAGTTCAGATAGTTGACTTGGAAGTTCATCCACATTCCACAATATCTTATGTATGTTTGCATTTATAACCACTCCCTTCTTCATTCTTTGCAAAAATTAAATAGCCTATATATATCCAATGGAAAGACATATGTAATAATGTTTATAAAAGTGTATTTTAAATGTCCCAAGCCAAAAACATCCAAAATGTCAATCAACCATAGAATCATCAGGTAAATCGTGGTATAGTCATACAGTAGAATACTTTAGATCAATGAAAATATACACACTACAACTACACAAAGAAACATCATGGATGACTCTCACAAAGAGAATATTGAGGTAAAAAAGCTGGACACAAAAGAATGCATAGTATATTATTCCACCTAGATAAAGTTCAAAGCCTGGCAAAGCTAGGAATGGGGAACAGTGCCTGAGAAGAGGCTGAATGGGTGGTTTCTGGGTGCTGGTAATGTATTTCCTCCTCCAGGTGGTGGGCACATAGGTGTATTCACTTAATAAAGATTCGTCAAGCTGTACTCATTTCAGTGTGTATGGTTACTTAATAAATAACCTTATTAAATGAATATATTTTATAATTATATAAAACATAGCAGACAAAAATTTCACTCTGGCCTTGCTGGTGTGGCTCAGCGGTTGAGCATCGCCCAATGATCCAGAAGATGGTGATTGGATTCCCAGTCAGGGCACATGCCCGGGTTGCGGGCTCAATCCCCAGCAGGGGGCATGTTAGAGGCAGCTGATCAATGACTCTCTCATCATTGATGTTTCTATCTCTCTCCCTCTCCCTTCTTCTCTCTAAAATCAATAAAGACATATTTTTTTAAAAAAATTTTAACCCTGAAGAAATCAGACTAAGAAGAAAATGGAGAGGAAATAGAGAAAATGCCTATGTACCCAGTGCAAATTCTGAGGTCTAGATCAGTGGCTGCAGCTGCCCCACAAGTTAGGGCTTCCTAGCACATCTTCCCTTACTATTCCACACCAGTGTAAGGAACGACATGCTCAATAATATCCCTTTAATAAAGAACTTGTCTCTTGAAATAGCCTGTAAGGAAGGCTGTTGCCATAAAAACCAGTGGCAATTTAGTGAGAAAAATTCAACCAAGCGCTATAAACAATGCAGCCCAGCTACGCAGCTCTCGCATGCTCAGCCTTGATTTAAGGATATCTTTTAGAGACATCACACTGAGTATCTTTCAGATAATCTTCCATGGATGTTGATTCTTTTAATTGGGCTTTAAGAAGTGGACGGCAGTTATTTCGAGGTAATACTCTCTAGTAAGGGGCTGGAGTGCAGAGGCCCAGGTTTCTGATTAAGAACATTTCCATATCTTTTCAATTACTTTAGAACAGGGTAAGGTTTACATACAATAGGAAAAGCTGAGGCGCCTACGTGGTACATTTGGCCAGCAAAGTTCTAAACAGAGATTGCTCAAAGGAATGCCTAGGAGTTAGGTCCAAATTTCCCTTAGGAAACAGATTTGGCTCTACTCTAACGCAGAAATAAATGAGGAGCCAAGGCTCAATGTTCTACACTATTAAGTATGACTAGAAAATTTTTGAAACAGGTGTTACTAATCACTCACCACAGCCATAAAAAAATCACAATAAAGCAACTTCCTGGCGATCCCTGTGAGGTAAATGAATTGTGAAATGTACTTCCTTGGTAGCTGACAGATTTGACCTGGTGCATCAAATTGCTAAAGGTAAGCCAATTAAACAGTGGGACACTTCTGCCATAAAAAAATGGTTTTAGTTTTAGAATCTTGAGGCATTCTTTCTAAATATAATTAATGTGTGACCCATTGCTTTCTAAGGCAACCCTGAGTATGCAGCTTCTTAATCATGCTGTCGTCATAGAGAAAAACATGTATCTTTCTAGTCTCAATGACAGAATGGTATGCATCTATTCATCCAGAAAAATCAAGTTATTAATCTACAAATTTCTCAGAATAGAGAAGAAAACACATTCCTGGTTTTGTACTGCTTTAAATTGTCATCCAAGGATCTTGACTCTGTGGTATTAGAAAACATCTGTAAATTAGGGTTAATTGTGAGTTTATACAGCTAATTCCATGTACAATGTCTCCACGGGCTTTGTACTAATACTAATACATGCAATAGTATTAAATACCAATACCTAATAAAAACTAATTCATATTTTTAATTTTTTTACTCATGTATTTAGAGTAAAATATAGGTAGAATGTAAGCATAATGGTTGGCTAGATCATATCTTGAAAAATGCACTAATTTAAACATTTATTTTGGGTGATATGAATTCAGCTCAGTAACCCATATCCTTCAGGTTACCCAGGGTCAAAATCTTTGAATAATATTTAACTCTCTCTTTCGCACATTATACATGTTGCTTTTACAAATATTCTAGTTCTCCTTTTTCTCAAAATGTCTTTGCCTTGGGGTAGCGTAAAGTGGTGATTAAGAGTATGCTTTCTGAAGGCTCACGATTCCAGTTTCAGCCTTGGATCTGCTCATTCCTTACTGTGGTCTTAAGCAAAGTTCTTAAATCCACTAAATTTCAGTTTCATATTTTATAAAAATTAAAAGAATCATAACATCTATTTCCTGAACTTAGTAGGATTTCATGAGCTGATGCATGTGGAAGGTTTAGTACAGAGCTGGGCAGAGAATAAGGGTGCTACGGTATGTACAAGCTGAAAGAACGACTAAATGAATGAATGAGGAAAAAAGTCAACAGATTTCATTTTCTTCTCCATCCTGGACATCTGTGATCTGCACCAACATATTAAAACAGCAGAAGGAAGAAAAAAATCATAAAAGTTATAAGGAGTAATGTGTCCTTGTGCACTACTGTGAAAAGTTACTAAAGACAAATTATGCATGGAGAATTCAACAGTTCTCTTTTCACCAAGTGACACACTCAATGGATCAAAGGTCTCCAGGTAATATCATTTTTGTGTTTTTTAAAGATTTGTTGGCTATAATGCTGAACAAATGGTACTTTAAATAAAGCTATAAAGACATACTTAACAGTTCCCAAGTCCAAGAGAAGTCCACAGATATATTTAAAAACCTTAGAACTTGGAACATTGATTTTATAAATTTAACAATCACTTTCAAATGGCAATGGTGATTCAATGGATTCATTAGGTATTTATTGACTATATTTCCATTAATAATAAATATTTTTAATGTCTTTTACATGCTCTACATAATAATTTATTTGAATTCTCATAAAAGTCCTCCGGAATTGGTTTTGTATTATAATTCTTTAACAGTGGATAAATTATGACTGGTACACCTAGGACCAGAACTTCCTTGATTGCAATGTTTTGATCAGTTTTCTACACTTAAGTCTTTAGTGCATAATGCTGTTGTAGTTCTTCTTCTTATTTTTATTATACTGGCTTAGACATTTGGTACTGCATAGATGATTATGAAATGGATTCTTCTTTTAAAATAATCCCACATATTATAAAATTTGATCTTTACCATAATCCATTGAGACAGAAATCTTCCTTTACTCATTATAGACAAACTGAGGCTAGAGAGGTCAGTTAACTTGCCCAAGGACTCACATCCATTAAATGCAAAACCACACCTAAACTGGGTTCTTCTTCATAGATATAATTTTTTTAAAAGGATGAAATATAATTTTTTCTTGTCAAATTGTCAGATATAAGAACATGGTAATATGCAGTATTTACAAAGCTATATGAAAATCATCACTTTTACATAATGTTTGGGAAATTCTAAACTGGTAAAACCACTGTGAGGGGCCTTTGGTGATACATTTCTCTCTATGGGATGGTTTTATTTTTCTGCTTTCTTGAAGTCAGACTTGGCCAAGTGACTTGATTTGGTCAATACATTTTAGTGAGCTAAAGAGAAACCTGAAGAGCCATCAAGGGCTTCACTACCATCTCTTCACTGCCTCAATAACTAGCAGTGACTAAGACATTGAAGGCTCTGATGGCCTGGTCCCAGAGGAAGATGGCATGGAGCAGACCCCCAGCAGTTGCTGATGAACCACTGTCTCAAGCCTCTATCTTAAGCCTCTGATGAGTTGCTGTTAATACAATATAATCTAACGTATAAGAAATTTTTCCACTGAGAAATTATCCTAAAGAAAGAGTTAAATATGTTCACAAAATGTTAGCTAACTTTATCCACATAATAGTGAATTTGGACATAAACTAAATGCCTATTTATCAGAAAATTTTCAAATAAATCATAGCACATCTAGAAATTCAAGATAATAAATGAAAATGAAGGTCAAACCTTAAGTATTATATAATCATAATTTTCAATTTTTTTTAGAAACAGTATACAGACAGGTGTTTGCAGGATTATTTCTAGATGGTTTGCATTTAGTTTTTTAAATCTTTTATTTGCATTTCCCAATTTTTCTTCAATAAACTTAAAAAAAATGAGTACAGCAATAACAAGAATGCTACATCTTACACATTCTGATCCTAAGTCCTATTCTCTTTTGGTTATACCATGTTCTATCATTAATTGTAAACCTATGTATCCCTAAAATGAATGAAGAATCCATAAAGGCTTGGCTTTGGCCATCGGGCTCTGTTTCTCTTCTAGAGCCAACAGTTGGACACTCCTCTGAAGGAACTCATTGATAATGATAGTGGTTTTTCTGAAATGCTTGAAAAACTGGAAAATGATGCTCTGGCAAATTAAGCAACAATTTGGGCTTTCTGTCTTTGCTTATGGGCTAAAATAAGAAATGTGATGTACTCAGAGTAAGGCAAACTGTCAAAACACTATGGCCTTGGTACTCCTCAAACTATGAAGGTCAAGAGAAGCAAGGACAGACTGAGAAAGTGTCGCCGACCAGAGAAGACTGAGGAGACATGACAACTAAATACAACGTAGTACACTGGATTGGATCCTGCAAAAGGAAAAATATATTAATAGAAAAATTGATGAAATCCAAATACATTATAAGTTTAGTTAATATAACGTACCAGTGCCAGTTTTTTAGTTTTGGCAATTGTGCTAATGAGAGTAATGTAAGATGTTAACAATGCAGAAAACTGGGTAAGAGTGTGGTAGGCAGAACAACAGCTATCTAAAATGTCCCTGTTCCAAACTCTGGAGCCTGTGAACATGATAGGCTGCAGGGCAATGGGGAATTAAGGTAGCAGATGGAATTAAGGTTGCTAATCAGTTGATCTTAGAGTAAAAGGGTAATGCAGGATTATCCAGGTGGACACAGTATAATCGCAAGGCTCCTCAAATGAAGGGAGGCAGGAGAATGAATGTCAGAGTGATGCAGTAGGAGAAAGACTTGATTGGCCATAGCTGGCTTTGAAGATGCAAAGGGACTACATATCAAGGATATGTGGGAATTCTCTAAAAGCTGGAAAAGGCAAGAAAATGGATTGTTCTCTAGTGGCACCAGAAGATACATAGCCCTGTCAGCACCTTAATTTTACCCAATAACTCCATTTTGGACTTCTGACCACCAGAATTATAAATTTGTTTTATTTTAAGCCACTAATTTTCTATTACAATAGCCATGAAAACTAATACTCGAGGTATACAGAAACTCCCTGGACTATCTTTGCAACTGTTCTATAGTTTTAAAATCATTCCAAAATAAAGTTTATTTAGGAAAAAACCAACACTGTACCTGTAAGAAAAGTTAGGGTACATTTATAGATCTTCAGCCATTCAAAAATTCCTCAACGGAATACTGAACTCTCAAATACATTTGGGCCTCCTGCTCACGGGCTCTGGTTTCTGGGTCTCACCTCCTGTTCAGCCTCCCCCAGTTCTGACACCTGAGTCAGATGCCAAGTCCGGGTAGCTAGAATTTGACATCCCTCTCACCTCACTGATCTCTGACCTCTGCCTCTTCTCTAGTTGGCCGTTCTGCCACTCCAGCTTAGGTGCTGACAGCTGAAATAGTTGCCACCACCTCCTACAAGATTGGGTAAAAACCACCTTTTTTTTTATGTTCTGTAGTACATGTTACTGAGGGTAGGAATTTTAAAAAGAGCTGAGCTGTATCACCATAGCAACCAGGTAGAGATGAAAACATGCAGCCAACTCATTTGTTGGACTACAGAGTATCAGAAAACCGTGGGATCATCGAACCGATTTGAACAGACCCCACCAGACGCCAGCCAGTCCTTTGATTGTGCACCATGCTTTCAGTATGAGATACTTTCCAGGTGGAAGACAGAATTAGCCTCAGAGAGCAAAGAGTACCTTAGGAGCGTAAAAACCTCCTTCCAGAAAGAGGACATTCTTTTCTTAATATATCTTTATTGATTTCAGAGAGAGGAAGGGAGAGGGAGAGAGAGAGACAGAAACATCAATATATGAGAGTCACTGATCGACCGTCTCCTGCATGCCCTCGAATGGGGATGGAGCCCGCAACCCGGGCATGTGCCCTGACCGGGAATCAAACCGAGATCTGGATCCTAGGTCGATGCTCAACTGCTGAGCCACGCCCGGCCGAGCCAGAAAGAGGACATTCTTAACCAATGTCTTTACTCAGTTTTTGTTGTTGTTTGTTTTCCTTTTTGTTCCTGACTTCTCAAACATGGTTATTTCATGTGTACAGGGTCAGCCTTTAAAAAAATTGTGTGCCCTCAGATTCCAGGAAGTCTTCTCTGACCCAAATGATTAATTATTGTTCCTAATTCCATGTGTAGGTACCTGAATTACCATCACTAGTGTTTAGGCATTGCTAAAATTCAAACACACATTTTGTGTGTGTGTGTGTGTGTGTGTGTGTGTGTGTGTGTGTGTGTGTGTGTGTGAAAAAATTCAAACACACATTTTGTGTGTGTGTGTGTGTGTGTGTGTGTGTGTGTGTGTGTGTGTGTTAGTAGACTTGCAGAGCACTCCAGGGATGTAATCTCTACCCCTAGGTTTTTGGTGACGTATCAATGCCACATAACAGGTACTCAGTTATTGCTAATTTTCCTCTTACTCTCCTGCCCTTTTTGTAGGTCTTGATGGTCTTCAAATATATCCTGTAAAAATGCAGGGAGGATCATCGGGAAAGATAACTCAATTCTTGAACTTTCAGAATTCCAAACATCTGTAGGGATACTTTAGTTCAATTCTTCAACATAGAGACATGGAAACTGAAGCCTGGATACACTGTGAGCTCATCCCTAGAACAGAGCATCAATTACTGGCCAACCCAGGACCAAAATCTGGGTCTTCCAAAGGTCTGTATTTCTTCCTCTAGCAGAAAAGTTACCAGCTAACACCCTGAGTATAGGGCAAATGGTGGTAATTAGTTGACATATCACTGGAATACACAGAAAGGACAGAGCCCAGCTGACAGGCTGGATCCCTGAAAGGTGAATTAGGAGCACATCAAATATCAAACCTTCTACAAAAGTAAGCCCTGCTCATGCTCCTAAGGAGAATTTGTCTGTTGTACCCTGTACTTCACTCATCTTGATAAATAATAACTATGCATCTAATTGCCTGTTTCCCCCATTACTTTTTATGTGCCCTGGGTGCAGAAAACATGTTGATCTTGATTGTTTTTGTAATGACAATGTCTATCTCATATTAGAAGCAAACCACCTCCCTGTAAGGGAAATGTAACTAAATTATTCAGTCAGTCTATCATTAATCTCGCATTTTTGATTCTCTACTATGAAAATTAGATAATGTATGAAATTATATAAGGTGTGTATAAGTATGCCTATAATCAGGAAAATATTCTGAGGCAATTAGCAAAAGAAATATAAGAGCAAGGCGTTGGTTTTTGGTAATTTCCCATCACAATTTGTCTTGTTTTCCATGATATTACAATATTGTTCTTGTCAATTAAAATAACCAGGCTGTGTTGGATTACCCCGTGGAACAATAAAAGAGTTTCTGTCTGGAGTAGTCTAGAATTTGCAGACACTACAGTGTCTCAGAGGAAGGAATCACTCAGCATTTTCTAGCTTCATCTCTTCTGGGTCAACATGAATGGAAAAAAAACCCCACCAAGAACATTCATTTTACCTAATTATTAGTGGAGAAAAAATAACATACACATGACAAAATATCCACTAAGAATAGATGACATTTTTCCCTCTGTGCATTTTCCAAGAAAAGACTGTATAATGATCAGATGACCCTTACTCTCCTTTCTAGATAATTAGCACTATTCTTTAATACGGTTTTATTTGTATTATTATAAAAAGGAAAATCAAGGTATGGAGCTATGATTTGTTTTTCACCTTAAACTCTTTCCTAGAGTGTGAGGGATGAAAGAGAAAGAGGAATGGATTTCCACAGCCCCAGTCACATCAGTCTAAATCTTGAAATAATATGTCCTTTGGCAATCACTAAATCTTGTTATTGGTTTGAAGCAATAAATCTTCCAAGGCGCTGAAAAAAAAAAAAAGCAGCACCTTTGTAGTAATGAGATTACACTGAGAATAAAGCGGTGGATTAGTTAAATCTAATTTGGAAGTGATGAAGTACATGTGATGTCCAAGTAATTATTCCTGCACAGTCCCCATCCATAGGGAGCTCAGAGTTATTGGACACTGCACTATGTTAATGATGCCACTGCCTGACATTTGGGTGAATGTGCTGACCGTCTGCTGTATCGCCTCTCCTATTGTCAATACTCGCCACTGGGTCCAGCAGCTGCATTCATAATGCTGCCACAGACACAGCCGGAGCTGAGTGAGTGTGTGTGTGTGTGTGTGTCTTTCTTTCTTAGGTCACTGTTTTTTCCATTTTAAAGTCTGAGCTGAGACAAAAGGGCTATCCTGAACACTGCTTTATGTGGAATTGAAAACCCAGATATGTTCATATGAGCTTTATTTAAATACTTAGACCAAGCTATTTGAGATCTCTTAATATTCCCTTGTCTTTCAAAAGCATAAAACTAGACCCAAACTTGGCCAAAAGCAGATTGTCAGATAATATTACCTCGTGGGGTTATTGGAAATATTTCTAATAAAATTTTCCATTCCTATATATCTTGATAATGGTCATCTCTATTACTAGGCACTGGAAAGTGCCTTTTGTGATACAGAATTCTGTGTCTTTAATACAAACTAATCTGTCTCCAATTTAAATGTGTAAATTGTTTAGGTAATTTGAAGGACTAACCAAACTCAAAGTAAAGAAAATACAAAAAGCCTTTTATTTTCAATCCCTCAATAGTTTAATCAAGCTGCCCATGTAAGAAACATCCCAGAAGACAGACATTAGATATCGTCAGGGAGGGCTTCTCAGAGGAAGAGAGACTGGAGGGATGAATGGATTACAATAGGTATGGGCAAAGTTGAAGAGGAAAGGAGGCTGTCCCAGTCAGGAGAATGACTTCAGCAAAGGCTCCCCAATGACAATTTGTTGGCATGTTTAAAATTAGTTTTTTACCTTTTTTTGTATGTACATTTTTCTCTTTCTCAAAAGATTGGCTTCTTCCTTCTTTAGGTAGCAAGAAACAAATCTCAGATAGATTCTGAGCATTTTTTCTTACACTTTAGATCCCATGTCCAGCAGCTCTGGAGAGGCTCTTTGGCCCAGCTGTTAGATCCCCTCCTCTGGGCCACTTAACGGTAGGCAAGGGGCAGGAGAAAAACTAAAACATAGCTGTTTCCACTGCAAATATAAGTTTGGGTGGAGGAGCGATTCCTAGACATGGGGTACTGATTATAAAGCCCAAGGATGTCTATCCCACACATTATTTCTTTAATTGCTTCCTTCTTAACCATTTGAAGGCCATAGGAACTCTGAAAACAACAAAAAACATTGCTTCCTTTGGAAAGAAATTGCTCTAGTTTTCGCCTCCCTCCATGCTCTGCAGGAAATCTTTACTGTCCATCCTAAAGAGGTCTCCACAGACCCTGCAATACTTGTCTTCATGCCCTGATTCTCTCTGTACCCATCCTCCTTGGGATGCTGACTGATTTTCAAGGTCCCATTTGATACCTCATTGGGCTAAAAAACACCCCTGCAGATTGCTCCAGCCTCATGCTTGGCCTCAGATGCCAGATTTGGCAACTTGATTCCTTCTATCTTGAGTGCTAATTCACTGATATATCAAGTCCAAATAGGAAGATTCTATTTAATCAGAAGAATATTCAAAATTGACAATTCAGAGAAATGGCAGCATAATTAGAGGCAAGAATGAAATTATAGGAAAAAAAATGCAAACTTGGTAACCTGGGGATTCAAGAAAATGGAGCAAGCAGTACAGCATGGAAGAGTCAAGTGATAGTTTCAGGAAATCAAGTATCTAAATACTTTTCATATTCGGCAGGCTTTCTGCTGCAGGGACAGGGACATTTAGAAGGCACCAATACTCTGGCATTGACACACATTTTCCTTGCTCAGTAGTCAAACATGAGATTATAAAATGAATATTATGGATGTGGTCAAGTGAGAAGGCAAGAAAAGAATTTCCTTCCTCTAGGGGCAAAGGACAAGTGCTGTATCCTGAGGGGAAAAAGACAGAAAAAAAATTGTGGTGTAGTAGTAGTGATGGTCAACACGATACAACTGTTGAGGAATCTATGAGAAATCCCTATTGTAGGAGAAAAGCAACCAACAACTGCTGATCCAGACACTGCTCTAGTTGCTTTATTTTCTCCATGTCACTTGGCCAATGAACTCTGCAAGGTCGGTATTATTATTGTTCCTATTTTACAGGGGAGCAAAATTGAAGCTAGATGAGATTCAGGGATGGGCCAAAAGGAACATGTGGTAGAACTGGGATTTTATTCTGAGTACATCTTGTCATTAAATCTATAATGAATCAATTATGTAAAGCTGAAGGTGAGTTACGTTCTTATGTCTGAGACATAGTGTGGGATTTACATCCTAATTATTCTGTTGTCTGTGTGTGTGTGTGTGTGTGTGTCTAACCCACCATTTAGAGAGAAACACTTGGACCTAAATAATAGAAGCAAAACCTCTTTAGTATCTTTGCTATCTTTCCACACAAGCATTCCCAGGGGGCGAAAAGCTACAAAAACAGGTTGGCCTTGGTTATTCGGGAAACAGGAAGAAAAATAAACAAATCCTTTATTCCAGCACAGTTCCTTTCTCCCACCCCTTAGGTCCCCATGGTGTAAACTGAGTCAAGGATATGAAGTTTTTCTGCTTTCTTTATAGGTCCTTTAAAAGGCGCAAACAGTGGGTGCCAACTACCTCATCACATTATCATCCTGGTCATGAATCCCTCCTGCCTGACTCAGAGCCTGACTGATTTGCACACTGGAAGGCTTTGGAGACCTGAGCCGGGGTCATATAACCTCAGGCTGCCTGCAGATTGCCAGTCAATTTCCTGCAGTGCCTCCATGTGAGCAGGTAAAAAATATCCTATGCCTCAGACTGAGACTGAGATGAACACACACACACACACACACACACACACACACACACACACCTCTTTAAGCTCAATCTTTATTTTTAACAAGCTGTACAGATCCTGCAGTTATGGTGAGGAAATTTTCATATATTTTCTTATTGAAATCTCATGGCAAGACAGGCAGTAGAAATCATGACGTCCATTTCACTGACAAGGGATCTAACGCTCAATAAGTTAACTTACTGAAGATCATGGAGGCAGTACAGTGATGTGGTTATGTCCTAAATGACTTGGATTTGCATCTGGGTACCACTTACTAGGTATTTTACTTTGGACAAGTTACTTAACCTTTCTACGTCTCAGTCTACTCACCTGTGTAATGGAAATAATAACAACAAAAGAATTTCTTTGCATCTATGAGATTGTTGTAAGAATGAAATAAAACTATAAACACACACACTATGCATATCACCTTACTTAAGGTCCAAAATGGTAGATATTAATTTGAGGCAGAGTCAAGAGTTGAATCCAAAGCAACGCTCCATTCACTCTACCATATTGATTCCCTTGAATTGCTTAACTACTCCAGGAAGATTTTAAAGCAATGGAGTAATTCTGCAAAAAGAATAAAGGCTGCTCTTCTTTCATCGGCCAGTATCATGTTTCCTCCTCCTCATTGTCTCTATCTTGACCTGCCATTGGTACCTTTTATTCCCAGCATGCTCCATGCATTCAACATAAACTACTCCAGTCCTGCTAAATATCCCACCCCTCTCCCCATCCCTTATCTCGTTTAATCTTCACCATACATCTGAGCCCATTTCATAATTGAGGACCCCCAAGATGTTAAAAACACATGCTGAGATAAAGAAAGCTCTTCTCTATTATATCATGCAGCACAGTGCAACATTTTTAGCAAAGACTCTCATTCCTTACATCTGGAAGGGTGTAAAGTTATCAACCCATGATCCACTTGCAAAATATTCCAACTAATTTGACTGATGATTGTGTATTTTGAAAATGAGGGAGAAACATAAGCCATTCTAGAATAATCTTTTGGTGTTAGACATTTCTGTAACACTTCCAAGTCAGTAATTACAGTGTCTAGCAGTTAATCATGGGGAATGCACCTTAATTAAATCGAATTCCTTGTAAATATCCTCTTTAACACATCAAGATATTTGGCCGAACCAATTTTCTGCACAGGAATATGCTCCAAGATACCATAAGTCTTAGTTCTGGAATCTCATATAGCATTTGTCTCCATAAATGCCTCTGAAAACCTCTGTTTTTATAATCTATAGGACTGTAAGGCTCTGGATAGTTTCTAAAAAACTGAAAAGCTTCTTAAACGAAAACAGTGCTTTAGGAATTATACTCTAGGGATGCAGAGGCAACTAAGAAATCATGGATGCTTTTAAAAGTTACTTTCTAATATAGGATACACTCATGTCAACAAGTAATTGCAATAGAGCATGACCAATGCTACATAGAAGTCTGTACAGTATTCTGTGGGTGAAGCAGTAAGAAATTTGGGGAGAAAGAGGAAGGCAACTAAGGAGAATGTAGTGTTCAGAGTTGGCTCTGTGAGAGTTCGCCAGGAAGATGGAACAGGGAAAGGCATAATCAAATACTCTGAGGCATGAATCAACATGACATGTTTTAAGTAACTGAAGTATTTGAGGTCTGGGGGAGGAGAAATGATAACAAATGAGCCTAGAGAGAAAGGGGCACACAGAGAGAGGCACAGCCTAACTACCTAGGTGAACGTGTAAGCCATTTAAAGAGTCTGGACTTTCCCTTAAATTGCAAAGTCTTTAAAAGCAGGGCACTGAATCTGGTTATCAGGAGTACACTCCAAAATTGCACAAAATACTGCATGGGGTGTTTGGGGTCCTGAGTAGGGCAGAAATGGGAGAAGGGAAGAGGCTCATAGCTTTCCACAGGGTCTCAAAGTCTCCATAGCTTAAGAAAGGGACTGACATAATAAGACTTATTTTCAGCCTTACGGTTTCTTGGGGAGAGTTTGGAGTTGAGAGTATTCCCTTAATCTCTTTAGGCATCCTCAGATGCCCCACGTTTATGGTAGAAAGTAGAGGTGATCCAGTAGTGATGCTTGGCCAGGTGGGTGGGGCAGGCACAAGCATAGCTCAGGGCCTCACGAGTATCATAACTCCAGCAGCCCCTGTGTGGACCCCTTGCCATACTCCCTCAGCGTCTTCTGCACCTTGGCTCTTCACAGCTTGACCAGCATGCAGACTCATCCCTGCTCCATTCAGCCTGCCTTAGCTACAGGCCTGGAAGCAACACATTAGTTAACAACAGTCTTTTAAAATATCAGCTCTAGTCTTGGTCCAGTTGATTTTCAAAACTTAACTGCACTCTCAGTTCCTGCTGGCAAATATAACCTAGAATTCTTTGTTTACCGGTTGTAATCATCCAAAGCCTGTTTGTAAGAGATGTAGAGACTTGGTAACATTCCATCCATTTATTCCCACTGCACAGCCAACATTTTGTTCTTGAATGAACAAAATATCAGAGAGCTGAGTGCCTGGGCTACATTGTTTTGACCCTTCTTAATAAAACTTCTTTCACTAAATTACAATTGATATTAAAGAGATTAAAGTGAGATATATTAAAGAATCAGTTATAAGATTGATCATAGGACAGTGAATAAGAATGCTGATTTCTAATGAGAAAATAACATCCAAATGCAAGAAAACAAAAAAAAAAGTTGATTTCTCCAATCTCACCAGATCATCCCTCTTCCTGAGACTCCTTAATGTGCAACTCCAGAAGAAATTTACCTCTGATCTTCGTACTGGGTAAAATATACTGCTGAGGAACTACACAGTTTATATATTATGTCTATAGCAGATTTTGAAACTTGCTTTAAGTTTTGTGCTTTGACCACTAGGTAATTGAGAGGCAAATATATGACCAATTTCTAGAAAAGGTGTAAGATCCTAAGGATATGTTTTGGGAACTCTTCTTTATTTCTCACTCTAAGTTTTCTGTCACCTCTATATTTTTGTCTCACAGTGGCATGATATGTATATGTGTAAACTAATGTTTTAGAATAGGCGGGATGTCACCTATGTATACAACAAACTGATAATTTTGGAAAGTATGGTTTGCTTTGCTTTGAATTTATGAACTGAATATGAACTAAATTAAGCTCTAGGTGTGAGACCTGGGTATTGTGTTTCGTCTCCAAATTCCAAATATCTTTCATCTGTAATCAGTCCTCAGAGGTGTCTTTCACAGTTCAGTGAAGGACCCAGGGGTCATCACAAGTGACCTGTGAATTTACATCCCCATAAATAATAATTCACAAGCAGGCTATGTCTCCAGTGCTTACCCCAAGCAGAGAGGAGCCTTGCATGGGTTAAATTAACCAGTCAGGAGACCATGTGAGCTGAACATATGGTGAAGTGTTTTGAGGTTTAGAAAAACAAGTTTCTGGTACAAACAAGACTCTGGCCTTTGAGACCCCACTGTCAGCGTGAAAAAAGATCTCCTTATTTACCGGAGTGAAAAGAAATGGGCGCTTTCAATTACTTCACCTCTGTAGCTCTACACAATGAAACAGGAGGAGAAACAGCACATTAATAGAGAGAAAAACAAGTGTAAGTTCCTCAGGGAAGTCAGAGAAGGCTGCGGAAAGCATGTAAAAAGTAGTTTGCAGCCCTGGTTGGAAGTGAAGAAATGGGAAGTGAAGTACCACAAATGAAAATTAAAGTTGCAATTCTCGCCAGCGCTGGTTTCCACATAAGCAGACCATCCCCCTTTCTGCTCTAATTGTACCACTTCAAACCTAATGAGTCCAGGCCAGGAGGAACTGAGGCCTGTAAATGAAACTGTTTGTCATCGTTAGACTCTTACTCGATATTTGACTGAGTACTTGTTTTGAAAGCTTAGGAATAAAACACAGAAGTCAGTCATCGGAGGTATCATCTCCTGTGTTTAGAAAAAATGAGAAAATATGCTTGCCCTAAGAAACAGTGAATTGTTCACTGCATTATTTGACTGACTCCTTAATTTGTCTTTAGAAAGTTTTGAAGCTAGAATTTCAGTTCTTATTTCATTCGTTGGGGTTTGCATTTTAGTTTGGTTGTTGGTTGGTTTCCACATGTGAGACATATGGTCAGTCTCCTGCTGCTGGGCAGTTAGGCAAAGAGTTTACTTTTCTATTCGTTACCAATGTCACAGAGTTGTGGTGACAATTAAATGATATAACATGAGAAAAGTGCTTGGGGCAGTGCCTGGTTCATGGTAAATGATTCTTAAGTGGCGGCTATAGCTTTTCTGGTATAGACAGCACCCAGACCCACACTTGTGGAGCTGGAATAACAAATCAGCATGTGTTTGATATCCTGACATCATCCACACCATTCCCAAATAGGTAATTATAGAAAAGCAAATTAAAAGAAGGAGCTACAATGCCTGCAACACTGGCAAAGATCCGAAATATTTGCTAGTACTTAGGATTAGTGAAAGCAAAGATACTTTTAATAATTATAGGTAGGAATGCTTATTATAATGCTTGGGGGGGCAATTTGGCAATATCCATCAAAATATTAAAAGCACATACACCTGGACCCAGGAATTCTACTTCAGGAAACATTGCTTAAGAAATAATTACTTACACAAATGTCAGAAACAGGTTATAAAACAACATATATAAAGCATATGAATTATTTAAAATTTTTCTATGATTACGTACAATAATTAACAAATGAAAAAGTAAAAACTATATGGTAATCTTAATAGATTCAGAAAAGTATTTGAGAAAACTCAATATCTACTAATGATTTTTAAAAAACTCTCTGCAAAATAGGAATAAAAAGGAATTTCCTCAATCTGATAAAGGTACTATGAAAACCATAACTAACATCATAATTAATGGCAAAAAGACTGAAAGTTTTCTCTGTAACATTTAAAAGTAAGACAGGAATGTCCTTTCGGATTGTATTCACTATTGTATTAGAAGACTTAGACAAGACAAGAGGAAGGTATAAAAATGTATTACACCCAGTTTACATTAATGTTTACACAGAAAACCCTATAGAGCCTACAAAAAAGTTACTAGAATTAATAACTGAGTCCATCAATGTCACTGGACACAAGGTACATATACAAAAATCAATTTTATTTCTCTCTACTAGCAAAACCCACAAACTGAGATTTAAAAAAAGCAATAGCACCCAACCGGCATGGCTCAGCATGATCCTGGACCTAGGATCCAGGGGATCGCAGTTCAGTTCCTGGTCAGGGCGCATGCCAGGGTTACAGGCTACATCCCCGGTGGGGGCGTGCAGAAGGCAGCCGATCAATGACTCTCATCATCGATGTTTCTATCTCTCTCCCTCTCCCTTCCTCTCTCTGAAATCAATAAAGATATATTTAAAATATATATATATAAAATTTTTAAAAAGCAATAGCATCAAAGTTATAAAATACTTAGGAATAAATTTAACAAAATATGTAAAAAGCTATACATTGAAACAACAAAATATTGCTGAAATTAAAGATCTAAACAAATGAAGAGACCCTATGCTGATGGACCAGGAGACTCAACATCAAGAAAAAATCATCTACACTATTCTAATTAAAATCTCAGTATGCTTTTATGGGGAGTAAAACTTGATAAGCTAAATCTAAAATTTTATAAAATGTGAAGGACATAGAGTAACAAAAATAAGTTGAGAAAGGAAATCACTACCTGATTTCAAGATTTAATACAAAGCTACAGTAATCAAGACATTGTAGTATTAATGTAAAGATAGAATATATATAGGTGAAATAGGATAGCTGAGAAATAGACTTCGTCTTATATTCGTCATGGATTTTTAACGAAGTCACCGAAACAATTATAATATAAGCTTTTCAACAAATTGTGCTAGAAAATTTGGATAACCATACACCAAAAAATGAACCTTTATTCTTCACCCATAAGACATACAAAAATTAATTTGAATTGGATAATAAACCTAAACATAAGAATCACACATAATAAACTTGTAGGAGAAAATATAGGAGAACATCTTTGTGATCATGGCTTGAACAGAATACCTTATCTAGGAACATAAAAAGTAATAGATAATAAAAGAGAATAAGTTAGATTTACTTAAAATTAAAAAATTGTTCTTCAAGAAAAATTATGATGAGAATCAAAGCACAAGCCTCAGACTAATATTTGCAAAATATGTATCTACGTGATAAAGGACCTGTATTCAGAATCTATAAAGAATTCTTACTGATAACAAGAATAAAAATAACCCAATTAAAAATAAGCAACAATTTTAAAGAAACATTTCACCAAGAAAATATATGAATGGCAAGTAATCACATAAGGTGATGCTCAAGGTCATTAATCATTAGAGAAATGCAAATTAAAACCATCACAATGAGATACCGCTACATAGCCAGTAGAATAGATAAAATTTAAAAGATTGATAATACCAGATGGCAAGGATGTAAACAAACTACATCCTCATATATGTTGGTGGGATACAGCTTGAGGGAAAATAACTTGGCAGTTTCCTTCTGACACACATTTACCATATAAATCAGCAATTCAACTCTGGTGTTTACCCAAGAGATAAGAAAACATATATCTACACAAAGATATGTACTTGAATGTTTACGGTAGCTTTATTTATAGCAGCCAAAAATTGGGCCACATTTAAATGTCCATCATATAATGAATGGATAAACAAATTGTGGTATATCCATACAATGGAATGATATTCGGTGATAAAAAAAGAAATGAACTCTTAAAAGAAAAGGAGATGAACTATTAATGCATGCAACAACTTGGATGAACTTCAGGGGCATTTTGCTGAGTGAAAAGGGGCCAGTCACAAAAGATCACAAAGCTTCATGATTTCATTTACTTGAATTGCTATAAAAGGTAAAACCAATAGAAATAAGAAGCAGATCTGAGGTTTCTAAAGGCAAGGGTATGAGAAGGAGCTTGATTACACAGGGATAAAGAGGATATTTTATAGTAATGGAAATATAAGTGTGTTGGTGGTGACTATATTAACTATGCATATTTATGGAAACTCATCAGGATGCACACTTAAAATAGGTGGATTTTATTATATGTAAATTATACCTCAATAAAGCTTTTTTAAAACAAAGTAAATCAAAATGTTTTGATTATAGAAAGATAATCAAGATAGCAAATTAAGTGTCAAATCATTATGAGACAACATGCATAAAATGATCATTTTATTTAAAAAATCTATATGAATATATATGTGCCTTTCTAGAAATATACACAAGTGACAGATAATTGCTTCAGAGCAATATCTGAGGGTGGAAAAGGGGACCTTGAACATTTTTTTTATCTCATTCTCTTCTGTACATTGGATTCTTTTTTATCATGAACATGCATTACTTTAATAATAAAAGTATAAATTAATGAAAAATGAACAAGAAGTGACTGGTTTTAATATTAAGACCATATTTTTATATTAAAAATCAGGATATATAGGAACTAAGTATAGGGTATAAAGTAATGATTGTTCCAACAGAAATACTAATCATAAATATGAATTACAGTCATGAAGTGAATTACAATTTTGAAACTATCTTGGCGCAGTTAGAAACACTGTTAGATGCTGCAAAAGCAAGAATGATGATTTTTGATAAGACCGCATTTGCCACAATAATGACCATTAATTCCTGGCTCAATATACCAGTAACATATTATTTCTGCATAATGACTAATTCAGAAAAAAGAAAAGAAAAAGAAGCACTTTTACTATACTTCTGATCACAACTGATTGCACACTGATGTGAGTTGTAAATATCTCACTCAAGATATTATCTCTAAATCAGAATTTCTAAGAGAATATTCCAGGACCAAATAAATCTCAGAAATCATTGACAATGAACTAAATACAAGAGACTTTAGAGGCTTTCATAGACCAATAGGTACTGAGTATGTTCAAAAGGATATAAGAATTGCAGTTTCCCATACACTTTTGAACAGTGAACCTCTCAATGGTCAATAACTTGAAGAGTTAGAATTTTGCAAAATATATTTTAGTAAACACTGCTCTAAATTCAGGTTTTGAAGAGTGAAAAGATTAAAGCTCTATAATAATGGTTATTGACATTTTCCAGGTAGGATAAATTATTCTTTTCTCTGCTCTCCATAAGTATAGTACTTACCACTTTGAAAGCAAGATAGAGTGGAAAGAGCATGGACTTGGCCATCAAATAAAAAAACTTTTTGTGTTGTTTCCATCATATAGTAGGGACTCTTTGAGCCTTAGTTTCTTCATTTATAAAAGGGGAATGTAATGCTGACAATGCAAAGATAAAATTATGTATTTAAAGCATCACTGTGCCTGGACATAGTTGGTTTTTATAAATACTGGTTCTCCTTACTTTGCAGTTTATCACTTCGGCAGATGGTAAACTCCTTGAGGCAGGCACCAGGTCCTACGCATTTAGGTCTCTAATATAGTAGTTGGTACATGGAGCCAAATACATGTTAACTGGTTTGATGTATTCAACTTTAAGGGTCAAGCAAAAGACATGTGACAGCACCCAATTCTACTTGCTTTCCTTTTTCTGTCCCCAGGCTCTTCTCTTTTTTTCCTGTTTCTGTCTCTTTTTTCTTTCATTTCTTTCTCATTCTGCTATCAAGGTTTCTCTCCAGCATATTTTTTGAACTAGAGTTTGTTGAACAATCTTTCCTGTTCTTTAAGAGCAGAAAAAAATCAATGTTTTGAATAGATTCAATGACATGGAAGCATAGATGAGACTGACGAATGTCAGAGGGATGGAGGAGGGCAGGTGGGTGGAGGGGGAGAGAGTAACCAAAGAATTTATGTGCATATATGCACAATCCAAGGACACGGACAATGGTGGGGAGAGGGACTGGGGAGGGGGAAGGGACGGGGTGGAATGGGTCATTGGGGAGAAAAAGGGACATCTGTAATATTTTAAACAAAAATAAAATTTTTAAAAAATCAATGTTTTATTGTGTGTATATGAAATAAACACAACTAAACAGTGCTTCAGTCATTTTTATTTAGTTGTGTGTATTTTCTGTGTGACTCTTAATAAACTTGAAACATTCTGGGAAAGAATGTCTCAATGGTGGAACCAAGGATCCACCCCCTCGTTATACGATGTTAATACTGAACTAGCTGACTAGCTGTGCTGGTATTTTCCTTATGACGACTGGCAATTTTGGCAATGAGCCAACACAAATATTATACCTAGAAGATAGGGATTTAGTTAAAGTGAGAAAATCTGAATTCTGTTATTTTTGAAACTGTTTTTTCCTCTTTACCAGAAGAATAGTTTTGCAGACTTCAAAGACAGGAGAGCTTCAAACAGTTTCAGTGGGAATTGCCATCTCCCCGGTCTCGTGTCTGGTGACCGTGGCTCTGGATGATTAGTAACTCAATGGGTAATTCATCAGTCTTGGATCACAGCCCAATTCCCAGAAACATTTTATTTTCACCTTCACACCTTTGGAGGGAATTCTGCTTTTAGGTGCCTGGGTTTTGGATCTGAGTGGAACTGTCATATCTTAATTATATTCAAAGCTACCCTCTTGACTTCTATTTCAGCTGTGATACTAGCCTTCACACTTGGATTGGCTTGAATTCTCCTGGCTCAAGAGTGAGAATTTCATATGTTTTCTTTTCATCTGCAGACATCTGTATTCTGTTTAACTCTGGATTGTAAAACTCACAGAGCAGGAAAGGCCCGAGCCCATGGTGATCACTATGGGACTTGTTCCTTTCAGGCCAAAAGCTACAAAAATCCTTTTACTGGTGCTTTTAAAAAATATTCTCATAATAAAGGCCAAGGGGAACATCAAATTATTACAATTATGCTTTTTAAATATAAGTGTTTTAGTCATCATTCCTCAGTTTGTTTAAACCAGCTGTATAAACTGAATGATTTAGAAAAAAATATATGTATAATTTGCAGTAATATCTGGTGCCAAAGAGACAAACATATTATTTACAAATCTGATGTAGTTACTGATTTTTGTGTGTGTGTGAATGAGTTAGAATTATAGTCCCACAACCTGTACAGAGTTTTAAAATCCCTAATATACATTTTCATGTATCGCTTCACATAATTCTCATTGTACTTCTATAAGGGAGGGACTGGGTATTATAAATAAAATATATAGGAGTCAGAGATCAAATGACTTGCTAGGGTTATATATTAGTGGATGAGTTAGGACTAGGATACAGGTTTTTTTGGTGCCTTCTTAATTCTTATGTCTACAACTTCATGCTGCCTCTTAGAAATATGGTCTCTAACTTGAGGAAATAAAACTTAACTGAAAAGAAAACATAAATACAAGAATACAAAATAAAAAATCTAAAAGCTATCATAAAACTCTATTTTAGCTCATTAATGAGGTGTTGTCAGTCCATTAAACTGGACTTGCATTTCTGATTTTTGTCCAAGAGTTTTGTCAATAAATTGGGCATTTAACATTTTCACTAATCCATGCCCTGCAGAAACAGTTATAGAAACTATCTTAGACTGCACCAGAAAATAGTAATAGTGCGTTTTAACATAAACAGATACTGCTGTTGGCCAAGCTGATCACATGCCACCAGGAGCTGTTCTGGCGAATTCAGTTGATAAACTAATGAGTGACCACAAAATAGCCATCATGAAACATCATGTCTCTCAATAAACTGAAGAGTCTAGGGATGCCCTAGCTGTGTATCTACCTTGGAAATGACTCTAGAGGACATGAATAACACCTTAAATGTTGGAATGAGCATCCTGTGCAAGAGAACATAAATTTAGTCACATATTCTCTATCTGTAAAACAGTGAGAAACACCAGTTTTAGTATTGTCAGAAAAAGATAAAGAACACAAGACTTATATATACTAATATCTATACCATTTTTCAAAATTATTCTTTACAGTAAATGGCTTACATTTTTTAATGCTCTAGAATTATTCAATGTTCATTGAAAGTTTTAGCCTTCTTATTTTTAGCCATTCAAACATTGACTCTATTTTTCCACCATTAAATTTCATTTTCATGGAAGAATAATGCCAGAAATAAAAAATGCATTTACCTATGAATAATATGTAGTCCAAAAGAAGATATACAAAATTGCATATTGGAGTGAGTAAATAATTGGGGATTTCTTGGGAGGTGGCCTATGTGCAATGACATGCTAAATATTTGAGCTGTTTCATATTTTTTATGAATTATCAATACTGCTCACAATGGATTCTGAAAGTCCGGCTGACTCTTGCCATCTTAAACGTGAGTTTTTTCTATGGTAGTTTCTAGGCTAAAAAGATTTGGAAGGTAAATCTTGAGATTGAGAGCCAAACAGAGCATTTATAGATTTCTGGTGAAGATAAATAAACTCAGGGACTATATGCATGAGGGATTTTGTGTTTGTATCTAAGAAACACAAAAGTGATTGGGTGAAAACTATCTGGGAAAGAATAAGGCAGATATGAAGAACATGATGAAAATGTGATGACATCCAAGGGTCATTAGAATGCCTGGTCCTTCACAGGTATTTTCTAAATACTTATTAAATTAAAAATACATAAATGAGTGAATGAATGAATCATGCCTTCTCAAACTTGATAAGGAAACTCTACAGAAAGAAACGTGAAAGAAAAGCATGACGGCAAATTTAAAGAAAAGGAATGAGACAGAGAATTTGTGACCAGGGGAATGTAACTGTTGAGAGTTTAATAGCTAAGCTACTTCCTGGTGTTGCTGTCTGTTTCCATTTTTTTACCAAGAGGCCTGCAGGGGCCCTAAACTGACATTAGCCCCCTCATGCACCTGCATGCTCTAGATGACAAGGCAGAGTCACAGGCAAAAGTAAATTCCTGATAGGATTCCCAAACAGCCCTTGTGCCTAACAGTCTCCCCACCTCCCATGGCCTTTCCTTTGTGGGCCTTAGATAAGAAACCACCATTGAGCTACCAAAATCCTACTTTTTTGGGTTTGAATTGACCAATCTGGCCTTTGCCTGGGAACCCCAAAGCATTCCACCCAAGAACCCTAATGTGTGCCACCCAGGTCCTGCCTCTTTCTCTGTCTGCACTCTGCTTGGACCTCCCTGTGTGGCCCCTTGCCACATCTCTTGAGATACTAAACTCTTGTGATCTTTTCTTGAACAGTGGTTCACCATTCAGCATCCTGTGCTCCACTTGACCAACATTAATTTAACAAATCCATAACAGTAACATTATTTAGTCACTTTCAGGGTTTTACAGCTTTGGGGAAAATTTTAAGACTCCTAGTTAAGACAGCAACGTTTCCAGGCCAGATGTGGCAGTGCTGAATACAGCAGGACATTGCCTGCAGGTGGAGTAACTGGTGGATATGGCAGATAAAAACAATGAACCTGGGTGAAAAGTAGCAAAAACCTAGAAGGCATGGACAAATGTCAGAATTATTTATCTACCATGAACAATTCCTTTTTCAGTTTAGAATCCATCCAAGTCTTATTTCAACCTTTCTCTAAAGCTTCACATCCTATAGCTTTTTCCCAATGAACTCTGTTCCCCAAACCTCATGAAAATGTAAATGCTATTTCTTCTGCATGGAATGCACTTCTCATTCTCCTTTGACCACCTGGAAAACTCCTACTCACTCCTTAAGGCCCAAATCAAATGGTTTCTTTAATGTGACTTTTGTTCCCAGTCCAGATCCTACAGCAGAAATCACTTTTCTCTCCAAAATAGTTCCTGCTATGTTACTTCCCTAATCATGTTATATATTGGTTATTCATGATTGTGTGTGTGTGTATATACATGTGTGTGTGTGTGTGTGTGTGTGTGTATATATGTATATGTATATATATTCACATCCTTTCCTACTAGATTAAGAATTATTGGAAAGCCATTGTGGCATATTAATATTTGAATCCCTAGCCTCTATCATAATGTTTGGCATCTAATGTCTGATAAATAAATGAATGGATAGTTCAAAGGATGGATGATGAATACATACCTCTGAATCACTCTTATGCATCTCTAGTCACTCATTCATTCATTCAATCATGCATGCATTTAGTCGGCCAAAAATATTATTGAACACCTCCTATGTTATTGTCTAGGACTTTTATTTAGTTCAATAGATCATATTGTTTTCTAGAAGTATTCTTTACATCATTAGGTTGAGAGAATTGATATTTTCAAACATTCAGTACCCACCACCCTCCTCCAAACCATCGCTCATATGGTGAGCTGTTCAGTCTCCCAGTCCACAGTAACTAACAGCTTTCCCCCATGCTCCCTTTACCCTGGTGACTATTGCTGCCACACAGCTTAGTAGCTGAGTCCTCCAGGGAGCCTGCTTCCAGATTTGATTTGTGCCTGAATGAAACCCCTGTAGCCATTTTGAGGTAAGGTCAATGATTCTGTGAGGGCTTCTGCTCCTTGATACTGTGGAGGTCCAGCTTATGAGCAAGGTGGCAAAATGGGTCTAATAGAAGCTAATGAAGCCAGCACACATTTCCCTGGCAGCCACCTTAGCCCAGTTCTCCATTTATTTGAACTAAGATGCCTCCTGCTAGCGTAATGTGGCTCAAAGGAGAGGGCACTGCCAGCCAGATGTGAAAGGATGGGGGGCAGAGTGAAGGAGTACAAAACACTCTGTGAGATAACGTCATAACAGTGCAGACGTGGTCCTAATGGAACATCACAATAACCCTCTGCGATAGGGATTATGATCCCCTCTTTACAGAAAAAGAAAATGAGGTACAGACATACTGAGTACCTTAAGTTAGGTCAACAGCTAGTAAGTAATAGAGTCATGTTTTAAGGTCAGATCTAATTGATCTCAAGATCCAAAGGTTCACCGTTTTTTTTTTCTGTACAGTCACCTACCATTCTTGAAAAGCTGATTTCAATTCAATATGAAAAAAAGACTTTCTAAAAATTAGAGTTATCAAATGAATACATCTTCAAAATGTAGTGAACTCACTAAGCAGAATTCACCCAGAGGTCAGAGGGTTGTGAGAGAACAAAACTACTAAGAAAGCTGGAAAATAAATTATTATATTTGTTGGAGTGCTGGTTTCTAGATTCCCCTCTTTGTCCAACTCTATTATTATCTACCAATTATAGACAGAGAGACAGACAGATGAACACACACACACACACACACACACACACAGAGAAGGTCCTCATGGAGATGAGATAACAAGCTATGTGTGCCCAAAATGCAAGTGTGCATAATAATTATACTACTACAATTAATAGATAATATTAATGGAACTTGTAAAGCATCCCAGGAGATGTGCTTAACACATTTCAACGTTGTCTCATTTAATGGGCATAATAATAATAGCTACCTTGCAGGGATATTATAAGGATTAAATTGATCCATGGAAACTGCTCAGAACAGTGTGTTCACACATAGTGCTGAATAAACAAATAATTCTTATTAATACTATTAATGGGAGAACATAAGCTTCATGTATTGGAGGCTACAGATTCAATAAGGAAGCAGGGAGAGAATGAGAAGAGAGAGGAAAGTGGGCAAGGTGCCTTACCATTTACTACAATGTGGGTGAAGGCAACAGGTATTTTTAAAGCACTGTGCTATAATCCAGAGTAAATAATTTATGCCAGGGTCTTAATCTTACAAAGCTTCAATTTCTTCATCCTTAAAAAGGGACAACTATAGTGCCTACTTCATAGGATCATTTTTGAAGACTATGTAATACCACATTCCCAAAGCAGTAAGTCTGGTGGTTGGAAAGTAGACACCTTTAAAAGTTTCTCCAAGAATTTAAAATAGTTGAGAGTCCGAAGATGGTATAAAATAGCTTTGGGATTTGTTTCTTTCTGTTTGACCTTCTTTCCCTCACGCAGATCGTTCCATTGAATTTGATATGGCTCATCAGAAAACAACAAAGACATACGTGGTTCCAAAAGAAAATTTCATGATTCTACTAAAAATATCTCTCAATAAGAAATTATTGAGCACTTATTATGTGCAAAGAGTAAAGTGAAGGAAACAAGAATATGTGAAAAAGCATAGCATGGGAAAGGCATAGGATGGCACAGTGGTCAGAAACTGGCCTGGAATTCCACATGTACTATTTCTGTGATTTCAGAACAGTGTGTTAACACTCTAGGCCTCAATTTTTCTATGCATAAAATGGGGATGATAGTATTCATTACATAAGGTAGTTATGAGGATTAGATAAAAACAGCCCATTTTTATCTAATGGACTCAGTTGGTTGGAGCATCACCCCATCCACCAAAAGGTTGTGGGTTCACTTCTCAGTCAGGGCACATACCCAGGTTGGGGGTTCAATCCAGGTCGGGGCACCTATGGTAGACAATTGACATCTCTCTCTCTCTCTCTCTTCCTTCCTCTCTCTCTCAAATCAATAAAAATATGTCCTCGGATGAGGAATTAAAAAAACCACAGTTGATTTGTTAATACTGTCACATTTGTTTTGACCCACAGAATTTAAAGACATCCTAAAGAAATACTGGTCCAGTGTGCTCGTAAAAAAGACAAGAAATAAGGCCTAGAGAGAAGTGATTTATTCAAGTTTATCCAAGATCACATATCAAATGGCAGGTTTCTTGTTTCTCAGTCTCTCACTTTTTGTGTTTCTTTTTCCTGCTAGACCTCACTGCTTCATTCTTCTTTTTCCATATGCTCACTCCCCACTCCACTCTAATGCGCGCGCGCGCACACACACAAACACAGAGTTAAGCACTTGCTTTAAGTAAATTTTATTTTTGTCAGTTTATCCAGGATTTCCTCATAAAGTCAGAGAAAATAATTCCTCTCTATTACCCATCCTAGTATAGGGCACATGGAATGATTTCAATAAATGTTTATTTGAATATTGATTTCCTCTCATGGAATTAATAAAGTGGTTCAGAAGACAAGATTTTGGGGGTCTCAGAGGAGGCCAAGAGTAGAGGACATTTCAATTTATATGAATTCAGCAACATTTTCATAACAAATATTTACAACACACTTAACACCTTATGCACTAGGAATAGAGGAGCAAGCAAAAACTGACACTGTCCCTGTTTTCACAGAAACCCCACATAGTAGGACACAAACAATTAAGTAGTCATTCTAGAATACATAATTACAAACGGGGAATGGTCTTCTGATGTCAGTGAATGCGGCTCTTTGGAAGCATGCAATAAAGGAAACTTTCTCTAGGAAGTGGTGTTTGAGTTCGAAGAATAAAGAAGAGTTAGGCGATGACACAAAGGAATATAACATAAAGAACATTAAGAACATCAGTAGCTGAGTGGATAAAAAAGCTGTGGGACATTTACACCATGGAATACTACACAGCTATAAAGAAGAAGTATCTCTTACCCTTTGGGACAGCATGGATGGACCTGAAAAGTATTATGCTTAGTGAAATAAACCAGTCAGAGAAAGACAAGTACCACATGATCTCACTCATATGTGGAATGTAATAAACAAAATAAAGTGATGAACAAAATAGATCCAGAGACATAGAAGCATGAAACAGACTGAGGGATCTCAGAGGGCAGGCAGGGGTGGGGGAGTGGGTGGGGAGAGATTAATCAAAGAACTTATATATTTATAAGCATAACCCATGGACAAAGACATTGTTACGGGGAAGGCCTGGGAGTAAGGAAGATGTGGGGTGGAGGGAACCAATGGGGGGGAAAAGGGGACATCTGTAATACTTTCAACAATAAAGATAAATTTAAAAAAAATCTGAGGCTCAGTGAGGAGATAACATGATTAGAAAGATGAGTATATGATGGGTAGGAAAGGGGTGTGGGAAGAATGATATTGGAAATAAAGATGGGCAGATGGGGTGCAGGCCAGATTACGAAGGACCTTGAAAAAACAAAGGAAATAGGGATCATTAAAAAATAGTAGTGCAAATAAAATTAATAGAAGATATGTGTGTATATATATAAGGGTGGGCAAAAGTAGGTTTACTGCTGTGAGTACGTGAAACATGGAGTTTATTCCTGTATTATTTATCAATTATTGTATTATTTTCCATACGAAAAACTGTAAACTTACTTTTGTTCTACCTACATATAGTTATACAATAAATAATATATATGTAACATGAGCCAGATTAAGTACAAACATTATCTCCTTTAACCTAATTATCTGTGTGTTTACAGATGAGGAAACTGAGGCTCAGAGATGAAAGACAGCTTACTGGAATATGCCAACTGATACGTGCTGACTTTGACTCATGTCGGTCTGCATTTGAGTAAAGGGTTTCCAGAAGAGAATAGAAGTGATGACAGATGATGATGGCTTATAGAATAGAATGCGTTAGAGGAACTAGAGCCAAGGGCTATTTCTGAAACCAAATGTGAAGAAATCTGGGCCTTAGACCAGAGTATTGGTCATGGGAATGGAGAAATAGGGTCAAAATCAGGGGAAAACCAAAACCAAAAAACAGATGACTGGGTGAATTAAGGAATGCAGGCAAAAAGTTCATTATCTGTGGCTCTAATATATTGCATCTGGACGATGTGAAATAGGAGGTACCATTGTCTCTGGAAGGAAATTTTGATAAAAAGGTGTTTTTCAAACAGGCAAGTGTTAAATTAGGGGGAAACAGTCTTTTGAAGTTTTATACATAGTTTGGGCTAGTAAGAATAGAAAACTGATTTAAAAAATAAGTAACACGATGTTCAAACTTGTCTGAAATGGGCTTTCAAATTATTCGTCAGAATTTGTGACGAAATGCTGAATGCATTTAACTAATACATATGTTAAAATGCACACTACACGTCTTACTTTTGACTAATGAGATTTCAAATCCACCCTGCTTCACTCCCGTTTACAAAAGGAAATTAAAAAATTGATTGGTTACTTCCTCTGCTCCGTGTGGACACCTTGATTGGCCAACTGCTGGTGGCTAGGCAACCAGGCAGAGAATCTTTGGAACAAGTAGCAGACTTCATCACAGCAGGAGCCATGAGGCAAGAAGCTCTGGGATCAATTAAAATGCCAGGCTTTTCCAGGCTGGTTTCCAGCGCATCTGTGCATGATTCCACATAAATTTAGGGAATTAGAGATCAGACGAAGGTAAACATCTCTGTGCTTTGCTTAGCATTGACTTAGAATGAGACGATGAAACAGGCCAGTCATTCAGCCTGGAGGGGGTTTACACCTTCAGCTGATTTTCCCCCCTCGACGCTTTATTATTTTTGGTATGTTGCAATCGAAGGCTGCTTAAATCATCTATGTGTTCCTTTGAGGAGGGGAAGAGAAAAAGAAACAAAGGAAAAACCAGTTCTTAGTTTCACAGACTAAACAGTAGAATATGACTCATTCTTTCATTTTATAGTCACACCTCTCAAAGAAGAAATTATTAATGTTCTTCATTTTCTAGCTATTCGGTCTCCTGAGCTTGGTTTAGATAAAAAATTCATTCATGTCCCATAGAGGGGGGAAAGACTTTTTCTCCCTAAGAGTCTGTAGGAGTCTGGCCTTTACAGAACCTTCTCCCATTTTGTTATTTGTTTCCTTATTTTATCCATCCCTTGGCCCTGTAGTTCTGGCTGTTTCCCTAGTACAGAGGTCTGTAGGGCACTGCCTGGGTGTCAGGGAAGCGGTGAACTTCCAGACTCCTTTGTACGGGGCTGAGGTGAGGGGTTAGAGGTGAATCTGGGAGGTGGCAGACAGCATAACGAAAACAGTTCACCGAGATGGGGAAAAGGCAGACAGGAGGCTGGAAGGCAAAGACGTGACAAATATCACAAGGCATAAATAATACTATTTTAAATCCTACAGAAAAAGACAAACCCTCTAACATCACAGAGGCAGCACAGAGCCACCTTTTTATTAAACAAAAGAAAAAGCAGAGATCCATCACTTTGGCCATCAACGTGAATTAGAAGTAGGGCTTGGAGGTGATCTGAGTGAACCTGACCACCTCATCACTCCTAGCCTCCACAAATCTTAAGTGTTAGGAAAGACCTGCAAAGTTCTTTTCACATTTATAGTTGTAAAATTCCATAAATTATTTCAAATTTTTAATATGTTTATTTAGAACAAGAAAAGAAATCACACAAATCTGTAAAAGTTGATGGGAACTACAATGTTGGAATTGTTAACTCTTCCTAGTGAGTAGAACCTTTTATCATGATGAAGTGACCCGTTCTAATATAATGCTATCTACCTTCAAGTCTGCTTATTTGATAATAACTCCACCATTTTTAGTTGATTTTTCCATGGTATATATATATATTTTTCATTTTTATATTTTCCACCTTTTGAAACTTTATGTTTTAAATATTTCTCTTATAAACAGCCTATAATGGGTATTTTATAAATTCTATCTTAAAAAGTCTTTGTATTTTACCTGGAGCACTTAATTCAAAATTTTAGAAAAGCAGGGAAGGTATTTAACATTTTTTGAGCTCTTAAGTGTGGGGCTCAATACTGTACATCTATTTTGTTTTTGAGTTCTCACAACCACTCTGTTCTATACTGTCTCTGTTCTACAAGTGAGGAACCTGATGTTCTGTAATGTGCCAAAGGTCACACAGAGTTGAATGACAAAGCTGTGTTTATGACCATCAAGCTCATATTCTTTCTGTCCTGCCACACACAATTCTCTCACTCTTAAGAAATCTGATACAATAAGGATTATTTGCCTAAACTTTGACTTACATTAAATAAACCATTCATTCTATATGTATTTAGGAGTAAGTGTGGTATAATGTAAATCCATAATGACCATTTCCAGGAGAATATAAAGGCTTAAAAAATTTTCAGTTTAACTCTCTCCTGCCATTTGGTCTCAACAAAGACCATAAGAGAAATGGCAAACTACCAACAGAACACAATATGAGAAGGTGGATAGTTGGACTCTGCATCTGGTGTTCCAACTCCAGGTACCTTCAGAGTAATGTCATGCAGCTCTTGCCAAAGTACACAGTGAAATATTTTAATAAGAGAGTGAGTGGAGGTTTAAAAATCAAGCAACTTGTAAAGGGGTATTTTAATTTTCTGTCATCCACAAGTGCCTGTAATTAATACTGCTTAAATGCAGTTGGCATATTTATGACTTGAGTTTCCTTCTTATATATCCACTTTTCATTTTTTCCCTACCTAGTAACAGTGCTCAGAGACCTGGGAGCACTGACTGCAATTCAGTGGAAACTGAAAAAATCTGTCTAGGAATGGTTTCCAAAAAGCAGCAATTACATCTGTCACATTGTTGTTGTTGTTTATTTTAAGAAGCTTTAGGAAATTCTTCATTACTTTAGAAAAATTCTGTTTCTTCCCTTAAGGAATTACTTCTTATTGTAGATTTTGAATTTATTATGGGAAAAATGAGCTGATTGTAATAGCATTACATACAAAAATATGTAAGAGGAAACCTCTGATTTTGGCAACACGATTAACTGATCTGACATAGGCTCCTTTCCCCTAAAAACATAATAATGCTGGATAAAACTTAACAAAAATAAATAAGTAAATAAATAAAATCTGTGTACAGAAGAAATAATGAAAATATCAGATTCCAGAAAAAAAGAGGGAAAGTCAAGGAAAAGGTAAGAGAAAAACTCTGATATAGGTCCTATAATCTAGGTTCTAGGGTTTGTTCCTTACCTAGGAGCATAATAACTTAAAGCTAGGACACAATTAGAGTAGCTTCCTTCATATAAGTGAGACTAAAAAAAACCACAATCACAATCTAGAAAAAGGCAAGGAAGCTTAATTCTGACCAGAAAAACAAAACAAAAAAAACCTACCATTAGAAACCAAAATTATGTGGCATCAAAATTTAGCTATTTTCAACTAACCTATATATTACTCTGTGCAGCTGCCATAGCAAAAAATAGCATAAACCGAGTGGCTTAAACAACAAAAATTTATTTTCTCACAGTTCTAAATACCAGAAATCCAAGATTGAGTTTCCCTCTAATTCAGGCTCTCTTCCTGGCTTACACATGGCTGCCTTCTTGCTATGTCCTCACATAGTCTTGGTGCGTGCGAGGGGGGGGGGGGAGAGGGGGGAAGGAAGTACTTTTTTTTAAGGTCACTCATTCTAAAGGATCAGGGCCCCACCTTTATAAACTTCTTTAATCTTAGTTATTTCTTAGAGAACTCACCTCCATCGCCATCCAGATAGTCTCATTGGGAGTTAGTGCATCAATATATGAATTCAGGGGGACAAAAATATTCAGTTTACAACAAGCTATCTCAAGCTAATAAATTAATGAAAATACTTCTCTCTGAAAACCATTGAGGCACCTGTCAAAAGCCTATACAAATGTTATGTAGAGACATTCCTAACACCCTGTGAACACAGAATGCCCACAGTGGTTAAGGGCAGGAAGTGGTTGAAGATGAGCTTAATATAAAAAATGAAGAATCACATGAGAACTAACATGCCAGATGAAATATTCCAAAGGTATGTTTAACCTAATTATGTAGAAAATTATTAACGATGATCATTTAAAAAAATAAAGACCATAATAAAATTATAGGATATTATAAAATAAGATTAAACCTGAAAACAAGTAGAACTAGAAATTGACAATATTAATATTGAAACTATCTTTTTAATGGATTTATAGATCAGATACACTTGAAGGGAGAAGTGGTGAACTATAAGATAGACACAAATTACCCACAATTGGCAGTGATAAAAATAAATAAATTTTATAAATTTGTGATGATAAGTACTTGGAGAAATAAAAGGATGGAGGAGAAAGGGTGATGGTTCAACGTACATCTCGTACAAATTTTCAAATAAGTAAGTAAAATGAATTGGGGAGAATTAATATTCAAAGAGATAATGGTTGAGAATATTTCATAACTGATGAGAAATATAATCCTTATATCAATGAATCACATCAGGACTAAAGTAGGACAAATACAAATAAAGCCTGACATAAACGTGTTACTATGTAACTTCAAAACACTAAATTCAAAGAGAACATTTTAGAAGCAACCAAAGAGGAAAACCAGATTATGATTATACAAAAAGGAATAATAATTAGCTTTTTCATCAGCAAGAATAGAAGTCAGAAAACAAGGGAAATTTTGGGAATGGGAGAAACGTTCTAAAAACTGGATTATGGTGATAGTTGCACAACTGTGTAAATGTACTGACAATCATTGAATTGTATACTTACACTAAGTAAATTTTATGTTGTGTAAAATTATACCTCAAAAGAGTGATGAGGAAGAAAACCATTTAAGGAAAGAAACAGTGGAGGGATTCATGATAGAGCTGGCCCATGAATTCCAGCACTTTTCTCCCATGTCACATTTCTTATGGAAATGACATGTTTATTTCATGAGTATGTCTGGTGATTTTAAAAAGTACTTTGAAATGAGCTATTGGTCTTGAGACGTTGGTTCTCAAGATAAGTCGAACAGTCAGAGTTTCTGTTATGGAAAATCTTTGTTATTTGAAATGTTTTCAGCACTGTTTTGATTCAAGACCACAAAGCTAATTTCTTTTAAAACTTGAAAAGGGTATTGTTAAGCATTTTTTTTTTCCCCTATGGTCAACTGGGAGTGAAATACAACACACAGATCTCATTTTCATTAAAGATCAAAGCTACAATAGAAATCATACTATAGATAAGATGTCAATTAGTTTGAATTGCATGTCGATGATTGTATTCATTTATGAATTTTGCTTTCAGACTTTTTCCCCTATGGAAAAAACAATAAACAAAGGGCTGTTCTTTGTTCTTTGACTGATTTCTCATTTCAATTAAACCTTTTCAAGCAACTGTGCAAATGGTAATGCCACTATAATAATTTCTCAAAGCCTAAAGTCTTCACAATCCTTTTGGACCTGGCCCTACTTTCCAAGCCAGAAGTCATTTCTAGCATTATACTAGGAACTTAATTGTACTTGTTGATTTGTACTGCACCACTTAAAATTTCATACAATTTGAGCATAGTTTTGAATCTAAAGCCAATTAGTGTTTTAGGCCGAACCCTGAACTAAATTAACTTACCATAAACTCTTTGACCCCAGAGCTGTATCAAACCATAACACCAGTGCCCAGTTTGCAAAATCAAAGTTTAAGGCTGCAGTCAGAATGTCTTTCTGTGTTGGCTAATGAGGCATTATTTTCCAAAGTCAAAACCTCCTAGTAGACAGACATTTTTAACCATCTCATTTTTATAGTCCAGGTTTCAAAGTTAAAATATAATTGCCACAGGACAACCAGAGGAATCAGATATTTTTCTTTTTAATTTCTCTGAATTTCAAGGAAAAAAATTAATATGCCAAGTGATAGAGAACATTAAAAACAAACAAAAAAACTAGATATGAAACTTATGGTATAACTTAAATAGAACAAACAGACTCAGATTTATCTGCTTTTAGCCTCGGTGTTGCTCCTCATCAATTATGTCACATTGAACAAATTATTTTCAATCTCTAATCTTAGTTTCTCCGTTGGTAGAAGGGTGTAATAAGATCTACTCCTCAGGATTATTCTGAAGACAGAGTGAGATATCTGGCAAAGCTCTTAACCTGAGATATTTGAACTGCCTTCAGGTTGACTGTGAAGTCCCTAAAACTGCAAGAGAATTTTTGTATATAGAGTGTCCACAGTTTCCATCAGTTCTCAAAGGAGTTTGTATACTCAAAAATGACCGGGATGGGATACATAGGTGTTTCTTAAATATAAGTTTGATAGCTTTTGAGAATGTGTTTATAATATCAATAATCTCTTTTCTTCTCCTTTCTGGAACAAATGGTTAGATTAAAATTGAAAACAGAAAAAGATTCCATTTAGAAGCCTCTTTATACCACATGTATAGATGCACTCAAGAGACAATGAGAGGCAATACATCTTGGTGGTCAAAACATATCCTTTGGTTCTAGACCTGCCTCCCCAGCTTACTTCATTTGATCTTGGAAAAATTACTTAACCCGTATGTGCTTCAGTTTCCTCATCTGTTAAATGAAGACAATAGTAATATCTAACTCATAGGGTTATTCTGAGCAAGAATGTGAAAAGTGTTCCAGCCAATGCCTGTCTCGTGATAGCAGTGAGAATAAATAAATGATCTGCACCCCACCCCCCACGCCTCACTCATGGAACTCAGTCTAATGGAGCCTATTTAAATGACCCAGCCCAGGAGTTCCCCAACTCCCACTATGATTAGTTATGCTGGCTACTTGATCTTTTTCTATAGCTGATGCTGACTAGATATGGAAATACAGATATTTAGGCTCTGTATTTTCCCTAAAAGATAATGCTATCTCCTCTACATAAATAACTTCTGTTCCTTTACTCTTTTATTGCCTAACAAACTTTTGCATAATCTTATTAATCTTTGAGCATGTTAGCATATTAGAATAATTTCATACAGAATCAACTTTATTTTATATAGATGATAATAACAATTATTTATTTAAAGATTGCCATGTGTCAGACTTACACAGTACTAGGATATTTATATACATGAATTTGCTTAATCCTTGCAGCAGTTCTTTAAGGTAGATACCCAATTTACAGATGAAGAAACAAGCTAAGCCAAGTTCAGTTGCTTTCTCAGAGAGCAGCAATTATTTATGGAGCCAAGGTTCAAATTCAAATTGACCTCTTAATTATCTGAGGTGGTAGTTTTATTTTAGGTTCTATAATCTAAGAGATACATAACAAAGGTTATTTCTATCGTAAAATATGGCCTTTGAAAATTCATGCATTATTTTTTTAAATGCCAGTATTCCTGTTAAAAGTCTCTGTTTCTGTCTCTCTCTCTCTTTCTCTTTCTTTCCCTTCCCCAGCCCCTTCTCGACAAGCTCTCTCTGGAGCAGGCTGGAGCCTTTCCTCCGCTCCTTCCCCTAGACCCATATATCCTTGCTTTCTTTCTCCTAAATTCCAAGGGTAATTCTTCTGCCTCTGACTCTTGTTTCCTGAGCCCACATAGCCCAGCTGGCTCACTTCTTCTACAGCTCACTTCTTCTACCTCTGTGACTTTCTAAATAAACTTTTGCTTATATTTGAGTCTTGACTCTGAATTCTTTCTCAGAACTCAAGTACACAAGGTTGCTAAATTGAGGTCCAATCTCCAGTAACATTCTGGCACCATTTCACCACTAATAGTGTCTGCTTAGACACAGTGGGAGAAGCTGTCTACAGCCCCCTTGGACATAAAGTTGTCCAAACCAAGAACAAAAAGAAAAAAAAAGTAACTTATTAAATCACTAGCAAGGTGTCAGGGTTCTCCAGAGAAGCAGAAGTAGTAAAAATACACACACACACACACACCCTACCTATATATGTATGTTCATATGTGTCTGTATATACATATACATACATACATGCATATATATGTGTGTAAATAAAGAATTTATTATAAGAAATTGGATCATACTATTATGGAGGCTAACAAGTCCTATGATCTGTCATTAGCAAATTTGCAATTTGGAGACCAAGGAGAGCCAGGGGCATAGTTTCAGTCCAAGTCCAAAGCCTGAAAGCCAGGAGAGCCAGTCATGTAAATTCCAATCTGAGTGCAGGAGAAGACTGATATCCCATCTTGAAAATAGATAGGTACAGGCAGAGAATTCTCCTTTATTCCTAACTTTTGTTGTATTCTGGCTTCCAAAAGACTGGATCAGACTGAAAATCACTGATAAAGGGCAATTTGCTGTAGGTCTCCTGACTTAAATGTTAATCTAATCCAGCAACACCCTCACAGACACACCACCAATAGTGTCTGACCAAATATATGGACACTTGGTGGCCCAGTCAAGTTGATAGCATCACGTAAGGTACTGTGAAATAGCTGTCCCTAAAGGTAAAGTGCATATTCTTAATACATGTTAGCAGTTATCAGTGAAATGTTGTATTTCCAATATTTTGCCTCATAAAACCCACAATTGAAACGGATAGCCCCCGTGTTAAGCTCATCCACGCTGACTAAAGCTCGCTAATGTCCGGCACTTCCCTTTGTTTTTCCCATCACTTTCTCCACCTTCAACTTCCAGTTCTTCTTTTTAGAGTTTCACTTAGCTCATTTGGGTATAGTAAGCTACTTGATCTACTAAGTTTGCATTAATTTCTGTCTGTAGTCTCTCAGAGTTCTTGCAAAATTTTAAGCAATTTTCTTAAAACTGTTCCTCTCAGATCATGAACAATAGTATGGTGATACCAGAGGGAAAGGTGAGTGGGGGCAGGTAGAAGAGGGAACAGGGGGATAAATGGTGATGGAAGGAGACTCAGCTTTGGGTGGTGAACACACAATACAATATAAAAGGATGTGTTACAGAATTATACACCTGAAACCTATATAATTTTATCAACCAATGCCACCCTGATAAACTCAATAAAATTTTTTAACAAAGAAACTGTTATTCATGGAATTCATCGAAATATATTGAGCCTAAATATTTTCAGACCAAAACAAAACAAAATATAAATATGAAGTAGACATTGGAGAGACCTAGATAATCACAGTCAGCCTTGAGTGTTCTGGGACTAAACTGCAGCCCAGGTGGGTAGAATTCCTCTGAGGCTAAGTACCAGTAGGATCAGTAGGTGCTGTGGATAGTTAAATGGGTGCTGTTTATGTAGTTCATCTGATGCAAATGTTTCGCTCTCAGAGGGGCCTAGGCACCTCATGGGTGACATTTCTCATATCCCACTATTAGGCAAGGATTAGGCACCAAGCTCTTTCATGGTCACTTGACCTTCCTGGTGGAATGCTCATTAGATTCTTTTACTCCACTGACTATTATGTTTATGATGAAATACCAAAAGATTGTAACAACTGATCTCCTTTTGGGTCACAACCCTTTGTCTTTCTCACATAAACCAAGAATGGTTTGCCATGTTTAAGAATAATGGTTACAATGAATGGAATGGCATATGACCCTGTCCCCTTGGTACAGGTACTACTAGGTGGGAATATGTCAATCCTAATAGTTGAGGCCACCGGAGGAGAGTAGGTAAAAGGAAAAAGTACAGTGAGAGTATCTCTCTCAGCCTCAGAATTAGGCAACCACTTACATATCAAAAAGATGTATATATATATTTTTTTTTTCATAAAATAAGAATGCTGTTCCTAAGCAGCCCAGGGTAGCTGCCTCAGCTTCACAGAGAATCAAAAATCTGTGTCTTTCCATTTTTCTGTACCACCATCATCACTCATCCCTCTTGCCTAATAGATGGCTGATGGTCCTCTTGGCCACCACATAGGAGGACCAGGCAGGAGCTGCTTTTCCAGAAATCCTCAGCCAAATTCCACCTATATCTCTTTGGGAATAATGGTGTCACATGGCGACTTCTATCTGCAAAATAATCTGGGGACTAGAATATTTTAGTGGCAAAATTTGGCTTCTATTGTAAGGAAGAAAGAATAGATGTGGGGTAGATAACTAGCAACATCTGTCATGTGATAAAGTGGGAAGTGAGATGTTGCTAACTGATAAATTACAACTTCCTCCACTAATTAGCTATCATCACATCTTGAATTATTTTTTATTGAATTCAATGAATGGACTTTATGTCCCATTCAACTTTTATTTATTTTTATTTCAATTCTCACCTTAGGATATTTTTTCCCCCATTGCTTTTCAGAGACAGTGGGAGGGGGAGAGAAAAAACCATCAATGTGAGAGAGAGACATTGATTGGTTGCCTCCTGCATAGGGGTGGGATAGAGCCTGCAACTGAGGTACATGCCCTTGACCGGAATCGAACCAGAGACCCTTCAGTCCACAGGCTGAGGTTCTAACCACTGAGCCAAACCAGCCAGGGCCCATTCAAGTTTTAAAATTGAGACAAAATTTCCATATTTCTTCTGTTATGCTCATCATTTTCTTCATGTCCTGAACTCCTCCATTCCTCATCACTGGGTCCACTGACATTATGTCCAAAGTCTTCGGTCACAACCCACTAAAATTCACAGCAGTCAAATGGTTAAAGCCACAGTTCCTAGAAAATTCACCTGTAGGTGATTAGCTAAAGCAATCTGAAAAAAGTAAGATATTTCACTGCCTGCCACATAACATTTCTCCAGCCCCAGCCCCTGTAAAAATAAAATATCTTCAATGGAAGCCAACTCATTACCCCATAAAATTACTACAACACATGTGCTTGAAAATGCAAGACAGATATCCTGAACTTGGCATTCCATAGTAAACCACAGAAATGTTCTCCAAGAAATGAGTTCATTTTGTCGGTTTTATATTTAAAGTCACATTTTTGGCAGGCGATCTCAGAGACAAAATTTTGACAGCAAACTGGTCTATGGGATAAAACTCAGACTTTTGGTTGCTCATTTGTTTAACTAGTTTACCTGCACTATGTACCTGACACACTGATCTGGGAACCTGGCTCTGGGCTTTCTAGCTGTAGACCTCTTCTTGCTAACTTCCCTCCTACCCTCCATATTCAGTAGAGTTTATTATGTTAGCATACATACATGGAGTTATAAAACAGCCTGGATCTGAGTTGCCACTCTGGCACTTAATAGTAGTATGACTCTGGACAGATCAATAACTCTCATTTGCCTCAGTTTACTCATATATAAAGTATCACAATAACATCTGCTTCATAAAGCTGCTATGAGGATTAAATAAGTTCTTAGAATAGCACTCAGACTATAGTGTTATAGAATTGGTATCTAATATTATTATCATCCAGCCGACGGCAGGACATGACCTAAATTAGCCAGCAAAATAACTCCCCAAAGTAAGCCTTTCAAAATCAGAATAAAAGAACTCTGTAGAAATATGTGCAGAAGGGAAGAGATGTCGATTGAATAAGGGACTCAGGAAGCTGAGAGATCATGGAAAGTTGCCTGGTATTCAAGTTCATTATTTCCTCTGATGCTTAGGGATTATAAAATTTTAGAGAATAGAAGAACTGCAGAGTTTTTCTTATACAGTTTCTTCATTTTACAAAGAAAAACCCGATATGTGAGTTAATACAAGGAGTAATGAGTTGGTGGAGAGCTGGTACTGTAATCCCAGGTTCCTGATGCACTGATCTTTTCTTTACATCAGGAAAGACAATTTCTTTGTCCCCTCTGAGGTGAGAATGGGAAGAGGAAGAGAAGAGTAACGAAGCCCAGAGATACCTGCTTACAAAGAGGCCCAGCCGAACTGGAGAATATTTACTTGACATATCTTGAAATTTTAAAAGTCCTTGTGGGTAGATCTCTATAGGCCCTTCTTCAGCTAATTCTTTATCTCCATTTCTTAGAGTGAAATTTGTAACTTTATAAAAGCAGTGTACGCCCAGCCAGGCATGGCTCAGCAGTCGAGCGTCGACCTAGGATCCAGGCGATCAGGGTTCGATTCCCGGTGAGGGCACATGCCCGGGTTGCGGGTTGCAGCCGATCAATGACTCTCTCATCATTGATGTTTCTCTCTCTCTCTCCCTCTCATTTCCTCTCTCTGAAGTCAATAAAGATATATTTTAAAATAAAAAAATAAAAAATAAAAGCAGTGTATGTGCAGCTTGAAATCTTCGAGATAGGCCGAAAATGTGAGCTAGGGTCTACTGTTTGGAGGGCAAACTGACAATCTTATCATGTGCCTGTTCTCTTCGCTGCTCCTGGGTTGCAGCAACTGCTTTCAGGATGAATTCCAGCACCATGGTATACATTTGTGTAGCATTTTCACTTCCCAAAGTGCCTTTATCATCTCACTTAACCCTCCAGTGATACTTTATCACCAGCAGAAGCATCCTCACTTGACCAGTGAGGGATTCAGTGACTCTCTTTCAAGATCACATAATGGATAAGGGGAAGCCTGATTTTTTTAAAAATCAGGGTTTCTGAATCATTCCTCTTTTATTCAGTTAATGTACCAATATTAATGTGCACTTTCCACGTGTACTGAGGATACAATGGTTAAAAAGAAAGTCACTCAAAATTATAAAGCTTACCTTACATCTAGGTCAGTTAATTTTCAATCTAACTCACCATAAAACTACACATTGCCATCAGTGAGTTTACAAACTAGTCAAAAAAGCAAACTATACCTGGGGGACCAAGTACAGAGAAATAGAAATATTTATAAGATAATATTATAAAACAAAATTATAAATGTGCTGAGGTGAATACAGTAGTGACCAGATGATCATAACAGCAGAAAAAGTGAGAAAGACCCCTGGAGAAAGTCAACATCACTGTTTCCCTTCCAGCCCCCCACCCCAGCCACTCTACATCCTTGCCACAGTCACGTCAGACTGCTTTTATTTCTTAGCGTGCCCCGTGCAATGCTATCCTGCCTCACTACTGTGCCTGTTCCCTATACACCTTCCCCATGATTTCTTTTTAAATAAGTGATTTACTTTTCATTTTACTCATTTTTTCAAGGCCTAGTTCAAAAGTTCTCAAGACTGGTAAAATTACTACTGTTTGAAACTTCACCTGGTAACTGGGGCCTCAGAGGATATGAGAGACTCTGGGGAATAAAAAGAAAGTCTGTTTATAACGGTGTGGTAAAATTTTTCATCCTCATGAATTCAGGAAACTCATGAGAGAGAGTGATGTGAGGTCTCAAGCTTGTTCACCAGTTCAACAAATATTTAACGAGCACCAACTATTCTATTTTTTAAATAAAAATACTTTATTGACTAAGACAATGGCCATCCCCTTGTGAAGCTTGAATTATGGTGAGGAAAATAGACAGTAATAATATATAACAACATAAGTGTAAAAAATGGAAAAGATAATAGGCTTGCATTAGATGTATTCCCCAGGACCCACTCCATCTTCTCTTGACAAATAGCAACAACATGTGTTTTGGGAATGGACCTCAGTTCAAGCGGTGATGACTCATTATTTTGAATAAGTCCCACCTACTTTATTAATGATTGGCTCAGGCATAATCATGTGACACAGTTCCAGCCAATGAAATGTAAAAGAAGTTTGCTTCCCACATCTGAGAAAGTTTTTCTCCTTTTTAACAAAGAGTCATAAGAAATCAGTAGTTTTATGGCCATTTACAAGGAACATATTGCCCAGGTTTTCCCCGGAACCATTTTACAAACATGCAGCGAACCAGCCTTGGAAGGAAGGTGATGCTATGGAAGCTGGAGTACAGAAGAGGAAAGAACTTGTTGAGGTACTAAACCTCAACCCCACCTCAGGATTTTCTCTTGCGTAATCTAATGTTTCCTATGTTGAATTGGATTTGAACCACATTTTTTTATTTTACTTGTAACTGAAAGCAAATGACACAAAAGTCTGGATTGTCAGGTAAGATCCCTCTGAAAGGGTAGCATTTGAACCAAAACCAAAATGGTGAGAAGGAGCGATTGGGACAAAGATCTGGAGGATTTGGAAAGAGCCAAGATAAAGACCCTAAAAAGGAAAGAAATATCTGTCATCTTTTTTGAGGGACAGAAGGAAGCAGTGTGGCTACAGAAGAGTGAATGAGGGGGGAAATGGGATGAGAGAAGATTGAAAGGTAGACAACAGTCAGATCACCTAGAGGTCTGGAGACCACACTAAGGGTTTTGATCAAGACTGACGCAGAATCACCATAGCCTTCTTTGAAAAGTACAGCAAGAACAGACTTTTTCGACCCTCATTCTTTCTGAATTTTTTCATGACACCCACGACAAAGAGCAGCTCAAATGTTTTCTCGTTCCCTAAGCCTTTCTGGAGTAAGACCCACATCCTAATGTCGAGAAGATCCTGAATTACCCACCCGATGGAACACTGAGGAATATGCATCCTCCTTAGGGTTGTAAATGCCTGCAGGAAAGGGTATGGCCAGAAAACCTGTGATTTTAAAGAATTTGTTTTAAGAAAAATGGAATGGAAAAAGAGAAAGTTAATATCCACATTTCTAAGCATAAAAACAATCCTGCCCTAGAGTAATTTTCAAATATCCAGAGCTGAATGGAGAACAGAGTGGTAGACTCATGCTGGCCTTCACAGTTTGTTTGATATTTATGAAACTGCCTAAATCTTTAACGGAGAGTAAAAGTACTTGTTCCCCACTTTAGTTCAACAACATAACACTTATTTTTACTTATCTACTTCAAACCTATTATTTTAGTTATATACGTGCAAGTCTGTCTTCCCCAATAGATTTTAAGTCCCTGAGGAGGAAGGTAACTTCAAAATCTCTTTTATATAAATCTCTTTTATATTAATTACATCCAGGCCTCTAGATGGTCTGACTCTTGTCTACCTCATCATCTAACAGTTTTATCAACATAACAGAAGCTCAGTACAGTTTTAATAATTAATGGCTCCTTAACTGCTATTGGACACTGCCAGACGGAGATACATGCTAAGATTTCATTTTTTCATAGAATGCACATTATGTAAGTTGATTCCAGCAATGTGACAAAATTTTATATAAAGGAAGACTTTTCTTTTGGTTTTTGAATAATTGCAACTTGTTACTTACCATAGAAATTTGACTGCTGTCTAAGTTTCTGAGCCATTATTTCCTTCATTCTTTTCCTAGAAACAAATGCTGTAAGTTGCAAAAATCTGTATAAAACATATACCTTCCTTCACAGTACTCTTCAAACATCAGTTTCCTTAAAAAATCAGTTCCTTGAACCCAAAATTTGGCTTTGGTGTTCTTCCTTTGTATTCCTGGAGCAATCTAACTTATATAGGTCAGCTTATATGGCTCAGTCTTACTCTGGTGGACACACAATACCTATTTGGTTGACTGACTAGGAAGCAATTGGTGACCTTCAACTCCCTCCCACCTCCAAGCTCTTACCAGGAAGTTAATCAATAAAATAGTGTCTGCCATATATCTGATAACTCTGATACAAGAAATAAATATATATGCATACTGTTGACATTTGTAAAGTAGCATACATTGTACTAAGAGCATTCACACATATTATTTCATTTCATTCTCAAGACATTTCCCTCCAAATCCAGTAATCCTTCCCCATTCTTCCCTATTGCCATCTCCAGTCTGAGGCAATGGAAACTGAAACTCAAAATAATAAATCTGGAGGACTCCTGGAATGAATATTTTTAAAACTACTCACTTATGTTCAATATACTTACTCACCGAGTCTAAAAATTCCTTGCGAGCAAGGGGGTTATTTATTTAGGGTAGTCTCTTTAGCCTCTGACTGCCATGGCCAGCATGTGCTATGTGCCCAATAAAAAGGCAATTGAATTTAAAGCAGGAGGATCATTTTTTTAAGCTAGATTTTCAGAAGTAAGGCTAGAAATGGAAGAAAAAAATAGTTTGTTTTCCAGCCAAATAAAAACTTTGCTTGCTTGGATATTTCTTTCCCTCAACTCTTCTGCTTAATTAACATTTTGCTAAATAATAATAATAATAATAATAGCCTATTAATTAAAACCAGGTTCTCTTGCAGACTAATATTTTTAGTTACTCTTTTGTTTCTTCATTAATAGCTCTAAAGTCAGCTGTATTTTTAAAATTCAAAATGTAATATATTACCATGTTTATTCAGGGACATTTTAACAAGAAAATTTGATTCATTTTCTAGCTTTTGACAGAAAATATTCCTGCATCTGCTGAGGGATCTTGTGTGAATGAGAACCAGCTCCCACAATTAATTTCTGAGGCTTTATACCTGTCAGAGAGAAACTGCAATGACTTAACGTCTGGCAGAGTGTCCGCGTCCAGGCTAACAGTATCTGCCAGGAAGCAATCTCCGTCCCACTCCTCAGTTCCAAGTGAAATAAAAATGAAAAATCCCGGTTCTGCTTCTGAATGTACCCCATTTCCAGAGAGAAAATTTACTAAATTAGTAAGGTCTCCATTGGCTCAAAAATGGATATATTTTAAGGTGTGTTTTCACTGTTATTTTAAAAAACTGTTGTACCCTTAGGAAGTTAATATTCTTTACAAAATTCTGTGGAAGTGCAGGTTTAGATTTTTGTCATTACTAGGTTATTTGACATTTAATAAGGTGGAACGAAGAGATTTTTATCTGTTTTAAGCCAATGAAGATATAAAAGCTGCTGCCACTTTTCCTGATTCATTATGTGGCTGCTGTTACACGACGAAAAATGAGTTCACCATCTAACATCTGTACTTCAATGTCAATGGGCAGTTCAACTAGCACACAGAACTGAACTCATGATTCACATGGAACTTGGAGATTTAGATCTTATGTAGAATTTTTTTCTAGAATTCCATCTGAAATTTGAGCCAATCATTCTGGGGGAATTATTTATGATCTAAACGATGAAAAGAGGATATTATTGATAGTTTAGATTTTTGTTTGAAAGATGTCCTTGGGTTCCTGAGGAATATAAAAGCAGCCAAAGTCACAGTCTCTCAGGGCTGAGATTCTTTAGCTCTAAAGCCAGTCCAAAGTCCAGGGATTACACTGTCGAAGCATTTTCATTACAAGTAACACTCTAGTGAAAGTGGCCATTTGATTTTTCCCTTGAAGTCACTTTTTTTTTTTTTTTAATAAAGCTGCCCAGAGAGGTTTTCATTGTTCTTGTCAGGCTTTTTTATCAGGCAAGCCACATTCTCTGGCTCCCCTAAAAGATGCTGGCGTCAAGGTGCACAGGCTCATGTCACAGAGGAACACGAATAGGTATCAAAAGACAAGGGAATCAAGGTGGGACCAACCCCACTCCAACGCAACCATGGGCTTTCAAAACCTTCGGGGATCATCTAGCCCAATTTTTCATTTTAAGAGAGAAAACTGAAGACCAGGTAGGCTCAAGCACTTTTCTGAGATCCAGACTCAATTAGTGGGTTAGAAACCAGGTTTTCTGGCTCCCAGATATGTTGTTTCTAAATCCATTTGCCCTCAGATATTCTCCTTGCCATTCTTGTGTGCTGCTTTGAAAAGCTGGCGTCTCCCAGGCTCTGTTGTCAGCTACCCTCCGTTGGTTTAGGGTACTGGGAGGCACTGGTGGAAGACTGGAAGGTGGGAGAAGAGAAGCAAAGGGGGTTTTAACAATGTACATGAATGGTCATGCGTAACATTTCATCTTCCACCCAGGAGTACGGTGATGAAAATCAAAATTTAACCTTTACTTATGGGACAAAAAACTTCAGCGCCTTAAGGGGCTGGTGAGATCACATAAATGAATGAAGCAGGCCCAGTGGGAACCATGGAAAGCACTCAGCCCACCTAGAGAGAACAGGCTACCCACACAGCTCCAGACAACTACTGCTGTGTGCAAAAGCTGACTTATGCTGCCAGTTCTTGTTATTGTTTTCTTTTGATTTGTTTTGTGTGTGTGTGTTTATTTTTTAAACTCAAATAACATATCCAGAATGGTGTGTAAAATTCTCTTATTTTTAATCACTAGACCACATTTAATGTTTTATTTTTATACTCCATGGTCCAAACACAACCTAGCTGTGGGAGGAACTGGCAAACAGTTTGTGATCCTGGCTTTAGAACAACAACGTACCTGGGGAGGAAACGTATTTAAGTATTCACAAGGAAGCACAGGGTTAAAACAACTCTCTGGGTAGTTCCTCTCCTCCCTGCCCTCCACACAGAATAGTTATTTCAAATGATCGTTTGACCTCAGTACACTTGCTGAAATATTCCACTCCACTTGGCATATTTAAACACAGACCAACCACGATCCTATATGGTTTGTGGGAGTTACAGGGTAGCATTTAATAAAGAACATGGAACCGAGTTGCTAAAAAGCAAACAAACCCTGTTGTAAGTACATGGCATACCTTCAGTTATTATCTCCAAATAAACCCTGGTAATGAGGTTTGGGGTTCCTCTCGATTGCATGTTGATGATAAATTCTCTGTGGAACTGACGCAAACCTATTAAGCATGCTTGCTCCTGCCACCGGTGGCTGTTAATTTGACAGGACACTGTCACATTAAGTAGAACAAACATGTTTTCGTCCAGTCGGCCAGCCAGAACCGACATGGCTGTTACTCTAACAACTGGATATTGATTGGAATCACTGACCCCTTCCGACCCTCCACTGGGAGGTGGAAGGCAAGCTTGGGCTGCTGAGGATTTGCTTCTTTGTCACACATGAGTAGCATGTTAAAGACAGTCACAAATTTTAAGCCATTTAGCTCCTTGTCATGTTCATCGCTCAGACACTGTCTGGTTCTCATTTTCATCAGTGAGACAGAGGCTCTGAATAAATCATTGTGTGTATTAGTTTTATGGATCTACACATCCATCCGGGAGGGATGTTGTTTTTAGCATCTACAGCTTCATAAATGCAAACATTCAATGGCACTAAAAAAGGATTCTATAAAAAGTCCAAAAAGAGACTCAGAAATTTAAAATTCCTTGAATTTTAAAAGAGAAGATGAACTCTGAACTGTTTTTAATCTATAATTAGGAGATATCTGCTTAGTTTTCAAATAACCAACCCATTTGCCAGATACAATCTTAAAGTCTTCTCTAAGGCAAATTCACTAGAATAGAACTGGTACTTAACCTGTTTTTAATCTTTGGTTATTATAAACCAGCTTATTACTATATGTACCTAACATTTAGCAGAATTGGATTTTCAACCAATAATTGATTTACCATACATAGAATTTACACTGCAATTGCTGGGCTCTCATTTACCTGTGTCTCTGTGTCAGTCTGAGCTCATTTGATGCCCTGCTGTGCATTAAATTCCATGTTCATCATGGAATGTCCTGGTTGAAAAGGGCCTTTGAGTCCTTTGCCTGCTCTGGAACATTCCTAAGTGGAAATTTGATATTTGCTTGAATGCTTCCAGTGATGATAAACTCATTATCATCCTAGAAAATTCTATTAAAAAGTTATTGTTTTACTTGGCAAAAAATATGTTGGCATACAGCTTCCAGTCATTGGTAATAGATCCTCTGGTCATATAGTATAGGTAAAACCCATTTTCTATATGTAATTAATTAAAATATCTGAAAATAGTTATGGAGTTCTCCTCTGTTTAAGAGAAGAAATATATACGTTTTTAAAACTGTTTCTCCTATAGCAAGGGTCTACAAACTGTGGTGTGAGGGCCACATTCAGCCCGCCACTTATTCATGTAAATGAACTTTTATTAGAACATGTCCATTCATTTACGTATTGTCTGTGGCTTCTTTCATGCTACCATGGCAGAATTGAGCAATTATAATGGAAACATGGCCCACAAAGCCTAAAATATTTCATTATCTGGAGATTATATATAAATAAAAATAATGTTTGCTAGCTCCTGTCTTCTGTCCTGCATCACGGCATGTCAAGCTCTTTCATCGTCTTTATTCTTTCTTAGTTGCCTTTTAGCATTTCACTATCCATGACGGAGACACCCCAACCTTGAGAAGCTTGTGTCACTTTTTCTGAATATTCTATGAATGCTGACAAAAATCCATTGGCTTACAAAAATCTAAAAGCACAGAGAAATCCTCAAACCAGTGAGATTCGCCTGGTTTGTGGTAGAAAAATATAAATTTGTGTAGTTTTCCTCCAAAGTATTCTTATTTTAATGTTTCACTACTGCTTTAAAATATATTTTTAGTATCTATTCTTGCACAGCATTGACACTGTATGAAATGCTAAATAAAACAGAGTCCTTCTACAAAAGAGCTCATGTCTGGTTGTATGGAGAAAATATTTACAAAATAATGCATTTATTTTGTTTATTTATTTCCTTTTAGTAGATTAAATCCCTTCAGCTCCAAAAAGGCAGGGTGATTTTATCTGCTTGTTGCACTATATTTCCTTGGTGCCTAGAACCGTCCCTGACATAGAATGGATGCTCAGGAAATACTGGTTTTATGACAGTACTAATTAGAAGGGGAAGACAAAAATATCAAAATTTAACTAAATATCAAATTATGTGACAAAGACTATATGAAAAATAGAAACTCTGGGTAGAGATAGGCCAACATGGTCTGGACATAGAGCTGAATGGAAACTTAAATGTAATATAACTTCTCCAAAAGTCATAATCTTGTTTATAGTCTTCAGGTAAATATGTCTCACCTATATCAGAATCTTCTAGCTCACTTCTTAAAAACAAGAGATTCTTGATACCCACGATTGACCCGAATCAGAATCTTTGGGAGCCAAACCCAGAAATACGCATTTTTGGCAAGCAGTATGAGTGAATCTCTTGAACCCTAAAATTCGGAAACGACCTCTCTCAACAGAAGGTGGCACAACCTCTATGTGGATATCTCTAGTGATAAAGAAACCACACTACCACAGGCCAGCTTCTATTTTTGTTAGTTTTAGTTGTGGGGGAAAAATATTTACCAAGCTGCAACTTGTCTTCTGTAATTCCCAGTCATTGGTCCTAGTTGCATCCATTAAGATCAGATGGAACAAATTTTATTTTTTCTCTTCCACATGATAGCTCTTCAAATGTGCGAAAATTCCTATAAAATTTCTTCTCTGAGTAAACTTTTATTAGATGCTTTTAGTTTTGTTGTTATTGTTCATTGGCAGAACTACCTGATGTCTACCCAGGATTCTCAATGTGTGTTGCCAGAGGAACCTGACACCCACCACAGGAGTAAGTGGTTCAGGAATCCACAGACAAATCCCTTTTTTCCACTCCAAGAAAAACAGTTTAACACAGCACCACTCCTCATCCACTTCTGAAGCCACACTATGTGCCCCCCAGTCTAGCCATTGATGCTGAATCTCAGCAGACTCATTGGAAGGGGGCAAAGGGACCCTTGCTCATAGATCATGGATTCCAGTCTCCACACTGTTCTTGGCACTCTCCTGACAAGTTCCATATTTCTAACATCTGTCTTAAAATGTGTCTCCCAGAATAAACTAGTATAATGATCGAGCTGTAAGTCATAGCTTCACTACTAGCTCTACAACCTCGGGTGACTATTGTTTGACCTTTCTTAGCCTCTGCTTGTTAGTTCTACAAAATACAGTGGCAGAATCAGTGGTACTATGTATAAAGTATTTAACATAGAACCTGGTATACGGTGAGTATTCAATAAATGTTGATTACTATTACTACCCTCCAGGTAGAATGAGTCCATTACTTCCCAGAAATCCTGTGAGTGCTATGATTTTTTAAGTTACATTCTTGTCTCCTCTTGCAGATGGTGAACCTCTCAAGGCAGGGACCCTTTCTGATGTATCTATAGCTACAGCTACTAAAAGGGCCACTCGGGAGAGCTCAAATAATCCAATACTCTCTAAATAAGTTTTCAACCTTTCCAATACTCTACTTGTGCTTCTAAAGTAGACTGATCCTAATACAGCACTGGGGGCAACCAATTTTAAAAAGCCACCATCGCACCATCCCAGTTCTCGGTAATTGCCTTAAATCCAGCTTCCCTGCCCTTGCTCTTCCTCTATTCTAAGTCTATATCCCTACACTGGTCCTCTGGCCTGGTTCCAAGGTTAAATTCTGTACCTGCCTTATGGATATAAGAACAAGGTTCAGCCTTGCTTCCTGATTGTTTCTGCCTCTAACCCCTGGGAGTAGCTACCTTGCCTACCTTAGGTGCAGCTCCTAGAGCCTGTAGTTGCTTGGACATCTGGCCAGCACTCCAGCCATGCCTGCCCTGCCACTCTCAGAGAAGAGCAAAGCCGGAAAGTGAGAAAGATGCCATGCTGCAGGGTTGGTATACATAAGCCTGGTCTGACCACAATCTTTTGGTTCTACTCTCTACCTGCCTACCTTGCACTAGCAGGTAAAGAGTAAAAGCAGCACATCATTAATATTTCATTGCACTATCAGTAATGAAGTGTCAATGTGGCTGGTTCAACAAGATGTGGGATTATGTGGGCAAAGCCCTGATAATGTAATCAGTGTCAGCTCTAGAAACCAGACGGAACGATGATGGTACCATGTCTTAAAAGCAAACCCCAGGTGCTGAGTTTGACCTCCTTTGTCTTTGTGGAGGTAACCCAACACCCAATCAATCTTAGAACGGGGGTGTGATGCTTTGCACGGAAGAGGCTGGCGCAATGCAGCTGAGCGGGCAGGTTGATGGAAAGTGACTCTGGCATTGCTGAGTTCAAATGGAATTAAGGATTCATGAGAGCGCGCAGGCGGGCAGCCTAGAGCCCTGGGTGAATGCAGAATGAGTCACAAGGGAGACCCGGCTGGGCTTCGAATCCCAAATAAGCAAGGAATTGCTTTTTGATGATGCCAAACTATAAATATCATCACCTCAGAAAACCAGGTTCTCCTTTTACAGCATCAGGAATGAGCAAAAAGAACACCATGAGGCCAAATGCGTATGCTATAGACAGGCATAGCGTGTTGCGTAAGTAACCCTACCACTCTGAGGCCATTCTTGAAAGAATTTTTAAGAAACATATTTTTCAAGCTATTATTTTAATAGTCTTCTAATCATATTAAAAATCACAGATAGAATTCAAACAAATTCTGTTTCTCTGGGTTAATTACCAGGCAATAAAATTCAAAGCATTTTCTTGGGCCCTACTCTGAGTCTGGTTACGTGACCGCTGACAGTGGATGCTTGCCATAGAAATCACAGTGCATTTCAGATTTGATTGCAATGTTATCCCTCTAGCTCCTTATACTCTTTTGAATTTTGTTCTTTCAACTGAGGAAAGAAAGCAGGGCAATAGCATTTGTATTTTTGCCAGCATTTTCTTAAAAGCATTGAAAAGAATGTGTCCAGAATCTTTGGGTTTTATATCTTTGACTCTGCTGTGCTTGTTGTGAGCAGCTCTGGCGGAATCCCCCACTGAAGGATTTAATGAATTAATGCAGATCTTGCTCACAACCTAGGAAGGTGTTAAGTGCTGGATCCTGTGACCTGCCCAAATCCGCAAGGGCAGGTGGGCCTTATTTTCAGCAATGCAGTGTCCAAATAACTTGCCAAAATAGAGGAAGCTGACATCCTGCTGATAACCCAATACTGTTGTGTATTCACTGTGTGCATGGGAGGAAGAGACATGTGTTACAACTGGAGCTATGTGTGTAAATGTTTTAAGTACATACAGAGACACATACAAACATAAACGACAATCCTGTAGTCTCACCATTGCAGCTTTTAGTATAATGTGTCAAACAAAGGGAAATAAAGACCTAATTTTGGGGAAGTGAGTTATGCATGTAGGGGCCTGGATCCACATGGCACTCTACACTCTAATGTTTGGAAGCTGATTAAACTGAAGCAGGTCTGAGCTCTGAACTACGTGACCAGAATTCCATTAAAGCAGACTCTGTGCATCATCTGGGAAGAACTCATCTCCTTTCTCTGATCTCATCCAATTTCTGACTGGTGTCTCTGTGGTTATTTGCAAACTAAATGGGAAGAGGCAGAGCTGCTGGCTACTTTGTGTTCCTATCTTTACAAGCATCTACTAGGAAAAAACATTCTAGCACCTAACCAGACAAATGCAAATAAAATATTATCTATTTGATTAATCACAGCAATTTCACAGAACATTCATCTTTTATTAAAAGGAATTGTTAGCTTTCCAGAATTTTCTGGTTATTTTCATTGTTTCCTCCATTTATATAGTAACAGGAAGGAAAACTGTGTTATATAAATCTAACGCTTCTCTTTTCCTTTTATGTAATTTACACCATGTAAACTTTACAACTCCCTTTCAATACTTTAAAATTATACTGTAGGCTTCTCATATGGGATTTTTATTGCATAAATAGGACACTCTCTGAGTTTAAACTTAAGTATATATATTTTCTCTTCTCTACAAAGAATTACAGCATGGAACACACAACACTGACATACATCTTCTCCCACAATGTGCCTGTACCTTAGAACCAGGTTTGGGCTCCACTAAAATCCATCTGTAAATGTGACACATCTTAACAAAATACATATATTAATTTTTTTCCTTAGAATAAAAGCACATGAAAAATGGCTTGGAATCTGTGGCTATGAAAATAATAGAAAAGATAACATCTAAGAAAGTGCATAATATATCAGGATAAGATTTAGCATAACAAACAAAAAAAAGTCTCTCCTTCAAAAAGGTGTTTATAGGGTCAAGCCCTATAGACCATTCACAATCAAGCTTCAGTCTGTCTTCCTAGGCTTCCCTCTCTTCTTCATCCCCTTCACTAACCTACCTCTCTAGGCCTAGTTGGTTAGCCTCAGCTTCCTGAATATTTGTACTCAATACCATCTGACATTGGCCCTCTGTTCCCTTCACCTTCCCACCTTCACACTCCTTCTCTACCTGCTAACAGCTACTTATTCTTTTGGACTCAACTCAGATGTCAGATACCCTTTTCTGAAAGCCGCCTCCTTCCACAGCTCAAAACACAGCTCAAAAGGATGTCAGCCCCTGACATTGTTGGCACAATTTATCTCTAAATTCCTCAGCCCCTAGTATAGTAACTGGCATAAGCAGTGAATGAATGACTATGTCAACCAATCCATAATAAACAAACAAAACTTGAAAATTTTCTTCAGCCTCAATGACCTCCTCTTTCTGAATCACATTTCTCATTTAAATTATTCTTGCCCTAATTTTCCACTGAACCCTCATTAGTGATTCAAGCCCGGGACCTATCTTGTCAATGTCCATATTTTTACCATCAGCAAGCCCACCATATTTTCTTTGGGACCTTCTGACATGATTTAAGACTAGTTTAAATAGAGAGCGCCAGACTAAGTAGGTCAGGAGACTGACAGTCTGGTCACAAGCATTCTACTAACTGACTGTAAAGCCCAAGCAAATTTCTATTCCTTTCTGGGTCTTTGTACACTCAGTTGTAAAATTAGGAGGGTACACAAAATGCCTTAGGTCCCCCTCAACTTGAGAGAACACTAGGTTGACAAAGTTTTTAACAGTTGTGCCCCCTACAGAAATAATTGCAGTTTAGTGGAGATTTAATTAATTCAACCAGTACTTACTAAGTGCCTGCCTCTTGCCAGGCATTTTTCTAAGGTCTGGGAATACAGTAGTAAGCAAAATATCAATGTCATCTGCATAGCTTACTTTATGGTGGGGTAGGAAAAACAGATGATACCTTATCTGTGTACATGTTTCTATCTATTAAATCAGATGGTGATAGGCAGTAAATGCTGTGGAAGGAAAATCTTAAAAAACAGACGTATATGAAAAGAGACAACCACTGGGGTAAACACAGAAGAACAGATGGGTTTATGAATTTATACAGCATGTTCAGTGATGGCCTCACCTATAAAGTTACAATTGAGTTGAAAGAGGGAAAGAAGTGAGAAGTGTTCCAGTTAAAGAGGCAGCAATTGCAAAAAAAACCTACAGTGAGAGTGTGCGACTGGCTGTTCAAAGAAGAGAAAGGGGTCAAATAATGCAACAGAATAAGAGAGAGGGTAATAAATAATGTCAAAGGGGTTGGAGTAAAAGAAACAGATCCTTAGGGCCTTGTTGGCCATGGTAAGTGCTTGGCTTTGAGTATGAGGAGAAACTTAGAGAGATTAAAGGTAAAGAGTGAGATGATCTGATCCAACATTTTGGAATGATCACTGAGACAGTTGGGTAGAGAACAGATGGGACACGATCAGTGAGGCACATAGTTAAAAGGCTATTATAATAATCCACATACAAAACTGCAGGTGGCCCTGGCTGAGTAGCTCAGTTGGTTGGAGCATCATTCCGATGGGCCAAGGCTGCTGATTTGATCTCTGGTCAGGGTACATACAACAATTGGCCAATAAATGCATAAATAAATGGAACAACAAATCGCTCTCAGTAAATAAATAAATAAGTTTTTTTAAACTTCAGGTGACTTGGACTTGAGTAGAAGGAGTAGAGATGGTGAGAAGCTTTCAGATTCCATATTTGTTTGAAAGTAGAGCTGAGAGAATTTGTCCATTGATTCATCTTGTGCAGAATGGGACAAAGAGGCAATACAGTTATGGTGTTTGTGGCCTCAGCCAGTGGACAGATAGAGTTGGCACTTAGAGAAAACTGCAGGAAGAACAGAAGTGGGTTAAGTCTGGCAGGGATATTCAGGAGTTCATATTTCAACAAGGTAAGTTTGTGACGCCTCTTAAAGTAGATATATCAAGTAGACAGTTAAGTAAGAGCCTGGAATTCAGGAACAAAGTCTGGGTTAGCGATATACATTTTGGAATGATCCAGATAGAGATGGTTTGAAAAGATGTGGGAATAGGTGAGGTTACCAAGGGAATAAATGTAAACAGAAAAGAGAAAAAACTGGCCCAAATACTGGGTATTGAGGTGATTAAGGGAAACCAGCAAAAGAGATGGAGGAGTGATCAGTGCGATATGAAGAGAGCCAAGAGACAACATGTCCGGGAAGCCAAATGAAAAAGTGTTTCAAAACAGTGTCAAATGCAGCTGAGAGGTAGATGTGGTAAGAACCTGAGTGAACTTTCAATTATTGGGAGACTTTCTCACTGTGGTCATTCCAGACCTTGTGTCAACCTGGGACACCACATTCTCATCATGGTCTGTGTGAATTCATGTGTCCTGGAGTTACGCTGTACAAGGCCAAAGAAGACACATGTGACAGCCTGAGCCAACAATAAAGGGTTTTCTGCAAAGCCCCTTAAATCAATATTGGTAAGTGACTGGATAATAGTCAGCAGGTCTGTTTCAGATGCACACAAGCACTTCCACTCCACCTCACCTGACCCTTCCCCACCACACACACGTGACACTTGTCATTCTAAATGCAAAGGAGGGCATATTCACCATGCACCTCTTCTGAAAAGTAAGTGGGCTTTGCATGAAAAATGGCACTACTTGTTGACATTACTATTATATTATTACTATTAACTGCTTTTATTTATTGAGTGATTAACAAGTACTAGTTATTATTTTAAACATTTTACATATATAATTTTGTTAAATCCTCATGATATCCTCTGACTTTGGTATTAATGTCATCCTGATTTTCAAATGAGGTTATTAAAAGCCTTACAAAGGTGGCTTATCTGAGGTCACATAAGTAATGGAACATTGTGTTTTTAAACCCAAAAGTTTATCTTTGGGGCTCGTGGGCAAGAAGTAAGAAAGGAAATTTTGAGTTCTTTTAAGTGTTCTGTTGCTTGTACAATACAAGTACTTTCAACTCTCTGTTACCAACTGTTCCTTTTTGTGATTACCAATAAGGTTGGGTTGTGTGGAGGCCAACCCCAGAATTTTCCTGATGCTTGAAATGCAGGCAATAACTGAGTTTGCCATCCTCTTAGGCTATTAGCTATTGATAAAACAAGGTGTCTCAAGGTCAACTTGGCCAATAAGTAGCCAAGAGCCATTTGAGTGGTAGCCTTCCATTCCTTCAGGATTATAAAATTGACACCCCCCCCCCCCCCCAATAAAGGGTTATTAGCTAGTATTTCTACAATCACATCACCATGTGATCACTAGCCTCTAAGTTCACTTTTTGGTCCCATTCCAAAGGTTAGATACCAGACCTCCAATGACTGGGCAGTAGTTGAACTTACTATCATCTTTGTTATAATATGTATTGACTTGGCAAGAAATAATATAACTCTGTGTGTCTATGTGACTGGTGGCTGAGATGGCTGCTTTAAAAAATTTATAAATCTGAAATGTCAAATCATTTGTTAGAGAAAAGAATCATTCAAATTCCTTTGTAGACAGAAGAACTTTAAAAAAAAATGTCTGTGCTATTGGAAAAAACTGGTTTAGAGGCCCTCTCCTCCCCACCCCCAAAAGACAAATTCACATAAATTTAGGTTATATGTCTGCCTCCTTGTTCACGGAAAAAATATTCTTGGAAAATCATATTTCATGAGGAATATGGTAAAATGACACTAAATCTCCATGTTTAATGGATACCAGAATACTTTCTTGGACTGTTTCCACTGTTTCTTACGCTTTTCCATTCCCTATGACAACCTCGATCACTTCAGGTAAATCTGTGAAGTGTCAGAGAAGGGAAGAAACAACTGACTCATTCTCAGGAAGGAAAGTCTGTCCTGGAATTGGATTTTCTAACCATCATGATAGACTGTGCTGAGTCACCCAGAGCCACATCTACTTTCCCGTTCCTCACCCAGAACCGTCTGTACACCTTTGGAAGTAGTCACACTGGGATTAGGCATGTGGCCTCCAGCTGTGATGAGAGAGAGAGAGAGAGAGAGAGAGAGAGAGAGAGAGAGGAGAGGGAGGGGGAGAGAGAGAGAGAGAGAGAGAGAGAGAGAGAGAGAGAGAGAGAGAGTGCGCGCGCGTGCGCTCTGTGCATGCGGGACCCCTGGCCCCCATAGGGAACAAGCCTAAGTTCCCTACCTCATTAGCAGAAGAGTCTACCTAAAAGAGAGTTTCCTGATGCAATTTAGATCTGGGCTCTGAGGCCATGTTTCCTTTCTCAATGGCGTAAGGTAACAAAAATACCAGGTTTGAAATCAGATACAGCCAGGTTCAAATTCACATTCTACATTCTCATTCCTAAGCCATCTCAGGAAATCACATATACTCTCTGAGCTTTGGTGGTATTCTCACCAGATCCAGGGGAACAAATAGACCTATAACATGTGAAATGTACTTACATGTAGCAAGTACACACATGGTCACCCCTTTCATTTGGACATCAATGAAGCCTAAAGAGGGGTATCTTCAGTCACTTTCTTTAACACTATCATCCTGTCCTACAAAATAAAGTATCAAGCTGCTCTTTACAAAGTGAGCGAATTTAACTCACACTAGTTCTGAATTTAGAAACCACCTCACAACCAGGTTAAAGCAGTAATATGAAATATGTTGTTCAACTTTAGCCAACTGAAGAGTCTTTGAGACTCCAATTAAAAGCTGAATATGCTCGTGTACTTCAAAAGGACTTTCACAACTACTGAGAGTGAATGAATAATAGCAACAGCTAATGTTTCTCGAGTTCTTACTGTATTAACCTACTGTGTCATAACGCATTACCCTCAAACTTAAAGCAACAAACATTATCTCACACACTGTTTTGAGGGTCAGGAGTCCAGAAGCAGTGGGGGGTAATTCTGGCTCAGTGTCTCTCATGAGGTCACAGTGGAGATGATGGCCAGGTCAGTCACCTGAACACTAGAAGATCTGCTTGTAAACTCTCTCACACGGTTATTGGTAGCCAAGTTAATTTTCTTACTGGCCATTTACTGAAGGCCTTATTTTCTCACCACATGCACGTCTCCACTCAGGAGCTTACAAGTCCTAGTAGCATGGCAGCTGGTTTCCATGGGACCAAGAGAGCAACTAAGACAATATTATGGAAATGGTACATCACCACTTCCTCTATAATCTATTCATTGGAAGTAAGTCATTGAGTCCACCCTGGTGCTAAAGAGATGGAAATTGATCTCTACATCTTTTTATTATTTTTATTTTATTTTTTTAGGGTCTGCTTAAAGGTCATTGAATACTTTTTAAAAATTTATTTATTTATTTATTTATTTTTCCCATCACCATTTATCCCCTCTATGCCCTCTTCCACCTCCACACACTAATTTTTAAAATTTTTTTTAAATGTATCTTTATTGTTGGAAGTATTACAGATGTCCCCTTTATTTTCGCCCATTGACCCCCTCCACACACTCCCAAGGCCTACGCACTGCTGTCTGTGTCCATGGGCTATGCATATATGCATGTAAGTACTTTGAGCTCTACCTCTTGAACAAAGGACAAAAATTGTGGACATATTTTAAACCCATCATATTTAATATGCTAAAAACTATTTTAAATATTGTATTTTAAATATACAATATCAATTATTTCTCCAGTTTGCACCATAACTCTGTAAGTTTAGAAATTATTATATCTCCCGTTTTACAGGTGAGATAATTGAGGCTTAAGAAGTTTAAGACACTTAGGGATTTGTTAGTGCCGGGATTCCAAACCTGTCAGTGTGAATTAAGAGCCAAAACATTTTGATTCATCAAAAAATTAATTTCCTTCCATAAAAATCTTAATTTTCTTTTAAATTGATCATCTATATAGACCACTTAATAATGCTTTCGTAAATAGAAGTTTAGATTAAGTGGAATATATCAATCTCTGACAATACCAAACAATTAAAAATGTAAGGCTTATGAATTAGGATCAATGGGGACAGGTAAAATAAGTCTATAATATTTTGCTCTAGGGGTTGTACTTCATTCTTGAGCCCCATTAATTGCAGAAGAATACTTTTAAAAATATAAGCAAATGTAAGGTTTGAGCCATTTATTCATTTTACTCAGCTAGAAGGGACAAAGATTCTCAGAAATACCTACGAAATCTGGTGTGAAATTATCTTAGCATCTTTTTCACCCCCTTCTATTTTTTATGGGCTCAGACTCACTTCCAATTATCTCATAAACATGAGGGGTTGAGTAAGGGGTGAGCCCCACTGAGTAATAACTTATACTGTCATTTAAGAACTTTTTTTCTGCCAACAATATTTTCAGTTTAACTTACGAAGGGATAAAATTGCAGTTGTTAAGCAAGTCAAAGCAGAAGAAGGGAGAAGAGTCAATGATCCGGATCACGGCTTCAATAACAGGCAAGGAAAAAATGTCAGCAAGATGTTAATTAAATAAATAACACATGGGGGGGGGGGGAAGAGAATGAATAAACGAATGAGTGAACAAAAGAATGAATAAATGAATGTATACTGACCATAAAAAAGGGAAAAGAATGGTGTAGGCAAAGTGCTTCACTGGCAAGGACAATAACAGTGTCACAGTTCTGTGCAAAATCCTCCCACAGCTCTCCATTGTCTACAGCAAGGATAGACAAACCACTGCCTACTGCCTGGCTCCAGCTGCCTGTCCCCAAGCGTGCTAGCAGCCGAGGGAGACAGCCAGAGCCTCCCAGAAGCTTGGAGAGTAAGTTCTGCGGTTCTAAAGCATGACCTTGGAGGAGGCACAGCACAGAGCCCTTTCCCCTCCCCAGTCATCCTTTGCTGCTTGAGATAGTACAGTTTGAATGCTGATATGTCAATAAAGGGAGATATACTGATTAAAAGATACTGAACCCAAATCTCAATCATTTATCTGAAAGCTAAAGATAATATATGTGTTCATCAAAATTATTATAATGAGGATTAAATGTGATAGAGCATTGTATCAGGTAGCATCAGCTGTTATTGTTATTATTATTATTATTATTTCTATTTTAGGCTTTAGGAACTCATTATTTTAACAAATGATCCAAAGTTAAAAATGAATATGTAGTTTAAAAGATATAAAAAATTCAGGGGTCATAGCTATTGAGATCATTAAGCGTGCTCAATAAATGGCACCTCTATAATCATCCCAGAGTCTGAACAAATAAAAAGTAAGGCCAAGGAGTAGCAGATAGGTGTCCAAGGATCACATTTTGACAGATAAAGGTGGAGCTGGGCCAGCTAATGCATGTGCCAGAGATTTAGGCAGGCTCATCCACCCAGACACAGCCACACTGAATTGGGGCAAGCTTCCTACCCTGTTCTTTACAGGGGCAAAACCAGCCCCTGGAGAAGCAGGGCAGAGACTACATCAAAAAATAGAAGGGAGTGGCTGAGCTGAGTATCTTATGCCCCATTCATTTGTCTCAAGTGTATTAATCAAAGTCACCCTTCCTTCTCCAGATCAGAGTAAGAAAGAGGCAGACGAGGTGGGAAGATATGGTCACTGAGCTCCACTCACCTGGAAGGAAACATCTAGAATCGGAGAGAAGTATTTTTCCATAACAGTGGTTTCATAGAGAAATTCTGACTGTTACAATCCCTGGTCAATTCCCATCTGGCAGGAACATTAGGCCTGGGAACAGAGACCCAAAAGATCAATTAGAAAGTTCTTAAACTCCCTAGGTATAGTATGGTATATACTCTACACAAATATTTTGTTTTAGTGATGTATTTTCATTTTCTGCAACACATTTTTATCAGGGAGTTTGTTATCTTTTTAAAGACTAAGGAATTGTTTTACAAATAATACCTAAAGCACATAACCCGGGAACTAATTGTATGAACAATTACCACCATCAGGGAAAGCCCTAGACTTGCAGCTTGAATATCTGACTTCCAGTCCCAATTCAACCATTTTCCATCTAAATATCTTGACCAGAAATTTAAACTAAATCTCAGTTATCACATCTTTTAAAATGCAGAAGATGTCAGGCTACCTAAGAGGTTTCCTATGATGCTGGCCAGATCACTAAAGGATATATGTAAAGCACCTTGAAGGTGCTATGCATGTAGGTATGTCATCTCCAAAGTCTTCAAATGTATTTTAATTTAACAGAAAAACAAAAGGACCTTGTACTTTGGAAACACAGGCAAAGGAAAAGATGCCATCTGTCTTTTAAGAGTATGCGACAGCAAAGCAAAAAAGAGAAAAGAAAAAGAGAGGTTCTGTTTTCTCCCCACTCATAAACCCATTAATTTTTCATGATAGGCTCAGCTTTGAAGAGATTTTACATATAAGAGGAGGTTTTCATTTTGTAGTCCCAGGGCCAAATATTTCAGAATCATTCAGTTACCAAACAATGGGATATTTCATATAGATGTAACACCACTATATTCATTCTTTTCTAAAAGTCAGGCTGAATCTACCATGGGTATCTTCTTGTAAATGCTTTTCATTGGAAAATGAAACAAAAGCTGCACTGCTGCTAAGAGCTTCAAGGTCTAGAATGCCTCTGTGTTCCTTATTATAAATTCCTTTCTTCAAAATAGGCATTCTGTATCCCTGAAGGACAAGCCTTTCTGTTCACTCTGCTCTAGGAATTGATTAATGTCTCAGGATGTGATGTATATTTAAGCCAGACTCTTGGCCTATTAGCAATTCACAAACCATGACGGTGCACAGTTCTGTGCTAAACTCCATTTTGCGTTTTAAAAAATGCTTAAAAATCTGCCTCCATTCCCAGAATGGTATATAAGCATGTCAACAAATCGCCTGTATACTGAGGGAAGGGAGTTAGAAGGTTATGAATTTATCACAGCCTCAGGCTGTTCTGTGACAAATTAAATATCACTCTGGCCACTGAGGTCCTTACCAGGCAGTTGGTCAGAATGAGCTATTGATAGATTGAACCTCTTTTATTGGAGACACATTAGCAGCTCACTCAAACATAAATTGTATCCTCCCCACTAGAAAGAAAATTACGCCATGCTAGAAGTAAGCCTCTCATTTCTACAAGCCTGCAGTCTGATAATTTCCTTAGAAGAGGAAGAGATTTTATGGCAAAAGAAAAGTCAGGAGACATAGGTCAAGCGCAGGGAAGAGGGTTGGTGGGGATATTACCTTAAGTCTAGTGCCAGCACCTAGGAGGGCAGTTCAGATTAATTGAAAAAAAAAAAAAAATATATATATATATATATATATATATATTTTCTCTTTACATAGACATATTCTGTTTCTTGAAGGTGAATTCTTTCCCCTCTCATTTTTTTTGTTCCAGAAAGTGGATAGAAAAGTAGCCCCCAGGCACAGAGTTCACAAATTTTCCAGGAATCTCACCCCCAAGAGATAACTGTCTAGATTATAGTTTTCAACTGAATTTGGTCATAGACAAACCTTATTTCCTCTCTTAATCTAAGGGTATGCAATTGGACTCAAAGTGTAAGTGGTCTTTTTTTATTCAGTAATTGGTATAAAGATACATTTTGATAAGAACCAATTATCCTAAAAGATCTTACACCTCAGTTAAAAGGTTCATCTCTTAAGGCTTTCGCTTATAAAATAAGGTGTTTTATTTTATGTTATATATACGTTACCACAAAAAACAAGAAAAAATAAAAAAGGTATTTTCTCCCAGGGAAGCATACATATTAACTAGAAAGGGGAAAGATTTCCTGTGACTAGATAATAGAATCACAGACTTTCAGAATTGGAAGGGATCTCAGAAAAATTCATCCACTGCAGAATTTTCCAGAATGTAATTCTACAATTGTTACAGCCTTTACAATAATAAAGGGTTCCAAAGTTGTCGTGATCATTAGTTCTGCTCACTATCATTCAGCTTTCTTCTCCCCTGGGCACTATCTACATCTCCTATAGTTGACTGGGGTCATTTGACTAGTTCTGGCCAATAAATTGTGAGTGAAAACATGTATCATATTTGGGCTGTAACATTTAGTGACTGGTCTGAGACCCTCCAAAACTTCCTGATCTCTTTCTGGCAAAATGAATTGAAATTTTCATGATGATGTCTACTCCAGCAGCTGGTATCCCCAAGTGATTGTAATGAAAAGAGTCCCTCTCCACTATCATTAAACCATATTGGTATGTAATGAGAGGAAGATGGTGAGAGAGGGAGAGGCGGGGAGAGGCTTTGTTACTTTAAAACCTATGAGATTTGGATGTATTTTTTTCTCTCAGCATAACCTAGTCTATCCTGACTGATACAATGGTTCAGATAAGTTTGAGGAGCACAGATTCACACAAAAATGTTCAAGGCTTTAAAACGCTGATATGAAATGTGAATCTTCAAGAGAGGAAATATATTGGAAGCATTTGTCATACTTATTTGACAAAGGAAGTCTTTGCTTTGTTTTATTTTAGTTTCTGTGTGTTGTGCAGAATATCTATGACCATGACAAAGATCTCAGTGTTTCACAGAGCACTTAGGAAATACCTTTGGTCTAATCTCTGCAGTTTACAAAATAGTCAAACAAAGCCCCAAGGAATGAAGGTCTTCTCCAAGGGGTGTAGTCAGTGGCAGACATAGCGCTGATGCCCACTATCCATATCCTGGACCTGGCACCCTGAGGAAGCTTCACAGGTGAGTCAACATTTGTTAATGTTCTAACCTTTTCCATGAGTCTAAAGAGCTAGTCCAGTGGCAGTACCCATATTGCCTTATTAAAATACCACACATATTAAAATCTGCACAAAGTTAGTTTTGCCCACAGATAATTAAAAGAAAGAAACCCATAAAGAAGCTCAAAAATTTCCCAACCAAGACAAAGGCCAGAGTTAACATTTTTTGTTTTGGAGATGTGAGGGGGGAACACATCTTTGAACACAGGACTCTATAGCCCTCTGAAAAAAAATTAGCTCTCTTACTAAACACCGGGCAGTGAGAGACTCAAGGACACATTGCTCTCCTTTTCCTTGGGGAAAGCTTCAGCCAAAATGAGGTTTCAGCCTGAAATGAGGGGGAAATGTCTGATTCACTGAGCTTATTGTTAAGCCATGAAGCTACCTCTCTGCTTTGAAACAATGTATTTTGACTGGTGCCAGAGGCCCTACAAGAATTTCTTTCTCCCAGACAAAATCACAGTAGTCAGAGTGATAGCTTTGAAGCTGTGGGAGTAAAGATCTATTGAAACTTCATTTGGATTTAATCACACACAGTATTAGAGGAAGGGAGTAAAACCTATTTTAAAAAACACCGCCCCTCCCCAAAAAACATACACGCAAAAGTAAACTGCTACATGGATATTGCTAGAAATTGGTTGATTAACAAAAGCTATAAGAAATTTTTTTTTAAGTTACGTTTTGAAGCAACACCCCACTTAGTCTCTGAGCTTCACCAATGCACTTTATTTCACATTCTGGGAAAGGTTCTAAACTGTACGCTGTGGTGTCTTTCTGGAAATGTGGTCCCCAAATGCAGGTTCTCTGAGGCTGCTTTGAAATGACTCAAATTGTATTGGGCTCTTCACTGGAGTAAATGAGATCTTTAGTTAAAAAGTAATGAAGTGTAATTGGAACATAAATAATTTTCAAACATTTTGGTGCAAGCCTGAAAACTGGCGTGTGAATAATTTTGAGTCATGCCCCAGGGTGTAGACTGGTAAGCACAGGTGGGGAGCATGAATTCCAAATAGTGCCTCGAGGGTGCCAGACATAATGGCCAGGGCAGACAAACCCCTGCTTTGTGAAAGAGCCTGTACGGAAAGCCTTCTTTTCAAGTGCTCGCTTACTCCCCTGTGAACACAGAGCCCGCAGCCTCTCAGTCAGCTGCAGAGGCAGGAACAGCTCAGCTCATCAGTGCTCTCTGCCTCAGCAAACACAGATGACTGCAGTGCCTAGCCTGGGAGCTCCTTCCACATAAAACAGAGGTGAAATTAGGATAAACAGGACTTGGGAAAATAGTGAATTTGAAGTTGCTGTAACAGCTTCCAGAGGGAGGCACCAATTAAAATGCAGAAGAAAACAGAAAGCCAAACCCGGAAGCTCAGGGACCCTCCTTCATCGACCACTCACTTGCAAGCCCCCTCCTCCAGAAACAGCACATCCTTATTGGCAAAGGGCCTACTTGTCAAACCGCAGAAACTGCGCAATGACTAAGCATCATTGTCTGCCTCCAACATTAAAAAGTGATTTTAAAAATCTCATTGGAGCCTCTTTTCTAGCTTCTCAGTTGTCCAAACCTTACAAAGAGGTTTGTCCCTAAGCGCAAAAAAAAAAAAAAAAAAAAAATGTGTATTGCCATCCCTCCTTCCTTCCCTTTTTCATTTTTTCTTTGTCTCTGACTTGATAAATACATTGCCTGGAAAATGTCTTGGATAGCTTGGATAGCTTATTCTTTCCAGAGCTGTGGCTTCTAAACAGATCATGAAAATCACGATTGTACAAAAGAATGAATCTCTGATGGTGGGCTTTCTAGATTCGCTGCCATCAATAGAAGAAGGGAGGCCTGATTGCTAACCATAAACTGAGAGCACACAGTGTTCACCAGTTTCTTTCACTCTCTCATTTATCCATTCATTTAACAATGTGTTATAAATGCCGATAAGCAGAGCACTGTCATTACTGACCCAGGTACACAGACCAAAGAGACACAGAGCCTTACTTAACGAAATGTACAGTCTAGGAAAAAAGACAGATGTGTACACAAATATTTGTAAAGCAAAGCTGAAGGACATAACATATGACAGAGGTGACAGCAACATACTACAGAATACAGAAGGGCGAACAAATAATTCTCAGAAAAAGACACAGAACTCATTCAAACCTTGAAGTAAGAGTAGTGGCTTCATGCAGAGAGGGGGGAGGGGAGTACAGACCTACTAGGCTGAGAAAACAGCATGAGTGATGGACAAAAGATGTCATATGTTGCATTTCCATTAAAAGAAAAAAATCTCCTTTAAGCATAGATTGCCTCTGTAGTATATGCTCTTCTTCATCACAATACTTTTTTTAAGATGCCCATTCTTATTTTTTTACTCCTTAACTTTACTCTTCTATCCCCAGCATTCAGACTTCCACCCAAAGATGTCCTGCAAGTGCCCCTGCCTAGAACAGCAATGATACATCCAAAGGTGGCTCTGATATTGGTGGCATTTGACACTGATGACCTCTCCTTCCTTCTTGATACTTGTTGGCTTGGAGGACATCACTCTCTCTAGGTTTCCTTCTTATCTCTGTAGTTTCTTGCGTCCTAGTTTATTTTTTGAGCACTGATTTCTCTGCCCATAATTTATATTACTGATTACCAATCAGGGCATTGTGAATCCCTAATTACTGGATGCAATGGAAATAAGGATTTTGATAGGTGGCCTCAAAGATGACCCCCCAATGATTTCTGCCTCATGACATTCATATTCTTGTGTAATCCCCATCTCTTGCGTATGGAGTAAGAGACTAGACTTACTTCTAATGAACAGAATACTGAAAACGTGATGTGATGTGATGTCATTTCTAAAATGTGGCTACAAAAGAACCGTGGCTTCCACCTTGAAAGAGCTCTTATTGCTCTCTTTTGGATTGTTCAACCTAGAGAAGTCAGCTGCAATGTCATGAGGCAGCCATATGGAAAAGTCCAAGTGACAAGGGACAGAGGTCTGCCACAACCCATGTAAGTGAGCTTGAAAGAGGATACTCTGTCAGTCAAGCCTATGGATTGAGACCACAGGCAGGACTAACAACTAGATTGCAACCTGAGAGACCCTGAGCCAGAGGCACCCAACGGAGCCGCATCGCAATTTCTGACCCACTAAAACTGTGAAATAATAAATGTTTGTTGTTTAAAGCTGCTCAGCTTTGGAGTGATTTGTTATGCAGCAATATAGGAACCCTAACTATCCGGCCTCACCACCCACCCACAGCTTCCTGCCCCCACTCCAGTCCCTTCCTGCAGCCTCTATCCACAGCCCCCTTTCTCCACCACAACCAGAACCATTTTATCAGAGCAGTTCCCTTTTGATAGCTCCTATAAATTGATTTTCCTTAGACAATTTTATTTGCACAACTATCTCCACAGCTAAATATTGGTTTGAAAGTGCTCTAAATGTTGGTGTTTCTCAGGGTTCCATTCCTGGCCCATTTCTTTTTTCACCTTACCCATTCTGCCTTGGAAATCAGGCCTGTGTCCCTATCAGCAGCCATGCCCCCTATTTTATAGTTCCCAAAAACACATTTCTATACTTACTTCAAAAATTAACTGACCATTGGCCATTTCCACTTGAACATCCCACCGGCACTGGGAAGTGAAAATGTCCAAAACTAAACTTTAAATTTTCTTGCAAAATATGCTTTTATTCTGTAGTCCCCACTTTAATAAATGGTGCTGCCATAACCCAAACCATCTTAATTTCTCCCTCTCACTACTCACTGTTTTTTCAATAACCACTTAAAATCCCATCAAATCCACTCCCTTAATAGGCCTTGAATCTATACCCTGTATCTCCACTGTTAATAATCTTCATGTCACTGTGATTTCTCCTTAATTACTTCAACGTCCTCATAATGTAATCTTCCCACATCTACATAGTACAGAGGTTGAGAGCTCAGGTTCTTCCTTCAGACTGCTTCACTCGAATCTCACCTCTGTTACTTACTCACTGGGTGATATTGGTGCATGCACTACCCCTTAGCACAGCATTCAACAGCCTTCATGAACTTACAGATACCTCGAGCTTCAGCTGAACCTCAAACTTCATTCAAACTAAACTACTTGACCTTCTTCAAATGGGCCAAGTTCTCACATGTCTCTCTGTCATTGCAAATGCTGCCCCTTCTACTACAGATACCCTTTCTACCCTACTGACCTGGCTAACTCCCACCCATACATTCAAATTTAGCCAATGATAATAAGTTTTCTAGGAAACGTTGCCAACCACCAAAGACACCCCGTGCAGCACACACATAACATACACATGCACTAACACACCTATCCATGCAGGTAGATACTCCCACGAGAACTCGTAGCTCTCTCTACACATTTTTATGTCTAATATCCAGGAAATTGTAACTGCCTCTGTACATTTCTGTCTCTCTCCACCAGACATGAGCTATATACTCCAGCAATGGGCAGGAACATATGGAACTCAATAAATATTTGAACAATAAATAAATGAGGGCTTTAATCTACCATGTCCTTTTTTCTTTGACAGAGTGTATAAACTTTCTGTATTAGGTTTCCATGGTTGACTTTTATATCACTGGCTTGATAGACTGTGGCAATCACTAGGGGGATTCTCAGAAAAGGTCAAACAAGAACATGGTTTCTGGACAATGAGGAACTGGGAAAAGCACCAGGGACTTTGTACCCATGTGTCCAACCTGGCCCAAGTGAGTGAAGTCATAACAATCTGTTCAAGCCTGTCTATTACATTGCTTCAGGCAGGTGCATACCTGGATAGAGTCTATTTTTAGTTCCCCACTCCCACAAAATTCCACAATAATTATTATGAAATTGAAAGTTTTTGAGTACTTCAAGCAAAACCTTCAGACCAACCACTCCAGTAAGGTAGGTTTTGTCTCTCATCTTTCAGCAAATCTCTAAGTATTCAGGTGCCTTGGGTTGGGGCCCCATTAGTCAGTGTATTGATTTCCAATTGGTGGGAGGGTCAGGGTCTGAATCACTTCAGTTAAGTGCCAAGAAAGGTAAGTGAAGAGACCAAAGAGTTTCCTGTCTTTTTAGATTTAATCAAGAAACTGCTAAGTTCCTGGTTCTTAAAAATATATAAGAGTGAGGAAGTTATGCTTTTTTCCCTGCCTATACAGTTTTCTCTCCCGACATATCCTAAAGAAGTAAAATAAATGTGGAGAATGACAAGTACTGCTGATAGAAATGGGAGATGGTCTCAAGGTCTCAATAACAACAGAAATGAATAGGCAGTGTCTGTATTCCTAATGAGATCTTCAACTGAACCCACTCATTTCACAAAGGTTCTAATATGTGAGATGAGCAAAGATAGTTTTCTCAAACAGAGCCTTTTTCTGTAGCTAGGAGGGAGACATGAAAAGAAAAGTATAGCTACCAAAGTAATTAACAGGATAAAGAAATAACTCTTTCTAGTTCTAACAGAGACAAATGGAATCATTTTTCAACGATGCATCTTCATTCCTAGAGTAAGTCAGCATTGATCAGGGTAAGATTGAAAGGGAGTATTTTTACTCTTTGTAGAGCTCACACATTGGAATTTTGGCATTTCCTTTGGCAAAAAAATTTTTCCCAGAGATGCCAGCTGGAAGTTGCTATACTTCTTCAGAAATGGGAAATAGAAGCAATAACAAGAAATTGGAATATCTTATGTAAAAAAATACTATTCATAAATAGTAGTGGCAAATAACAGACTGAAGTGTTGACCTAAGAAAAGAGATGTCAATTTCAGTTTACAACTGAGAAGTTATGTGTTCCGCAAACATGAGCCCAATAACTATAGACAGTGATACACAGTGTAATTCAACTTACCTGGCATCATAAAACCACTCTAGTCCTGGCCAGGCAGTTCAGTTTGTGGGATGTCAGCCCATACACCAAAAGGTTATGGGTTAGATTCCCAGTGAGGGCATATACCTAGGTTGCTGGTTCAATCCCTGGTTGGGGAGCATACAGGAGGCAACCTATCAATGCTTCTCTCTCACACTGATGTTTTTCTCTCTCTCTCTCCCCCACCCCCTTCCTATCTCTTTCAAATCAACAAACGTATCCTTGGGCGAGGTTAAAAAGAAGAAAAAAAAAATAGAGGGAAAGGAGTTAATGCTTTTCAAAAATTGCTTTGCAGTCTTATCTTCAAACCTGTGGTATAGCCTGTTTAGATGCCTCCCAGTAAAAGATAGTGACTTTATCAGCACCCATATAATGTATTAATGAAAGAGTCCTACTAACTCCTGAGAAAGGGTTTCTAAAGGTACATATCTGGCAAGGGATTGATATCAACAATGAAAGAAAGAACAGTGAAGCAATGGATAGGCCTTTGGGCAGATACATCTCAGGGAAGGATATATGAATATCCAATAGGCACAAGAAAGAGTTGTTCATTAGGGAGATGCAAATCAACGAGACACCATTATGCATCACAAGAACGGCCAAAATCTAAAGGACTGACTATACTAAGTGTTGGTGAGGATGTGGAGCAACTAGATTTCTCATACATTATGGTGGGAATATAAAATGATACAAACCACTTTGGGGAAAAAGGCCTGACTGTTTCCAATAAAATTGAATATACATTTATTCTACGATCCAGAAACTCTACTCCAAGGTAAATAGAAACATGTATTAGTAAAACGTCTTGCTAAAAGTGGGATTGACTGATGAATAAATAGGGGGGCTGATAGATGGATAGATATGATAAAGCCAGTATGGTAACATTAACTGCAGCGTGTAGGCGAAATGTACAGAGATAGTCTCATCAATAAATGGTGTTGGGAAAATTGGACAGGTATATGCAAAAAAATGAAACTAGGCCACCAACTTACACCATACACAAAAATAAACTCAAAATGGATAAAAGACTTAAATGTAAAACATGAAGCCATAAAAATCCTAGAAGAAAACACAGGCAGCAAAATCTGACATATCTCGTAAAAGTGTATTTGCCAACACATCTCCTAGGGCAAGAGAAACAAAGGAGAAAATAAACAAATGGGACTACAAATGTGATTTTTTAAATATTGTATAATGAGATATGTCCATATTTGAAATATGTGCATAACTTGGTGAACCAATATTTTCCAAAGGACCAATGCATAATGTTACACACTCATGAATGGATAAAAGAGCCATTAAAATTGCAGGATAAACTGATAGCTTTTATTGTAAGACAGCATGAATAGTTTATTGATATGATTTTAGGTCCTACATTGCAATTAACACTTAAGCTACCACTTCTCAAGTTTTGTAACTGGCTTATATTATATTCAATATTTTAAATTAGTTTATTGTACATCTTCACCTATCAGATTTTAGTCATAAGAAGAGGGTGTGCATGTCTCTTGTTCATTGCTATCTCCTGTGCTTAAAAGAGCACACACTAGGAGGTCAATAAATATTTGGTTGCATGAATTCATTCTCATTTTAAAGATAAAGGAACTGAGTCTTTATGACTTAAAGTTATGTATCCAAGGTCACATATCCAGTAAATGCTCAGGGAGGGATTCAAATTCAGCTATGTCCAACTTCAAAGCTCCAACTCTTATTTGAATTACTCTACCAAATTGCCTCTGCAGTGAAGATTTGGAGATGACCTTGAACATCGGTATCTAGCTTTAATACCAACAGACATCTAACCATTGTGAACTTTTATAGCATCTTATGTTTGATATGAAATTACTTTAGAATTACAGGAAACCTTAGAGAGTATTTAGTCCAACTTCTCATAGGCTTATCCAGGGTCACGGGCTAGTTATTCATATAGTTGAATAACAGCCCTGGAGCTTCCATCCATAGCCATTAGATCAATATATGTGGAACCAAGGCCATGGAAATCAGATGAAGCAGGTTTCATTTCTTTTGCCTTTTCCCTAGCTCTTTCTTTTCTAAAACCCCAGGTAATGAGAAAAATGCATGAAAGAAATGGGGCTGGCATGCTAAGTTGAAGGCTTTGACTTTGTGACCACAGTAGATAGTTTTCCATAGCTGAAAGCTAGGTCACACATCTTTTAGAAGTGTGCCTTGATGAATGACACCCAGCTTACACCCTATCAGAGAAAGCAGCATCGGAAGTGGAAACATATTCTAGCAATTCTAGCACTTGCCAGAGGCATGGCGTGCAAGTCCTTAGAGAACATGGCCCCTTGGAAAGGCCCTTGCCACGTCTCTTTTGTAACTTAATTACTTTTCCTTTACATATGACACTTAAACCAACTACAAAAACACTTTATTACTAAATCATTTCAAATGCTGCAAGGCAACAACTAAAGCAAGTGCAACTCAAGAAGTCACTAAAGAATATGTTTATGTGTGTTCAGAGGGTACCATAGCTGAATAGTTGGGACACAGAATGAAAAGGGGCCCATGCAGCCTACGCTTTGTCCTATCAGTGCTCAGGGCAATACTTATTTCACACCAACTCCAATGTTCAGTGAATAAATACCCTTGATCAATCCTGGCCTTAAGCACTGAGTGGTCACTTAGGATGGTAAGTTCACCAATTTACAGCACAGGGATGATCAATAAATAATCACTGACTGACTAATTTTCTACAATGCCAGTATATACTTCATGCATTCACCATGAGTTTGGTTCCCCTAATCTGGAAACACAATGGTTGTACTGAAGATCAAACAAATCCTGCTGTCTGTAATAGAGAAGGTTAGACTTCAAAATCATGGTGTTTTATATGCTTCTGTTGGTAAAGATAATATTTTACCTTTACAGAGATCTTATAGATCAGAGCTGTCAGATGAAAATGTTGACTTAGCCTACAGTCCTACAACAAAATTTAAAATCATAACATCTACCTCTTTTAGAGGAACCACAAACACATTACTATTTGGAAGGGGGGGGCTATTAAAGAAGTCAAATACTTAAGTCAAATTGAGTGATTAACAGAGGTTTAAAATTATCCCAATTAATGCATTTTCTAATTATCTTTGCCTAACCTTAATGATATTTACTTTATTTCTGGATTTTCATCTATATCATATTCAGACAGTAGCACAAAATAAGTGCTTGTTGAATTAATTTGATATAGTGCTTGTCAAAATACGGTCTGAGGATTCCTGGAAGTGGTGGTGCGCTGGAGCAGTTTTAATCATCTTATAGCACCAAGTGTCAAATTTTCAAGAATTTTATGAGTAAGTTGTTAAGTATACCATTGCTAAAAACTAAATTATATAAATTTACAATTAAACAAATTACATTAAAATAAAAGTGAAAACTTGTCACTTTCTAAATATTTTACTATTTATAGGCTCTTGAGATTATTGAGATCTATTGCATTTGTAGTGTAGAAATATTGTATGATGATGTGCTGTTGTGCATTTCTTCCCAACCCTGCATTATCAGCCACATTGAGAATATTTTCACCAGGGAAATTGGCAAATTCTACAAATTGGGCTTGTCTCTCCTCCCTGGTGAGCTGGTTATCAAAATATTTACCAGCATACCACTTTCTGAGAGTTCCCAGAACTCTTTCAGTTGGCCTACCAAGTCTTCCCATTTAATGTGAGACCATATTTTCTTCATACATGTTAACCAAAACAACATATTAAAACAGATCAAATGCAGAAGCAGATGAGTCTAATTGTAAACTAGATAATAAAGTAATTTTCCAAAAATGCAAAACTATGTTCTTCGCACTGTTTTCACACACAAAAGAATGTGTTAACATGTAATCTTTTAATTTCTATTTTAAATGTATTAATAAGTAGTTTTTATTCTTAGCTTTAAATTCTAATGTGATAACTACTGATAGGTATAACTCACAAAAGCAAAAACTCTTTGGCATTCTCAATAATTTTTTAAGAGTGTCAAGGAACCTGAGATCAAACGTTTGAGAACCATTGATTTCATAGTGTAGTAAATCCCATAGAGCACTTTTTTGACTTAGTGTAGTCAAACTAGACATTCAGATCTGTATTCTGATGCCTTTGTGACCTTGGGAAAGTAATTCTTGACCTTTTCAAATCTTTATTTTTCCGTTTGCAAAAAGACATTGCTAGACAAAATAATCTCAATGAACCTTTTTTAGCTCTTAGATTCTGTACCATGAAAATTATAAATGAGCTTTGCCTAGTTTGAAGGCAATATAAATGTTTTTGCTTTGTCATCTTTTTCATACCTTGAAGCCACACCATCCCTGTCTTTAATAATCTTTTCCACCAAGCTCCTGACCCAAAAGGATTTAACATTCCATGAGGTCACTGTAATTATAGAAGTCACCACTAGTTTTTTCAAAACTCAGGGCAGTTTTGGATTAAACTATATGACATGTACCAGACACGAAAACGCAGTGCAGACCAATAAAATGCCACGGTTTAATGTCCATCCAGCGGGTAGAAAACGAAATGCCTAAAGCAGGCACTGAGACCGAATTTAATAAAGCGAATTATTATTGCCCAGTCCCTGCTTTGCATCTCTACACAGCAGCAGAGTAAAACATGCTGCCTGAGTATTCCCTATTTTCTGTGCAAACACCACAAATTAGTATCTGCTTGGGGTCCTTAAGAATGTGTGAATTATCCCTCGTAATTCCAGGCAAGCCCGCATAGGCTTTGCCTCCGAAATCACTGCGGCAAATGCAAATGATGTGTGAAATAAAAGGCCCGGCCAAGCGTGCCTAGGCTGCAGCCTTCACTTTCATATCACATCTGCGTCTCCTTCGCCCTCGCGCACCCGCAACCAGACGGAGATGTGAAGAATTCGCTTCCCAGGCTGCGGGGAATTCAATTTCCAGGTCACTCCCAGCACCGAACAAATCACCACGAAAAGCAACCATGCGGGAGCGAAGCTGCAAAGCCGCGTGGGAGCCGAAAAGGCCGAGCGCGCAGGAGCGAGCGCGCGGTGCGGCCCGCCCGCCGCCCCCTGCGGGTCGCGCCCTGATCTGGGTGTCGCCTCGGCCTGGCGGGGAAGGAAGGGGCCCAGGAATCTGAGCGGCGCGAACATGGCTGCCAGCGTCACTGCGGCGGGAAGGGGGCTGCTCTGGGCCGAGGGCGGGAGGCCCTCCCCGAGCCTCCCCGTGCGCCCTGGGTCTGCACCGCCTAGAGCCACCGCCTCCCAGCAGCAGCTGAGGCACATGCGACTCCCCGCATTTGGGGCACTTCTCAAAAGGCCAACGCCTTCATTTAACTCTGCAGAAGGTCACCTCTGCACCGCCCTCCTCTATGCCACACGTGTGGCAAGGCATCGCCATGGCAACCTCCTTTTCTGGGCTCTCTCATTATTGAACAGCTGAGACACTGAGCGTCCCTGAACTTGTTACTGCTCTAGTTAATGCAGTCCGCGGAGGGCTTAGTTTCCAAACTATTGTTCTTTGCGCAACTGACTGCTTCCTGAAGCTGGAAAAACCTTTCCTGTGTTTCCACTGTTCTCCCCACCACGCCTGGGCCAAGCATGTCAATGAATCTGATCTTCCCTCCCCAAGGAAGCACAACAGAATACACTGGAAAGAGCAGGATTCAACTCCAACCCCAATTCACTGACACTAACTTTGGAGCCATTTTAACGTTTGGAGGCTTCAGTGTCAAGAGATACAAACCATTAATAATTATGTATAATTTTTATAGATTATATAATGCATATTATAAAAATAATTATATGACTACCTCCTCTCCCTCTCCCACCTATAGTTAATGTTTGCAGGTGCAATATTCTCTCGAGGTATGGCCTATCAGAATGCCCAGTGACATGGAATTTCAGGGAAATTAAATGATAAACAATCATTCCTTTTAACTGTGAGTAAATGAAAATAATGAGTCCAAAAATCAAAATCGTGAGTTCTCATTAATAAAGAAATGCAAATTAAAATAGCAAAGGTATACTATTTAGTAAGGATTTTGTTAATTTGCTTTTAATCATAGCCAGCGCAGACAAGTGTGTGGCAAAGCATTCATGTAAGGCTGGTGAGTGAGTAAACTGCTACCATCTTCCTAGAGACAACTTATTTTTTTCAAAAACTAATTAGAGATCTCAACATACATCTGAACATACAGCTACAAATGTAACAAAGAATAAAGAAATTAATATCATGAGGCAATGAGTGTCTTAAAAATGAAGTGAGCATGCATAATTCCTTGAAAGGTACTTTCAATGACTTCTTGCTAAGTGAAAAGTAGATATTAAATAGTGATTAATTTGATCCTATTTTTATTTTAAATGTCTTTAACAAGGAAAATGCTAACAATGGTTATCTCTGGGTAGTGGAATTACTGGTGACTTCATCTTGTTTTTTGGGTGTGTTTTTTTATAGCAGCAAGCATTATTTTACATAACAAAAACACACATCCTTTGTGTATGTGTCAACAGGTCCTATGTGTTTTTTTGTGTGTGTTTTTTAAAAAGATATCTTTATTGAGCTCAGAGAGAGGAAAGGAGAGGGAGAGAGATAGAAACATCAATCATGAGAGAGTCATTGATCGGCTGCCTCCTGCACGCCCCCAACTGGGGATCGAGCCCACAACCAGGGCATGTGCCCTGACCCGGAATCAACCATGATCACCTGGATCCTAGGTCGTTGCTCAACCACTGAGCCACACCCGGCCGGGCTGTTTTATAACTAAGCAAATATACATATTTACAATAACATAATTTACACAGATTTTAATTAAATATAATTTCCTCAAAAGAAAGTATGAGGATTTTAATAAAGAGCTCTGGATCCCTCTGATTATTTGGTCTTTCCCTTCAGATATCCAAGTACTTCGTACTTGCATTTGGTTTGGAGAGAACTTTTTTTTAATTTTACATTCTACCAAAGGAAACAAAAATGAGTTTCCACTGAAAACATAATGATATTAAGGAATACTCAAAAACCTTTTAGTGTCATAAACCTTTTAGTGTCATTAAGGATTCAGACTTTCATTTTGTTCCCATTCCCTGGCTATAGAATTGCAAACTGAAAAGCAGTTGTTGGTTTAAAGTGGAAATTCATGAGTGATGATGAGAGGACTGGCTCCAGGGCCAGGTGCTGCTCAAAGCAGCATCCTTCAAAACCTCCTCTGTGGTCCCTGCACCCAGGCCCCAGAGCAGCAGGGAATGGCCTGTCATCTCATTCACACAGGACTACCTGATCCTTCGGGGAAACTGCTCGCTTCCCACCCTGGAGAGAGTGAACCTGGCTGTCAGCAAGTAGCCTGTGAGAAACCCTGCAGGTGTAACTCAAGTCACTTCATTTCTGAAGAAGGCTCAAGAAGAACCCAGGCCCAGTGATCGCAATAAAATCAGGCATCTGTAAAGATTGAGAACGGCTTCCTGTGAACTGTCCCAAAGAAAATATTCCATAGACCTGGGCAAAGATACAGCTATAAAAATGCTTGTTTTTATACTATTTTCAGTAAAATTTTGGAATCCACATAAATGTCCAAAAGTTAGAGAAATTATATTACAGCTGGATGATAAAACTGTATGCAGCCATTAAAATGGAAGGTGGAGAAATGTATTCAGTGATGCAGGAAAGTGCTCACAGGGCAGGGTTAGGGGAGAGAAATATAGAATATAAATATAGAATGTACAATGTGATCTCATTTTTAGAAAATACTTCATATTACACACAATACTTAATGTATTACATACATAAGTGAAAATTAAAGCTCCAAAATTATGGATAGCCAGTTACTTTCTTCTTTTAACATCTCTAATAAATCCATTCATAATAAGCTATTAGTGGTTAAGTAATTATCAATATGGTATTGGACAAAGTATGCTGTATTAGAAGCCAGGGAAAGGTACTACAGGCTCTGATGACTTTTCGGGTAATGCATTTTGCAGGCACCTGGAAACACTTTCAAAGTGTACATTTTACTAGTTCAGCAGTTAAAGGGTGATACCTCACCTGGGTCACATCACCCACCTCACAGATCCATTCATCCAGACTAAAGTTCTGGACTCTGTCTTTCTCTGCAACCTGATTGTTAGAGCAGATAAGACACCATTCACTTGAGGACATCTGTTTACAACACTGAAAAGATTAAATCAAGCTAAAGGTTGTCCAGGCTCCGAGTAGGCACATTCTATGCACTCTCTGAGGACATGCATGCTGTGGACTCTAGTCTGATTTTCCCTCATTTGTATATGGAGAAATGGTTGACCACATGATTGTCTAAATAATGATCCATAAGGACTACCTCACCGGGTGTATGGCCAAGCTTTGCAGGCTTCGATAGCCTAGCCCCTGACAACCAGTGGAGCCTCAAATCTCAACCATACCTTTCCCACCTCTTCTGCTCAGCCATAGGGAGGCTAAAACAACTAGCACATATGGAGTTTTATTATGTACAGGACATTGTTCTAATTATCCCAGAAAACCTATGACATAGGTTTACTCTAATACTTTTTTCCCCATTTTACAAACAAAGAAGCTGAAGCACAGAGAAGTTAAGCAATCTCAACATTCATAGTTACCATCAGTCACGATTAATAAGCGTTATGGTACAAACCCAGGAAGTCTGGCTTCTGCTCTAAACTGTTATACCACCACCCAGATATACAGCTCGCCAAGTAAGACATTCATTTTAATAAATCCCTCCCTTAGCCCTGGGTCTTCCCTCTGTATAGAAAGCCCTTCCACTTAGTCAAATGCTGACTCTCCTTAAAAACCAAACTGGATTTATCTTCTCTGGCCTATTCTGGTAAAGATACTTGATGCCCAGCCCAGTTCTAAAGACATCAGAAGCTCTAAAGCCAAGAGCCCAGCTTCCTTCTGCAGCTGTCTAGTTTGTTCCATTCCTGCTTTTGAGGACAGTTGCGTTATGGGTAACAGCTCTGGGGGAAAAAATTCGTCGTCTCCCACCCTACCTCTGACTTTGGATGTTTAATTTCCATAGTGTTTTTGGATTTATTGTCTGATTTCCTCCCTCACATGATATCCCATATCTTTATAATGCCTATATACCCATAGCTTTATATATAAGCTTGCAACAAAGAAAATAAGAAAAATTTCTGTAAAAAGAAAAAAAAATTCTGACTCTCTTTTCAAAACACAGATGTACTATATCTCCTCTGAAAAGTCATCCTCAACTATTTTAGGCAGGCTTGAGGATTTTCCTCTATGCTGCCATAAGTACCTCAGTTATGGTGCTTAACACACTCCTGTCAGGCATGTTTATTTACCTGCTTTTATCATTAATTTGTGAGTGCTTCAAAGCCAGGGTTCAAATTTCTGTTAATCTGTATACCTCCAGTGCCCCCACACAGTATCCAACATGTAAGAGGCTCTTAGTAATTGATGTACATATGAATGACTATGAGGAGTACCATATAGTTCTGCTTGCCCAAAAACATGGTCTTCATTGTCCCACTGTGACAGCCACCATGCCTCCATTAGAGTAGGTGCTGTGTAGATGAACACGTGACTAGTAGCCAGAAGACTACTGAGACGCCAGCTTTGCTCCTAATGTGCGATCTCTGCCTTGCTGGGCTCGTAAATGTTAAATGTGGACCTGTCCTTAGGGAGAGAAGGGAGAATGTTAAGAGGGCATATTAAGATATTATCAGGTATTAATTCTGACAATTTGCTAGCTATTCTGTTGGGAAAGAAGGCCCCTTTTGGGGTGGGACAGAGGATGGTTAAGTCAGAGGGCTAAGGGCTCAGCATGTGGTCAGTATGTGTAGACCTCGAAGAGGCTCTGTACTTGGCAGCATGGAAATATCACCAGATCTGTCCATTTGGTGCAGTTCACACTTCCCTACCTCACAAGTTTCACCAGGACAGGAGGGAAGTAAGGCAGGTCTAGCTGTGTCAATGTTCTTTAATATCAAAATATTCTGGTTTGTCAGACCACTAGTGGTACTGCTTGAAGCAGGGGAAGGTACTAATATTTACCCATTAAAGTTGATACATAATGAATATTTAACATAAAGGCATGTTTCTGTTGCATCTATCTTAGTATTTGCATCATCTTGCAGCTGTGCCTGAACCTTTACTAAGTTAGCTATCTCAGATCTCTTGGGGAAAAAGCCTGGGAATAAATACATACATAGGATGAAAATAAACATACCTTTGATTCACTTTGAGGACCTGGTTTGAACTTTGCTTTAGGCTTTTAGGTTTATTTGGGCTTTTAGGCTATTATATTTCTCAAGCAAGGTAGGATATCCTCACAGATATCAAAACAAACACTTTGAAAAAAAGGGTTAAAATCCCAGGAGTCTCTTGTCCACTCATTTGGAGGGAAATAATACCAATTTCACCCCCGAATATATCCAACATTCTAATTACACATATTGAGGTTTGGTCATTTAGATGTTCATTTGACTATCATGAAAATTTGGTTCATGTTATAGTACTGTTGCATTTTTAACTAAGGGTTCTTTTTTGAAGTTTTGCAAAGTTCTCGTAGCTATCTAGTGACTCCTTGTGGAGTATTCTCTCTACATGTAACAGTTCACTAAGAAGTTAAGAAATCATAGAATCTTAGAATTGAAGGAGCTGTAGAAGTATTTAATGCTCACTTCTACCCAATTAGCAATAACCATGAAAGAGGGTTGACAGTCTCAGGTGAGAAGGCGGCATCTTTTGAATTACTGCCTCCTCTCTTCTACTCTTAATGGTGAAATAGATTTGTAAGTCATGTTGCAGCTTTCCTGGGATTTTGCCACAGAGGTAATTATTTCAACAGGGCTCAAAATGAAAGCAAAAAAGGAAGAGAATTTCACATTGGCCAAGGTTGAGGATTTCCAACGTGATTCTATTGGGGGAACTAGATCCTCAAGATAATTGGTGGCCAGGTAATCAATGTCCCAAGTACAATGAGGTATCTCTTAAAATAATAATAATAATATTAATAATAATAAATCTCTCTTACACCATTACTTTGTCTTTGATTAATATTCAACAATCTTTATAGTAGACATTTGTCATTTAGGTCTTAATACCTAGTCTCTTGCCCTCAGAGTGCTCTACTTGTGTTTTGTGGAACTTTCTTCCACACTGTGTGTAGTCTGTGTGGGATGGTTAAACTAGTTGCCTACTTCCCACTCTTGAAGCTTCAGTACAATCAAGTGGTCATCAAAGATAACTAGATGTTTCTCCTGGACACTGTATCTCAGGTAAGTAAGCAGAAACCCAAGAAGCCCATTTAAGACTTCATTGCACAGTGGTGCCCCACCAGACTCTTCCAGCCATGAGATCATCTCCTCACACTACAGTGCTGTCTTGGATCTTGGCCAGTTCCAAGCCTGGTCTCATCATTTCTTGGCATCACTAATATGCTTCTAATATAGTCTCCTTTAAAAAAAAAAAAGTATCCAGATTTTAAGACTGATTGTGGTGATGGTTGTACAACTCCGTGAATATGCTAAAAACCACTGAATCATGCATTTCAGTGGGTAAATTATTTGGCACGTGAATTATATTCCAATAAAGCTCTTGCCCCCTCCCCACCCCCTCAAAAAATGAGTCAGTCACAGTTGGTTTCCATTGCTTGAAATATAACAAGATCTAAATGATAAAATCCTCCTGTCAAAATGCAAATATCAAAGCTATAAAGGATTACACACTCTTGTCTCTTTAACATTGAGTTTACCAAGAAAAAGTAATGAGAACTACTTCTGATGGGGGTTAAACAAGTGTAGCAAATATATACTATTCAAAGAGGGCGGGCAACAAGGAGGCACCACAAAGAAGAGATTTTAAATGTTCACACTGGCACAAGGGCATTGAATAGTGGTGATGATGGAGGCAGAAGTGTGAAAAGGTGTTGTCGTAGTCCACAAAGGGAATTAAATCATTTTGTCACTTGTTATAAATCCATATTTATCTGAAATCATAAACTGAGTGTCACATTTATTACTCCCTTCTCGTAAATTATTTATTATCCAATAAATGAATAAATCATTCAATAGTTTGGAAAACTAAAATGGTTTTTTCCTCCAAAGTCCAAGTTCAGTTTAGCGTATGATAGAATGTGCTGGTTAAACAAATGATCTGTATCATAAATGTATAAAAAAAAACAACCATCAAATTGTGAAATATATGAAAACCTCACTAAATATAACTTAATTTCTCCATGATGAAATAATTTTTGATACTATGCTAGTTGGGGACATCATAGGCCCTCATTGGTTGTCATTGGCAGGCATGCTTCAACATCATTTAATAAAGAGATCTAGTGAGCAGGGTGTCAAATGCCAGGGAACTTATTATATAGTGATGCCACTGTTGTTATTCCAAATATTGATCCAACAGTATTTCTAAATCTAGAGGGAGAAAAAAGCTTATTTTGCAAGAAACTGTAGAAATCATGTTCAGTAATTTTTCTGGATATCTTAATCTTCTGATACTGTCACCCTGATTCACTGACCTTGACAAGTGTGTCACCAATATTAATGTTGTCCTAGGCAAAAGCTCATCCCATGCTTGGCAGCTAAGCCAAAGACCTCCTGCCTATGCATTCCCAATTTACTAGTTCTATTTTTATCACCTATGTCCTAATTCTTAGTTTGATATCTTGACTTGATATTATATTTTGCCCCCTCACATTTTACAACCTTTCAGATTCTGTCCCTGGCATTTAGGAGTTCAATAATCAGAAAGGGTTTTTGTCTGTAGTACTCCTTAAATTTTAACATTCCCTATTGACCATGGTGGGGACTCTACTTCAGCTCCCAGTGGACTTTCCTTTTCCTGGGCCACTCACTAGCTTCCTCCAGGGAAAGGTAGAGGTATTAAACAGGCAAAGGTTGGACAAGATTGTTATTCCTCTTTAATAGAAACCCAGTTGATTCTTGGTTAAATTTCAATGACAGGCAATTAACAGTGAGTTTTGCATGGGGAAAAAGTGTATCCTCAGCATTTCTTGAAGTTGAATCCTTACTTTGAATATTTCTGTGTGTGTACAGACAAGACAGTTATCTTTCGTGTCTTGATGTCACTGTCTCTGAAACTGATCATAAGAACAGTTATCTCCTAAAAATGTAGATACCTAGATTAACTCTTGTTTGTGACAAGTTATGCTAGAACTAAAAAGGCCTCTGTATTCTAAAATGATGGTTCTCTCCTATTTCATTCAGGGGAACACCAGGAGATCTTGATGGGATTTTAATGTATAGTGTGCATATGTATGTAATGCACATATGTGTGTAACACTATGAAATATTTACATGGCATATTATGTCATATGAACTAGACATAATTTTTAGCAGATAATATGGCTCTATTATATGTCTGCCATGAAGTCATAATCATGGGTGTCCTAAGGTTGGGAGTGAGGAAAATCAAGCAGTCAAAACAAGCATGATTTTCCATTTCTCAGTTTTCCACATGCTTGTTCCTCAATTATTCCTTTTTTCTTTTTTAAGACAAGCTATAGAAAGTATCAAATATCAAGAAATATATACGGAAGAAGTTTTAAAATTTGAGCCAATGCTTGTCTCAAAAAATCATTGCTCACTTTTGGGAGCAGAATGTTCCAGCTTAATTCAAGGAGCTCTTAATTTCCATACCAGAATAGTTTTAAAACCATTGTACTCACAGCCCAGGATCAGCCTCTAAAAGCAACTATTCCCTCTACTTTTTTTCCTAAAATGAACTGCAAGTTACAATAAGATGGTTTTACTCAGATGGATATTAAGATGCTAACATTTCCAAAGAGAATGGATCTACAGTTTAGTATAAACACATAACATGTACATTTCTCATTTTTAATAGCCTTTTAAGTGTTGACATAGAACATTCACACTGCACTCATTCATGGTAATGATGCCTAATTTAAAACATATTTTCCATTAGAGAGATGATTGTATATGGAAAAGGAAATAACTCCCTGAGTCCCTCTGTGTATATCGAAAGAGAAACCTGGAACCATTATATAGTTTATGCTTAAGTTTTGATTAAAAGATATCATAAAAATCCTATGAGAGCTGGGCCCAAGGTAGAAGATTTGCTTTGAGCATATTGAAAAAAGATTGGTGCCCAAATACCAACTTTAAGTGTCTTTTCTTACTGAAGTATATAATAAACAATCCACATGAATGTAAAAACCAGCAACTTCCTGAGTAATGGTCACATCTGTTTTCCAGTCAAATTTAAATCCCCTATCTCTAAATTTAGTGAATAATTCATTTTAGAGCTGGAAGAGATTTTGGTCCAATTCCCTCATATTATACTCGAGGAAATTGAGGCACAGAAAGACTTCTCCCTAATAACTCTACTAATCCTTCCAGCCTCAGCCCAAGATTAACTCCTTAGGAAAGTTTTCACTGATTCCTGCCACCACCAAAAAATGAGCCCCCCCCCCCTTTTCTATACTCACAAATTTTTCTGTAGTTTTCCTTCATAGTACATAACATTACTTCTAATTATACAATTGTTATGACTTAGAGTTGGCTTAGAGTCTGTTGTCACAAGTGAAAGCTCCAGAGGCTCTGTGAGCTGGATACTCACTGGTTAACACATGCCAAGCACACAGAGCGTGCCCAGTAAATATTTAACAAATCAGTGTTTAAGCAACATGTAATGACACAAATATATGTATTACTTCATTTATAAAGTGAGAGATTAGACTAGATGATCTGTAAAATTTATACCAACTCAAAAAAATTTACAAATGCTTACTTAAATCTAATGTTCTTTCCACTATGCCACAAACGTCAGGCACAACATGTTTTGTAGTTATTCATAGTTTCTCCATACACTTTTTGGACAAATTTATTCTCTATTGAAGCTCAATTTCTTTGACGGAAATATAATAATAAAAATCTCTCTTCTGACCCATTTATTTTTAATTAATTTTTATAACTGTGGTAAAATATATGTAATTTACCATCTTAACCATTTTTAAGTGTTCAGCTCAGTGTCATTAAGTACATTCTCATTGTTGTGTAACCATCACCACCATCTAACACCAGAAATTTTTTCAAGTTCCCAGGGTTTTATATTTATATTTCCACTCAACCGTCCTTCCTTCTCCCTCAGATTTCCATTTACTCTTCCTCGCCATCTATCACTGACCCTGTATCAATTATCAATTGCTAGATAACAGGCCATTTAATAAGCTCTCAGTTCTTCTGGGGGTTCTTCTGGTTTAGCCTGGGCTCAGATGACCTTTACTAGGCTTGCTCATGAGTTTGCAGTCAATTTGTCAGTTCATTGGGGCCTGGCTGGTCTTGGACAGACTCACTCACATATCGACCCATAGCTTTGCTGTTGGCAGGTGTGACAAGAGTGACTGCGTCATGTTCTCCCAGTAGGCTTATCAAAGCTTACTCATATAGTGGTGATAGAAGAATCTCAGGAGCACCAAGAGGTTCAGTGCTCAAATCCTTTCCAAGCCTCTGTTTGTACCACACTTGCTCATGTTCGATTAATCAAAGCAAGTTAAATGGTCATAATCTGTGTGGCAGAAACTACTACAGGACATATATCAGGGAGGCGAAGACAAATTGTGTGACATGGCTGCAAAAATGTATCACACCCTCGTTAAACAAACTATACTTCATACTCTTATCATTATAATCCTTATTTCTAAACATTATCAGCTCTTTTTTCTAATTTCCCATCCAAAGCACTCAACTAGAAAAACATCCAAACTCTGCTCAAACCCAACAATCTGCCTCTTTTGCCCTATACTGGAGCAAATGTAAGTCACTGAAGAAAACCACGCAAACGTCCTGGCTGCTCTCGTTTGTAATTTATGACTACAGGCCTCATCTGGGCACTGACTATTCCTTATCACTCCCGCTTGTTTTTCTGATTAACTCACTTTGCTATTGTCCTAGCTGATAATCTTACTTTGTGATACAAATCACACACACACACGTTGGGAGAGAGAATGGATCAAAGAATCATCTTCCCAACAACTCTACCACCCTGCATCTGTGGGCGTGTTCACTGCCCCCTTCCAGGCGTGCTTAACTTGACCTCCCAGGCTTACCCTCCTTCAGGCTCCCCTCTCACTTAGATGTCCTCTAGGCTGATCAGACACAACGCCCAGGAAGAACGCTTGCTTCTGTTGGCTCCTTCACCACCCCTTCCAACGCATCAACCTTCTCTCTCTCCCAGTTTTTCTTTATTTTTAATGGCCCTTACTGTTGCTCAAATCAGTAATTGGAATTCATTCTTGTTTCTCACTACCCTTCACAAATCCAATACCAAGTACTGTTTGATACAAAAATATATATCAAATCCACATGGCTTTTTTATATCTCTGCTTCCACTATTCCTCCCAGGCTCTCGTCATCCCACATCACCTGTAATGTCTTAACTGCTTTCCCTGCTTCTGCTCCTGAACGCTTCAGTCTAGTCTCTGTACAGCTGCTAGAATCTCTTAAGAACATAAATGATCCTATTAGTTCTCTGCTTAAAACCCTCTAATGGCTTGCCGTGACACACAGAATAAATCCAAAATTTTTATGGGTGTCTGCAAGGCTCTGATATGGCCCCTGCTTACCTCCCGCCAACCTCGCCTCCCATTGCTCTGCTCCTTTTGCCTCAGCATCTCTGACCTGAATCCTACTGCTTGATCACACCAGGCCAGTTTCTGCCTCGCTGCTTCAGCCCTCACCCCAGATGTCATCTGGCTGTCCTCTCTGATGTTGCTTCTCCTCCTACACCCACACGTAGTCTAGATGTACCTCTGCTCACTCTCTACCACACCATCCTGTTTTTTCTTCACAGCATTTGTATTACTTGATTTTTTTTATGTGTCTGTTCCACTGGAATATAAAATCCTCAAATGTTAAGAACTCATCTTGTCCACTATTTTATTCCCAGCTAATATGACAAAGCTTTAAAAATAGTATTTGATAAATATTTGCCTAATGAAGACAATAACTAAGTCTTTTATAGTGCATGGTTTCTGTGAGAAATTTTTTTAAATGCATCTGAAACTCTGGTATATAATAGTCACTTTATAAATGTTGTTCATAAAAATGCAAATGTGTTTTTCCATCTTGTATTCCTGGTACCTAGCAGTTTCTAGAAATAGTATGCACATGATAATTATTTTTTTGAATCAGATCAATGATTCCATCATAAATAGCACTAACTTTGGTTAGTACAGATTCCATAGAATGCTTTAATCAAGGCTCTTTTTGGTGACAAGTAACAGAAGTCTATTTACACTGACATATCCAAAGAACAATCCTTCAAAGGATGAAAATGTCATCTTACAGATGCACAGGAAGTACAGCCATGACCTGTCCGGTGCTTAGAACCAGGAACTAAAAAACCAAACCCTTCTGTGGCTACTTCCCCTCAGGTAACATGACAACTGTGCCTGCATCACTTTCTATCTGCAGATCGGCTCTCTCTAGTTTTCCAAGTAACAGCAGTCCCAGCTCTGGCTTTATCTCAGTTCATAGTCCTCATGACCAAAAGAGAGTAAACTAGTGCCTGAGAATTGAACTTCCAAATTCCTGTGGAGAAAATCTGATTGACCCACATTGGGTCAAGTACTTACCTCTACTCAAACATGTGTAACCAGGAGCTGCGGTCACATATTATCAGATGACTTTGAAGGTCCACACCTTTGTGTGCACATGTGTGTGGAGGGGGAGGGAAAACAGAGTTCTAAGAAAAAGCAGAGAAATAAAGCAATGAACAGGTACCTTACAATGCATCTACACCTCAAGTCCCATAAGTTCAGCCTACAGAGAAGCAGAAAATCTCTCTCCAATGGCAGCTTCAGTCTTTCGGTCTACATTGAGAGGGACAATATGTAGAGACTTCACCTTAGTTTCAATCACTAGTGGGAATTCACACTTCAGAGGCCTTGGGGTGAGCCAGTGTCTGATCTGTGTAACTTGTAAGTCAGATACACAAAGCACTCACAAGCCAGGGGCAAGAAGTCTTGTCTGATAATGCTGAAGTGACAAATGTAATTGGAATTTCGATACGGATACACATGTTCCCAGGAAGAACCATTCTGGAGCAAGCTACTGAGTAGAGATTGAGACTGAGATGCAAATAAACACTACTTTCACCTCTGACCTCCAGAGACACTTGATTTATCAAGAGCACAGGAAAGCAGAATGATTTGACTCCTGGTGTTAGCACAGGCACAGCAGTAGTCATGCAAGGAAAGGAGAGTGGATTTGTTTCAGTCCATTTTGCATTAGCCCTCTACAGGCAAGCCTACAGGTTTCTCACAAGAGAGACGTGTTCATTGAATTTTAGGATATAATTCTTCTGCCTACCAGCTTCCACTCTGAGGCTCTCTCACAAGGAATGAACACCATTTGAATTAAGAGAGAGACAAGAGAGAAAGGTGATCACTGAACTGACTTCTTTGACCATGGGAAAAAGTCAGAAAGGAAGAGATAATGAGGTGTGACTGAATGCTGCCTTGCATTGTGTGGACAGTCCCGATTAAAAGGAAAGTATTTGTTGTGGCCCTTAAGCTAAGCCCAGCTTCATTTTAACAACAATCAGAGAAAAGTACAGTAGTCCCCCCCCCCCCTTATCTTCTGGGATACATTTCAAGACCCCCAGTGGATGCCTGAAACCACGGATAGTACCAAACCCTATATATATATACACACTATGTTTTTTCCTATACATGCACACCTATGATAGTTAAATTTATAAATCAGCACAGTAAGACATTTAACAACAATAACTAATAATAAAACAATTACAGCAATATCCCGGAATAAAAGTTACGCGAATGCTCGCTCTCTTTCTCTCTAAAAATATCTTATTGTCCTGTACCCACCTTTTTTCTGTTGGGAGGATGCGGCCGGTAGAGCGCCCCCTTCCGGCTGAGGGCGGGCCGCCCCTCCCGCGCGGGGGGCTTCCTGGGCGGTCCCCGCTGGTCCAGCAGGCCCGGCGCTCGGGCACTCAGGACACATTCCCCTAGTCTCTCCCCCCACGTTTCATGCCCGCCCTAGCTCGAGGCGCTCACCGGGTACTTTGGCCAGAACTTTCGCGGTCTGAAGCGAGCCGGCGGCGCGAGGGCAGCTGCGTTCCCTCCTCCGCAATTCCAAGGCGAGGTTTGCTCCGCCGGGTCTCGGCACCCGCGGCCCGCTGGTTTCCGTGGGGGGGGGGGGGGGTCTCCTTCATTAAGTCAAGGACGTCCCCCTTTCCCCTTGACGGGCCGCCTCCGGGCTCTGCTCTGGTATATTCCCATCGCCAGCACCCGCTCCTGAACTTGGGGGCCATTATTAAGTAAAACAATGGCGACTCGCACCCACGCACGGCGCCTCAGCCGCCCGCGGGACTGAGTGACTGACCGGCCGAGATTCGCGTCCCGGAGGAGACCACGCGAGATTTCCTCGCGCGACTCCCGGCGCCCCTCCGTTTAAAACTGACGAGTCGTTTCTTTCCGGAACTTTCCGTGAGCCGTGTTCAGGCCGGGGGTGAGCGCGGGCGGCAGAAGCTGTGGAGGCCGGTCCCGGAGAGGGGCCCGGCTGCCGCGGAGGAGTAAATGGTGGGAGCGCTCAGGCCTTTCCTGCGCTGGGCAAGTAACATCGTTATTCAGAGACTGTAGAAGTTACCACTTATTCCTCGGGTCTCAAACACTCCTTCATGACCGACCACGAGCCTGTAGACCGGGACAGAAACACCAGATACACACCCGGCTCTATTTGTCGTCATCTGTTGTGCATTGTTTTACATACTCATTTTATTAAAAGATGTTTTTTAGGACCTTTCGAATTCTAGGTTCTATTCTAGAAGTTTAAGCTATACTAAAGCAAAAAGTAAATTAAGAAGGAGAATAATAATAATAATAATTAATTAGGAACTTGCAGAATGCTTTGCTTCGTGGAGCACCTACTCTGTGTGGCACTTGCTTTCATGGTTCACCATGGCGAGGCTATGACATCCAGTTGTTTGCTCAAACGCTGGCCTGGATGTTGCTGGGAAGGTATTCTGTGGCTACGATTTCGTATTTATAATGAGTTGACTTCAAGTAAAGGAGATTACCCGTGATAATGTGGGTGGGACTCATCCAATCAGTTGAAGGCCTTAGAGCAAAAACTGAGGTTCTCTGCGCAAAAAGAAATCCTGCCTGAAGCCTGTAACATGGAAGTCCTTCCTGAACGTCCAGTCCTTGGCCTGACCCACGATCTTCAGACTGAAGATTGCAGCCTCAACTAACCCTCCTTGAGTTTCCAGTCTGCCCTACAGAGGGTGAATTTGCCCGGCTCCAAAATCATGTGAGCCAATTCCTTAAAATTTCTCTGCCCGCCGCCTTCCATGTAAGTCACTTTCTTACAGCTTTATCTTTACTTACCATCTCACTTAATCTTTGTTACCATAGACAGATCCAGATATTATGAGGCCTGATGGTAGTCAGTAGTCAATTATAGTCCATTATGAGGCCCTTCTTAAGAAAAACAATACAAAATTACAAATACAAAATTAGATACTAAATCTGGAGACAATCTGTACAAATGATGCCTTGACTCTTACCCTTTATTAGTGGTATAGTAAATGCAACTCTTTCTATAACAACCTATGAGATAAGTACTATTATTTTACATTTTTCCGACTGATATATCAGGGAAACAAGACTTAGAAGAGTGACTTGTCTGATGTGTTTGAGCTCAAAATAGAGCAATGTAAAATTCTAGGATAAATTATAAATCATGCTTGAGGTTTAAATTTCTTTATGGTAAGTATATGAGGTAACATTTCAAACAGGAAGTTTCTATTTTTTTGTTGTTGTTGAAAAGATGAAAATCTGAGAGGTCTGTGCCTTCCAATTTGATATGCCTTTTTAATTTCTAACTCCAAAATGTACCACCGCAATCCCTGACCAGACACAGAGCATGGAGAAAGAATGCCCATGTTCTCTTGAAACCCACATGGCGTTGGTGCATTAGGATTATGGGCACAAAATGATAGTAGTGCATTAAAAAGTTAGGATTTATGGGCACAAAGTGATAATAGTGCATTAAAAAGACTTAAGCAAAATGGAGTGGTTTCAGTACTTGTGGGAGTGAAAATACATTTCCTTTTCCCTTGTTCTTCATCCCCAATGAAATGTTATATGTTATGTTCAAGATACTTTGCTTTAAAGCAACTGCTATTGTACCTACAATAAGCTTTAAACAAATCTTAATATTTTGCCATCTTTGCTTTGAAATTTTAAATAATACATTTCAGATAGAAGTTAAGCTACTATTGTATCCCCTCCTAATCACATCATTCTTCTTCTCAATAACTATTTGTTGGATAAATGAATAAGTGAACTAATGAACAAATACACTTGCAATATATCTCCCCCCTCTCCTTCTCAACAAAGCCGTAAGTGCTCTCACCGTCCGCTCTACTAAAACACCAGCAGATGAACACACCCTGCAGGTCAGCATGAAGAAACTTGAGGCAGATGTTCTGATTCACGCAGTACGTCAAAGAACATTATTGGGAAATCCATTCATTTATTATAGAGCCCTATTGAAAACCCTCGAATCAACGCAGACTTTGCTCCATTCCTTAATCAATCTACAATCAATTTGCAGGCACCGAATGCATCTGTCTTTTAAAAATTGCTATCAGATTCTCCCCACATCCATTTTTAGAATCATAGAATCACTTCTCTTTAACTTCTAGTTTGATCTATAGGTTGACATGAGGACTGACACCACTAAAGTTTATGAAAAGCCAGCATCCATATGTGGAAGTCACTTTTAGCATGAAAGGTATGATATTTAAGCTCTGTTGGAAAGAGGAAGATGACATAGACATAGGTAACAGAATCACATCAAAGTTTTGTGACCTACAACATCTGAAGAGCTCCTGTCTTTGAGTTATGCTCTGGCTTTAATGTTCATGGAAGAATTGCTTGCAATCACTGTCTGGCCCTGAACACTGGAGAGACAGAGGAAATAGCTGTTCCCCACCTCTCCAGGGTTCAGAATTCTCCTGTTTAGTGAAGAGAAGTAGAAGTCTGATTTATAGCTGAAATGAGACATTTGTTAAATTAAATGTCAATAATAGCCGACAGCTCAAACTCCAAGCCAGGCAAGCTTGGTTTAATATCCTGGCTTTTCACCTGACTGGCCTTATGAAGTCTGAGCAAGTGGCCCCTTCTCGATGACTTAGTGTCCTCATCTGTGACATGGAGATAATGATAGTGACTACCTCATTAAGCTGACATTTAACAATACATTGCATCTAAAGTTCTTTGCATTGCGCTTGACATGTAGTAGATGTGCACCAAAGGTACATAACTTTAATTAGTATTTTTAAGAACCAGAAACTGAGCTGTTTCCCCAATTCCCTTCCCCTCCTAGCAACTCTACCTTCACAGTCAAATTCACTTTAGAAGCCGCCAGGTGAATATATTATGACCTCACCTGCTGGCTACAGTTGATGGTATAGGGGTGGGCATCTGATCAGTCCTTTCCTGAGAATTTTGGAACAAGGACTGGGAGAAGCCAAAGATAGAAAACTTGGGAACTGACTTCTTGGGAGGCCATGATGATCATGATGAACAAAATGCTGGTGTTCAGTGGGAGGGAAGTAAAACTTCCACATGCAAATGAAAATAGATATGAGAAGCAATAGTGTCCTAATGCCTTTTGAATTTCAGTTGGTTTTGAGATACAGCCACATCCCTGCATTCTGTAAGGTCTTCATGTTTTAGCATATCTCAATAACCCTCCAACACTTTGCCCTTTATGGTTAAGCTGGTTGAAGTTGAGTTTTTATCTTTTCCTAGTGATGGCAGCACTTTACATATATTATCTCAATTTTCAATAATGCTGAGATAAATATTATTATCATACTTTGCAGATAAGGAAACTGAGGTTCAAAAAAGATAAGTGGTGGTCCAAGGCCTAACCACTAATAAACTGTAGAACTAGGACAGGACGGGAGCCTTCTGCCTTCAAGCATTTATTCCTGACTCTCCCTTCCATCCATCATGTTCTTTCCTTTTCTTGCTGTTCTCTTTCCTTTCACCTAACTTGTGTTGGTCCTTCAGGTGCCAGCCTATCATTCCTTCAGGAAGCTTCCCCTTGACTCCAAGGACAGGGTGAATGTTTCCATTCCATGCTCCATGGCTTCTAGGCTTCCCCTTATCATAACATGTATTACTTTGTACCCAAAATGTCTTCTCTTCCTTTCTGTGTGCTCCACTACACTATAAACTAAAGACAGGAGGGGTCTCTTTACCATCTTCTACCTCAGATCAGGCTCAGCCCCAGGCATAAAGTAGGCCCTTTATACATGTGTTTTGAATTGAATGAGTAAGGGACACGTTTAGAGGAGGAAGAAGGGGAGTTCTCTGGGTCTCCAAATTCACACTAAAGGAGTCACTCATTTTCTTATACAGAAGATCAGCCCATCAGTCAGATTGTCTTTTTCTGGGCTTGGTGCTCCTCTTATAAAATAATATAAATCATCGTTTAGCATAGCTGTCACCTCTTCTGCTCCCCTGCACCACCACCCCAATTCCTTGCAGCTTTGCAGCTCTGCTCTAATTGGAAGGTGAGAGTGAAATAACAAATAAAGACAATTAAAACAATCTGAGCCATCTCATGACAGTTCTACAGCATGGAAAAAATATGTCTTGGGCTAATAATGTTCATAAAACTCCTGGATGAAATTCAGTCGTGCTGTCCTTGTAATCTCCAAGAATAGAAGCTATTGTTTTTCATTAAGCTTTACTTCAGAATATAAAAAATCATCTGGTTTTTATTTTTTTTTTCTTGACAGGCAAGGAAATATATGTATAAACATAGTGAGCACACATTGAGAGAATGTATACTTTGAATAAAATAAATAAAATCTAAAATTTCATCCATCATGTTCTTTCCTTTTCTTGCTGTTCTCTTTCCCTTCACCTAACTTGTGTTCTGAAAGATTCTTCAAAATTAAATCAATCATAATAAAGAATGTTGAAAGAATAATATTTAAGAAGATAAATTTTTAATGAGCATAGTCTGCACCTAATTAAGTTTCCTCCCCAGAGATGTTCTCATGCAAAGGAAGAGCTATTGGAATGGATGCTAAAATGAGCTGTGTGTGTGTGTGTGTGTTTGACTTGATGAGCCTCACTTCTCAGCTCGAAGGAGAAGACAGAGTGTCCTTTTTGTAGAGACCTCACCGAAATGTTTTTGAATTACTAAGACTTCTGGTAAAGTGTGTCTATTTTGGACAGGTGAACTGTTCTGAAGCTGTGAGTCTGTCACCATCCTCATTAAATAAAATAGTGGAAGATCAAATCCTCATGCAGGTTGGGACCAGAAGACTTCCAACAGCTGCTAAGCAGTGAGGGGCCTACTTTGTGGCCAACAGTCATCCAAGTTGTCCTTTGAAATCATTGTCTCCTCAACAAATGGAAGGAAAGGAACAAGAGTTCCTCAGCTCTAAAGAGGAGGGAGCAAACAAAAAGGTACATCGTGTGAGTGCTTTCAGAACAGTGCAGCTTAGCTTGGAACGCATGAGATATTGCCCTCCTTCCTGCAAGCTGGGGGACGGCAGCATGGGAGTCATAGAAGCACAGAGGTTAACATGTAAACCAAAGCTCTCCTAGCATAAGAAATGGAGTTTAGGGAAGGGGCATATTCCTCAATCACTGTCAAAACTGTTTCCCACAGAAAGCTTTTTGGTTCTCATGCCTGGAAGACTTACTGTATTTAAAACCTTCCAGGCCTGGCCGGGTGGGCATGTAGGAGGCTGCCAGTCATTGACTCTCTCATCATTGATGCTTCTCTCTCTCTTTCTTTCTCTCTCTTTCTCTCTGTCTCTGTCTCTGTCTCTGTCTCTGTCTCCCTTCCTCTCTCTGAAATCGATAAAGATATATATTTTTAAAAATTAAAATAAGTAAAACCTTCCAGAAGCTGTGTTCCCCTTCCATGAATCTTTTTTTACTGAAAGCTGCTATTTCTAAATTTTGGTGAGATGAAAGAATCTGTTCAGCTATAACTCTTCATTTGCTGATTATAACAAGGAGAGGGTTAGTTGTCTCACAAATACAATTTATCACAAAAGGTGCTAACTCAAGGAGATAAATGAGATTGATGTTTGTATTTATTACCGTGAAGATGAAAAGAGTTACTTGGAAATAAGCTGCAAACCTGCTCCAATCAGAATGCAAGTGAAAATCAATAATTCATTCTCATACATGTTGCTGGCAATTTCAGACAAAATTAACAACAACCCTGACAGCCAAAAAGAATGACTCTGCCATGTTTCCCAGGAGGCTTACACCATTTCAGGCCCAGTGACATAGTCTCTACAACTTTCACACCTTTGCTCTGGGTACTTATGAGTCAGCTATTTCCTGTGATTTAGCTTTCTCTATAGTCTGGGCAATGATAATTTTCACATAGCCAAAAATAATAAGTTTTTGTTTGCAAGGAAGAGCCATTTCTTGAGTATACTGAAGCAAGGCTCAAGAAAATGAAATCAGTTAATAACATTTGAGCTGTAGGAAGAGCATCAGTATTTTTACAAAGTCTGTGGGCTACAGTAAATGAGGGGCCATCAGGGGTCATAAGCAGAGATCACTTGATTTCCAAGAACAGAGAGCCATTAAAGTTAATCTAGATAAAGTAAAGTTGAGCATAAGGTTAAAGGAAGCAATTTCACAAGCACCTAAGGATAAAAAATGGAGCAAATACGTGCCCTACGGTGACTAACACGTCAGGAACTACTGTCTCCTTTTCTGTTGTGGTCGTCTCACAGAAAGAGAATAGACAAAAGTTAGTTCAGATGTTGAAAATGATAATATCACACACACCAAGAGACTATGAAAAGATGTATTATTGACATAATAAGGCTTTCCTGGGAGAGTAGGACAGGGTCTCAAGCAGTTCCAAAAGTGGCTTGAGAGAGCAGGGACAGGCAAATGGCTTTGAGGCTTATCGAAGTTAGGGGCTGGGGCTAGAGTGAGGGGGTCTCAGATTAGGTCTTGCATATTTTAGGCTTTCCACTGGTTCAAAGAGAGGGGCACCTGGGCTCTCTTACCAGCTTGCCTAGATATGGGGCAGAAGAGAAAAGAAGGGGATACTTGGAAACTGTCAGCAGTCCAACATTAAAAATGAGGTCAGACTCTTTATTACACTCTCCCTCTCCCATTGGGCCCAAATGTTCTGTGATCTCAGATTCTCTCTGCACAGCTGTTTCTTTATCTTCTTTGAGAAACTGCTCCCTCTGTAAGTCCCTTGTTTTCTGGGCGTCTCTCAGGGCTCTGTTAGGGATGGCAAAAGCTATAGCCATAACTCTCAGGGACCTGTAGATATTAGTGCTTATCACCCTGTAAATGACTGAACCTCTATATCTCAATTCAGGAGAGACAGAAAGAAAGGGAGACAGGGAAATAACATGACAAAGGTAGAGAAAATGAATCCTATGCTTGATTTTCCCCCTGGGCGAGGTATCTGCTCTGGCCCATTCTGTTCTGTCCGGTGAGGTAAAGTCATGTGCTCCAAGTGTGGCCACTCAAGTGCCCTCTCTCCGAAGGTCCTGTGGTTGGGGCGAATTTTAATTAAAAGAATGCTAACTCAGGAGTGCTTCAAAATACCCTGGTGGTTTCCTTTAACCAAGTCCATACTTTGTAAATAGACCCTGTAATAAACCCTTTTCATTTATTTTGTTTGTGCTGCTTGCTGATGCAAACCTGGCTCTGTATATACACATATAAATATACATTTTAAATATACTCGTATATTTAAAGCAATGACTAGAAACATCTGGAAATTACTGCTTAAATAAAAGCAAATGTTAATTTGCTTTTCCACATTATGTGGGATAAGCTCAAAGATTTAAACTGGCTATTTGATGATCAGGAAATACTTTCCATCTATAATAAAGCCAAATAGTAAACCCCTCCATGGTTATCCCTGACATCGTAAGAGATTAAAACCTAGTATATAATGTAGGCATCATTGTGTTCATCAGGAATAGTTTTCTGAACATTAAAAATGCTCAGGTGCTTAAATGTTTATTTTACCACACTATATCACTGTGTGCAGGATATCTGATTTATAGAATTCCTATTTTTTATTAAATACTTTCTCTGTAAATTCAAAGAATAGACATATTGTTGAATTTTATTATCACTGACACTGTCAGCAGACCTGAAGTCTTACAGAAAGGAAAAGACATGAAATCAAAGAAAACTATTGTCATATTCAGGCTCAGGGTGGTCCTCAGGAACACTGCAAATTTGACAAGGTCTTCTGAGCTCAGACTTTGCCACCTTCCCACCGTATGCCTAACATCCTATTTCCTTCTCTCTCTCTTTTCTCAAAACTTACTCTTAAAGCTTACATTCTCATTCAGATTGTATTAACTGAAATTCCATCGTAAGCAGTTTATTCTAATATTCTCCCCTATGTTCAGAGATCTTTTATATAGGCCCATCAAAGACCCCCAAGAATCTTGTCATTTATCACTAAATTTCCAAGTCATAGCACCATTTTAGACTAATAACCCTTGTTTATTGAGTACTTAACGGTATACCAGTCTCTGCCCTCAATCCTTAATGCAATCTCTCGCATGTAATCTTTACAACCACTGTCATATGGACACCCCAATTACCCCTGCTTCATGGATGCTTCTGAGGCACTGAAGAGATGTTTTGCTCAAGTTGCATAGCTTTTAAGTGGCTGAGCTCATTAAAGGAGCATGAGTCTGCTTAATACGAGAGATGGTGCACTTACTTTCTGGGTTGTCTCATGGTCCTTAGAAGGCGTTCAGTTCATGTATGTTTAATACATAGATTTTAATATCCATTACGAGTTCATCCTGATAAAAAAAAAATTGCAGAAAGTCTTAGAAAATATTCTCTGTGCCAGCGAGACCTGCATTTCTCTTCTTTAATCCAGTTGTTTTTGCAAAGAGCAAAAGTGCCTTGAGAGCCAAAGGACTGATTGTGAAAGTTCTCTGGATCATGATTTCATAGACAATACCACTCACATCAAGTGAGTTTGAAAATTGGCTGAAGTTTAAACTGTCTTAATCAAGCCTTATTTTTAAATAGACACTCTTTTCTAGTATTTAAAGAGCACACATTGCTGCGGTTCTTAAGCTTACCAAAAGGTCAGACCAAGATAAATTGTAAGTGGAACAGGGAAGAAATGGCAAGGGAAAGGAGGAGGGATTTGGAACAGAGGGAAATAGCAGAGCCAGCGGGAAGACATTTGGATCAGTGGGGGATAGACAGGGTTGATGAATGTAAGGAGGAAAGCAATCTAATTTCTATAAATGACCATATTGGTAGGACTGAAAAGGGCAGGTCCAAAGCACAGTTCCTCCAAAGACGGCTTTCTTAGAGTCTAGGAAAAGACCCTGCCTGAAAAGAGACTGAGTACTCCCCATAAGCCCTCACTGTCACTTATCGGACAAAGTCTTGCCTGTGGGGACTTCATCTTAGCAGGATAAAGCCTTTGTATCAAGACCACAGGGCCTGGGAAGCAGCAGTCTTGGCATCAGAATACCCTTTGGCGGCTTCCAGATATCCCTTCTGCTCCCCATTTTCCAAAAGCACATCAGCTTTGGGAGCTAATTAGATTTCTACAGGCTCAGGCGTAGAGAACATTCCTCACCAATACTGTCGTGAGACATTTAAGCAAGATTCCTCTTTCTCCCTCACCTCATCATCCAACCCATAGGGAGATCTGTCAGCATTTCCTTCAGAATATTCTGAAGCTCTAACAGCTTCTCATCTTTATCATGGCTACTGTCCTAGTCCAAGCCCCATTATCAGTCCCCTGGACACTGCAGTAACCTAACTGGTTTCTTGCCTCCATTCATCCTTCCTCCCAATTTATCGTCCAAGAGGGAGCCTCATCTCTTATTCTAAAATTTAAGTCAGATCATATCACTCCCCACTTCAACCTTAGGACGAGTTTCCTGTAGCTCTTACCTAAATCCACATGCACGCCCTGGTCCCCACCTGCTCCTCCGGCTGCATTTCATCCCACACCCCACATTTCCACTGAGCCCCAGAAGCTCTGGCCAAGCTCATCCCCATGACGGAGAGGGACACTTGCCTTTCCTTATGCTTGAAGTATGCTTCCAGATATTTGCATGACAGGCTGTTTCATACTTTCAGGGTCAAGATCAAATATCACCCCCAGTCGCTATGCTGATGCACCCACTCCCAGCTGTTGGGTGTATTGGTTGTTAAGAGCTCACAGCTGCCACCCTTTTTACTAAGAGTTGCCCTCTAGCCTATGAGGCTGTGCTCTCCCCACCATCGGATGGGCTGAAGCCACTGTCTGACTGACTGATGGAGGGGACAAAGGGCCAGGCCTCTTGCTATTAGATGATACCAATTGTGTGGTGTAATTAACGTTCTAGAGCTCTTGGTGGGGCCAGGCTTAAGGAACTCAGAGAGGCCGCATCCCTGTTTCACTTTCTTTCCCTGTCCTCTTTTTGCCCCTATTTCCCCTTCACATGAGAGCATACTTTCAATAAATCACTCAGGAATCCCCATCTCAGGCTCTGCTTCTAAGAAACCCTACCTAAGATTCCTCCTCAGAGAGGCTTTCTTGATAACCCGACCTAAGGGAGAACCCCACCCTCCACCGTTCTTCTCTGTCTCATTACCCTCTTTTATTTCTGCCCTAACACGTATCATTCTGAAATTTTCTTTCTTTTTGTACACTTTTCTTCATTTTATTAATTTTTATTAAAAAATAAAAGTTGTTTTTTATTTTATTTTTTATTACATTTATTGGTGTGACATTGGTTAATAAGATTATATAGGTTTCAAGTGTACAGTTCTATAATAAATGATCAGTATATTGCATTGTGTGCCCACCATCCAAAGTCAAATCATCTCCTGTCACCATATATTTGGCCCCCTTTACCCTTTACTACCCCACCTTCCCACTGGTAACCACACTACTGTTGTCCATATCTATGAGTTTCAGTTTTACCTTTTTTATCTATTTACTTTTTAAAATATGTCTCCTGGATATGTAATAAACTCCATGATGTGTATACATATTCTTTGGAAAGTACCCGCTTGTGTGTGGTCACACTGTCAGTATTTGTTGAATGAACAGAACACAGGCTTTAAACTTGGATGAAGAGGGAAGTGTTCTTTCTCTGAACTTCTCTCTCAGGCCGGGCCTCTGAGGTAGGTAGGTGTTTTTGAGCATAGCTGCAGGTTAAGGGGGAAAAGGGGATCTCTGCAAGGCAGGAAGTTATCCCTAGATCTTGCCAGGAAATCAGACCTGTAGAGAATGTGGGACATCCTATGAGAGATGCCTGAGGAATTCTCAAGTCAAATAGTCCCTAGAACTGCCAGCCCACAGACAGATTGCCAAGTGTGAGCCTGAGGGTCAAATTGGCCTAGAGAGATCTTGTTTAGCTCACATGGTTAAGTTGCCATTATATTTGCTGACAAGAAAAAAACACACACACAGTTGTGAGATGTCACAGAAATACCTGGATTTTCAACTTCCCTTGAAGAAAAGTGGCATTATTTCCACATAGCTAGTCAACTGGAGCTGAGGGGCTGCTGCCCCTTTTAGACTGGGTGTGTTTTCCTTGTCACCACATCCCCACTAGCCTTCCTCCGTCGTTTGCATAATATGCATGCTCTTAATAAGCCTTTGAGTTTCTAATCCCAATAGTGACCAGTTTAAAAACCCCATGTTGAACCCTTCTATAGTCTTGGATCCTTTCTTTGATAAACCTTTGCAGAATCTTCAGTTTGTCTTGAGCTGTGCTGTGAGTTAGTAAAGGAAAGATTAGAGTGGTAACTGGAAAAAAGGGACAAGCTGAGGGAGCCATTAGGGCTGACACCCAGGCAGAACTTTGCATGCCAAACAGTGTACCCTGACACCAGGCAACCAAATGAAAGGTGTCCCTTTCAAATCTCATCTGTCTCATTGAGATTCATTGGCCAAGAGCAGGCCATATGCAGAAGCTAAGGCCATGCGGGAGCAATACCCACTCAGGCCAACATGGTGAGAGCAGGAAGAGTTCGTGTTGGAACTTCTAGCAGCATTGGGTAGATCAGCTCTCTGGCACCAAATACAGCAGAAGCCCAGTCAGTGACTCAGATGGATATGAGAGCCCAAGGGAAGCTCCCCTAAATAAAGGTTGGGCGTCGAGTCAGGAGCAGACTTTAGAAGCAGAATGGCTTAGAGGGGTTCTGTGTTATTGACTTTCAGGTAACTTTTCAGCTTCATATACCTTGAAGATCTCACATGGAGATATACACCACTGTCCATTCTTAAATAAATACTTACTCTAAATAATAGCTCTATTTCCTGCAGTGACTGAGTTACCATTATACTGAATTGCTTAACTGATTTTTCTGAGTGATGTTAAGCATAGACTAAGACACGAACCGCCAAGTGGAAGCAATCAGACTCGTGAATGATTTGGGATACCAGCCACACAGCCAAGTACACTTGCCTTAAGCCCTTGTCTCCAGTGCTCATTTTATTTCTTGCCCTTTGATTTAGGACTTCTGCCATCTGATTCTTGAGGAGATCAACAGTGTGTCTTGTCAGACCGACTCCTTGTCAGCAGGATGGCCCCGCAGCATTTCTGTGATGTCTTCCCTGCTGTCCAGAATGTTTATTCATTCTCCCATTTATGGCTGTGTTAGTGGTGGGCTGGAAAACCAATGTCCACAGTAAGCTTAGTGTGACAACATTTTGCAAGAGTCTTATTACCCATAGTGAAGGGAAGAAATTGAGAGATTATGAATAGTTGCTTTCTAGTCACTAATCGCACAAGCTGTTAAATGCTGACAGCCTGGTAGGTTATCTTAAGACCTGGGGGAGGTTGTTATGGGTTGAATTTTGTGCCCCCCCCCCAAATTTATATATTGAAGTTCTAACCCCCAGTTCTTCAGAATGTGGCCTTATTTGGAAATAGGTTCCTTGCAGATGTAATTAGTTAAGATGAGGTCATACTTGCATAGTCCCTAACCCAATATGACTGGTATCTTTATAGAAAGAACGCCATATACAGAGACAGACATGCACACAGAGAAGAATGCCATGTGGAGACTGAAGTTGTGCCTCCAAAAGCCAAGGAACTACCCAAGCCTGGGAGACAGGCCTGGAACAGATCATTCCTGAGAGCCTTCAACAAGAACATGACCCAGTCCACACCCTGATTTCAGACTTCTGACCTCCACAGCGGTGAGACAACACACTTCTGTTCTAAGCCACCCAGTTTATAATACTTGATTACAACAGTCCTAGGAAACTAATACAGAGGTGTTCTGAATTTCCCTCCACTTGGTTTTGTATTTATTACATGAGAAGCATTGTTTGGGTTCTGTGGGAACATATGAAGATAAATAGGGCTTGGTTCCTGCCTTCAGTGAGTTTGCTGGGGAGCACAAAGAAAAATACAGTAATAAATAAGGGATGCATGGAAATAAAAGTAACTTGCTGACAGTGAGCAGAGAAAAGTGACAGCCCAGCCCTCCAGACCCACCCCCTTCCTTCTCAGTGCTCCCTTTCTCTTCACCCCAACCAGGGCTTCCATGAAGTCATGTGGCTGCTCCTGTCCACATCCACCCAAGGGGTGCCCCGCTGAACCCACCCTTCCTGAAGAGCAGCTCTTTCCATTGACTGCCCATCTTGGGATTAATTTCCCTTGGGTCTGTTCCATCCAAAAGCAGTGTATCTGAATTAGCACCAGTCCTGGGTTCTAGCCCCAAACTGTACAAATCAAAGACCATCACTACGTCTCAATTTTCTTTTTTTTATTAAAAAAAACGGGAATAAGGGCCCTTCTCCATTCTATGTCACAGAACTAGAGTGAGGATCAAATAAGGGAAGATGTATGGGGGCATGTAGCAAACCTGTCATAGATCACAGTTACTGATAGTCTAATATGTTTATAGTGAAATATTTCCCTTGCACTGGGAACCTCTTGCAGAGAGCTACTACCTTCACCCAAATGGGTGAACTGAAAATCTCTTCACTTGTTTGGCATCATATAAAGATTTACAGGGCTTGCAAATCAAGTCATCCCCTTGATGTTTGCCACAATTCGCAGAACTATGCACTGTTATGCCTGTTTTGCAGATGAGGATACTTAGCCCAAGAAATGAAGTGGTTTGCTCATAAGTGGTTAGAAGTGGGAAGTAAAGCCAAATCCAATGCTGATCTCATTGCACTTGGCAAACCCTAGTGAGGGAGATGTTTTTGATCACTCAGTCCTCTCTATGTTTTTAAAAATAAACCCTTACTACAGGCAACTTTAGTGTCCACCATTTCCGACGAAGAAGTGAGATTTTCACAGCGACAGCCCTCCAGTGATAGCTCAAGTTTTTATTTATGTTTCCAGACACTTCATAAAGAATCATGTCTGTCAAGAAAGGAGAAAGAAATACAATGAAAAAAAGCACAAGACACGGTAGGGATATGGTAAAAGCTTAAGCTGAATGTACCATTAAGACGAGTCTATTGTTCCCTGGGTTGAGTGCATTGATATCCTTGAGGAAAGAGTCTAACTTTGTTGGGGATACCTCTGGAATAAATATGTCCCTAGATAGGAGAAAGAACAAAATAAAAAACTGAGACACTTTGTCTCCTCCTTGTGTCTAACCTTGAATTTCAGACAGGATTTTGAAAAAGAAGAGAAAGTGTTATCTCATAAATATTGTGTGTGGGTCTTTCTCTATAGTTTTGGAAGCCAGAGACAAGTGGATCATTCTGCCTTGGAATGATTATGCAAGGGGCAGAAAGCATGAATCATGTATCTGGGAATGTATTTTGATTATCCACATCTGCCCTTGGGTTTGAGTTGGGAGTAGGTAGATATGGAAGAAAGGAATATGCCAAGCTCCTGTCTTGACATCTAGAAAGCACCAGGGTCCCCAGGGCAACCACCTCCCCCTGCCACCCAAGTCATCCATGGCACTCTTGTACAAAACCTGTTTCCAGTCTCTTCCCACCCCTTGCAACATTTTGCAAGACAGATCAGATCATCTCAGGCACCACTAAAAATTTCTTTGATTATAAGATAGCATCTGAACACTTTAGTCTGGCATTTAAGGCACTGCACAATGAGTTTAATTGTCCCATCCAGCCTCATATACACTCCTAAGCACACTTGATAGTCCACCATACCACCTGCTCATGCCTCCAAACGCACCATGATAACTACAACTCCATAATCTGCTAATGATGTAGCCTCTGCCTCTATTCCTTTCTTCTATTTATAAGGTGGACAAACATCTATTTCACTTTCAAAGTCTAATTCAGTGTCTTCTCTCTCTATTTCTCTGACTTTTCTTCTGAAAAGAAAAATTCATTTAATAAGAATAATAATATCATTTTGCTTGCATATCAAATATGGCCATGCATTCTTCCAGTCATTATTTGTTGAGTTTTAATCTATGGTTAGCTGTGGATATAGTATGAAAAACAAAAGACATGCCCATTGTACTTATGGATTAATTGAAGAAAAAATATTTTAAAGGCAAAAACAAATAAATGCTTAATTGCAAATTGTTATAAATCACATGTAAAAGTGTTCTGAAAACTCTAACATGGTGTACTTACAAAAGGAATGAGTATGACGATATGTTGAGGTACGGAATTTGCTGCTCAAATGAGAGAATTTCTCTTTTATTTGCTCTGATGACATTCTGTACCTATTTTTATTCATAGCCATATTTCTTCAAAGCCATAAGTTTCTTAAGAGCAAAGACAGTGCCTAATTTATTTTCGTATCTCCATAGTACAGTTAACAGGCCAGCACATAGTTTAATCGGTGTTGAATGATGTAATGATGGGCTAACATTGTAGCTCTTGGAAAGATGTAATTGTATGGTAGATTTAAACTTAGCTAATTAGCATTTCCACATAATAAATAAATCCCACTTTTTCTATATGTACACCCACTAACATTTGGGTAATGATAATGCTAAAATACTTACCAAGTTCTTTCTACCTTGGACTCTTGGCAAATACCATTTTCTCTTTCTGAAACTTTCCCTTGTCATGCTCTGCCAGGTTAGCTCACACTCACCTTTGAGGTCTCACATTATATGTCACATTCCTGAGGAATTTCCTCAACCCAGAGACTAGGTCAGGTTCTGCATTTGAAATTCTCAAAGCACCTATACTTCTCTTTCAAAGCATCTATCACAACTGTAATTGATTTTTCTGTTCATTTTTTTACTGTCACTCCTGCTGTACTCAGAGTTCTATGAAGGTAGGATCCATTTAGTCTTTTTCCCCATGGCATTCCTAGTACCTGCCACATAAAACATTCTTAATAAATACTTATGGCTTGACAAACTCTCTCGCTTAATGAAGGAGTGGTTCTTAATTATCTCAAAAGCATTGTTGTGAATCCCAAGAAGTAATTTCACACTATCCCTCTGCTACTAACTAGTTGGGTAGACTTTAACCAGCTACTTCACTTTCCTAGCTGCAGCTTCCCCATCTATAAAATGAAGGGTTTTGAGCATGTCCTTCCAGCCTTTTTAATGCCAGGACTCTATAATATATCCCATTAAACCAGTTAAAGTTGAGTGTACCCTGTTATTAAAACTTAGACTTGTGTTTTTCACACACAAGGACTTCAGCTCATTGCAGGGAGTTTAGTTAATGAAGGATTCCATGTCCTCAAATCCCAAGTTCTGTAAGAACGTGCAAGGTGTTCCCTATGAGTCAGGAGGAAAGGAGCATCACAGAAAGGAGGCCGCTAGGTTGAAAGGAGCCTCCAACTTTACCCATACTGCTGGCTATTGAGATGGGTGGCTGATTTTTTTTAAAAAAGCCAATAGGAATGTAGGCAGAAAGTAAACATTTAGTCTTATATTTAGTGGAATTCTGAGAACAATTAGAATACTTCTTCGAGTTGACTTGAAGAATTCAGCCATTTGTCAGCAAGAATGAAGTCAGAAAATTTCAGAGCTTCAGAATTGGGAGGATCTTTAGAAACGATCAAGGCTAACCAATCCCTTTATTTTCCAGCTGGGGAAGCTGAAGCCCAGAGACCTAATGTGACTTGCCTTGGATTATATAAAGAGCACTGGCTGATTTAGGGCTTGAACCTAAACAATTCTGCTTTTTCTGCTATCCCAGTGCACCTGGAGTTGAGAGAGTTAATATTCCTTTAGATGACATATTAATTCCCACCCTGCATTCACGGACAGAGACAAGTCCCCTAGTACCCCCTCTTTTAAATCTTTGAGAAACAGTCCAATAGACTCCGACAAGACCTGTCAGAAAGATGGCTTTCAGCTGTGACATTTATTCTTATGCAGACTTTTGTTGGCTTTGTGCAGAAGAACTTCATTTGGATTCATAAACCCCTTCATAAATGCGAAAATGTCTACCTTTGCCTTGACTTTATAAAATAAAAACATTCTCCCAAAGCGGTTGCAATAAATTATATAGCTTCTGAAAACTGTCAAATACACTTGCAGATCATGACAATATCTTCATCGGCAGCCCAAATATTAAAAAAAAAAAAAAAAAGACTGGAGAGAAATAAGACTTGTGTTTTCTGGGGAAAATATTTTATCTGGTTTGCTTGCTTTTGCACTTTACAATAGAGAAAAGTACCATGAAAAATATAATAAAAAGCCATGTATGAATTCTTAGAATAAATCAATATTGACGTTTTCTCATATTTGCTTCATATCTTTTCAAAATTAAATAAATAATAATTTTGAAATGTCTTTAATGCTTTTCCCAAGTTCATTGTCTTTCTTCCTCTCCAGATGCGATCACTATGAACACTTGTATGTGTCCTTCCAATCCCTGCCTTTATCTTCTTACTACACAGTATATATAGTATCTTATATTTTTAGAATTACATATATTATATTTTACATACAACATCCTATGGTGTCTATTGTTCTGTGACACATAAAATTTATACAATACAATTGGGAAAATAATTGAAGTAACCAACCTGAGTAATTTTTTATAAGAATATAAATATCTCAAGAAAGTTTCCAAAATGGCCCATTGTGATGAATTTGACATTGAAGTTATAATTGAAGGGCTAATGCCTTTATTTACTTAGCATTATGGGAAAGGGGAAGGGGAAGTCACATTGGTTAAACTCTTATTAACGGGCAGGGTGCTGAGCTAACTACTTGATACGTTACTTTCATTGCAAAACCAGCTACCAATTTGGTATTAGAGTGCCACATTGCAGATGAAAAAATCTGAGCCTCAGGGAAATTGACTTACCAAAGTCACACAGCTATTTAGAGGCAGTAATGAAAAGTACAAGGTCTGGGGACAGAGGCTTGTACAACATTCTAAATTTACTCCATTAGCTGTGTGATCTTGAATAAGGTACTTAACTTTCCAGCGGGTGAGTGCCCTCATTTATACAATGGAGTTAATAATAGTACCTAACACAAAGGGTTATTTTGAAGATTAAATAAAAATATAAATATAAAAAATAAAAAATAAATAAATATATATAAAAATATATAAATATCCCTGGGAACGGTGCCTGGTATTTCATATACCCTACATGAATAGCTCCTATTATTATTGTTGGATCCCTCATTCACTTCCTCTTTTAAAATAAAATCAAAGGTAAATAGCAACTAAACAAAGAAATAATGAAAAACAGAAACTAAATAAAACCAAGAAAGGGAAAGAAAAACAGCAATTGAGCCAAAAAGTGCATCTCTAAGCTTCTAGCAGAGACCAAGGAGACTGGTGGCCGAGGGTCCTTTCAATCCTCTTTATTGGCAGCGCTGTGACGCATCAGGGCAGAGGCTGCAAACTCGCTCAGGTGCGGGGACCTTCCTCTACTGCATAAGGAGCAAAGCAACAAAACAGGCCCTCAAACGTGACTTAACAAAACTAGACATTCTGCTTGCTCTTGCTGAAAGCCGGGGAGGGTTTCATTCGATAAGAGCTGCTGGATTTGGATAAGAGACAGGGTAATATATCCAGATTATGCAATTTTTAGGTGCCTGGTTGTATGGGGGGGGGGTGGAGTTGGGGAGCATAAATAAGTTTGAGCATTCTAAGGAACTGAATAGTGTAGATCAACCTACATCAGTAACTGGTTTGACAGCCCCAGAGCAACAATTCAGGTTTGATGTTTTTCATGAGAATGGAGAGAAAAGAAAAAACCAAAAGCTCACCCTGGTAATTGTATCACTATAGTAAGGATGGCATCTCAGTAGCCACTATTTGTTGTTAAAGCTGAGGGAGGCAGCATGTACATGAAGGGGGGGAAGTGGAAAGAGAAAGTGTATAGGTCGTTAGAAACCCAGGGGGGAAACAGAAAGCAATCTGCAGATCCGGATGGAAAATGTGCTTAAAGGGTTCAGCCCATCCACCTCCCCTCCTGCAGATTCAGATCCTGGAGAAAGTTGATTCTGACCTTCCCCCAAGGCCTAGGCTCTGCAGCATGGGGATGTCTGAGGCTGAGAAAAGCTTCATCACCTAAAACTATTTTTAAAAATGACATGGGGAGCACCTTGATAGCAGCCCAGCTTTGGGAGCTTGGGGGATTAAGGAAAATCCTTTCTCAGGAGGGTTAGCAAGGGTGCCATGTCCAAGAGCCTCTTCTCTTGGTCACGTGTGGCCTGACTTGGGCAGCTGGGTGTGCTGCAAACACCTCAGGGCAGAGAGTGGACTTCAAGGTCCAGGACTGTGGAGACTAGATTTACCTTCTTACCAGTGTATGCCCAGGGACTGACACAGTAAATCCTTATTGAGTAAATAAGTGAGTTTAGTAAATGAACCCCAGGCAAGCCAATAGCCAGTAGTACTTTCTATAGACAAACACAGGAAAAGTAAACTACAGATAGTAACTTAAATATCCGTCATGGTTATAAATGTTAAATGTATATATGTGTGACTTTATATTTTCCCATATGATCCACCCATGCAGAGAGAAAGAGAGAAAAGGGTGCCAAGAAGAAATGTCATAAGTAAGGCATAGGATAAGTAAATACCTTAAATACAGCTCATGGTACGCAATAGAGTATTAGACTACAGGACACTATTACTCAAATAGGAGTATACACATGCTAAAATGTCAAATGGAAAAAGTAGTTTGCAATAATAGACCAAGTATGATTTCAAATTTGCAAATTACAAAGTATATGTGAGCTTTCCGTATATGTGGTTTTTATAGAAAACATTCTAGAAATCTTTTAACAGTGGTTATGTCTGGATATCAAGATTATTAATTACCTTTATTTTTTTTTGTTTTTAATACTCTTCTTTACCTAATAAAGGGCTCCTCTTACCTTATACTACATTTATAATCAGAAGAGTAACCAAGTGATTTAATGGTGAAATTACTCTCTTGCTGAGACCAGATAGCTTGTATTATTGTTCCAGCCCTGCATGGGCAATCTTTAAGAAGTTAATCACACCCTTAGTCCCTTATTTGTAAAATAGAAATACTAATATTAATATGTGTGTGGCCTTTCAATTTTACAAGGCAGATGTGTGAACAAAACGGGGTAATGCATGGAAAAAAGCATTTTGCAAACTGCAAAATACCAGATACATATAATGAGCAGATGGGGATGGGCATCAGGTCCAGGAGGAAAATGTCAAAAAGGGCAGAAAGGAGAAGGGGATGGTGACTTTCCATGATGGAGAAAAGAGAAAATGAGCATGGCTAGTGGAAATATTAGGAGACATCATTAGAGCAGTTTTCTTACAGGAGCTATAAATGTTTGTCTTATGGAACTAGGGAAATTATATAGTGTTAGATTCAAGACAGTCTTATTCCTGCCATCAAGTTATGCAAAGATGGCATATGAGCCTCCTCAAGAATTAGGCTTGGTCTCTGGCCACTGTTTCTTTCATCAGTTTTTTAAAATTATGTTTTTATTGATTTTTTTAGAGAGAGAGGAAGGAAGAGAGAGAGAGAGAGAGAGAGAAACATTGATTGGTTGCCACTGCAGGCACTCTGACCAGCAACCTGGGCATGTGCCCTGACCATGAATCAAACCGGTGGGCTTTCGGTGCTCAGGACAGTGCTCAACCAACTGAGCCACACTGGCCAGGGCTGGCCATTGTTTCTTTAAGCAGAGAAATGCAGGAAGAAGACATATACTCCTTCACCTCACCCCATACCTGCCTACCCACACACACCAGGTTATGTGAGTGCTGGATATGGCATAGTGATTAGAGCAATAAATAGTTTTAAACTAATTCCTTAAGGAAAAACCTGGCTTAAAAAGAAAATAAAAACAAAAATATATCTAATCATAACAACTTCTTTCTAAATCCATAACATCCTCTATGTCCTCTTGGTCGAGTCAGTTTCTCTTATTGACCGTCAGTGTCCTCACTTGTTTAATAAGGGGTGTCAACTGAGTCATCCATAAATCCCTTTGAGTAGTAAAGTTCTCATAGATCTCTCCTTTCTGCACATCCTTAAAGTAGGGCATCTGAGCCAAACGATTGCCTCTTCAGCTTCAGTTTCTTCATTTGTAATCTGGAATAAAATGAGTTCCTACTTTGGAGGGTCCCTGTGGGGTTACATAAGATACTCTACATGAATTGTTTAGGGCAGTGCCCAGCACAAAGTATGTGTGTGATCGAAATTAGGCAGTATCACTGACCGACAAGCTTTGAGTTCTTTCCCTAAATTTTTCTTTAAGCTTAGCAGAAGTTGTGGAAGACTGCCATAGGGAGATAGAGTTTGACTCCCAGACCTATTTCTTGATGTGAAACTCTCTCTATGGACCCACATCCCACACAATCTAAAGAATGCCATGTTTTTCCATTAAATCTCAAGTGACTAAAAAGAAGTTCTTCTTGAGCCTAGATTTGGATTCTTTGAATCATACACAAGCTAACTTCACATCAAAGCTATAATCTAAATAAAATAAACCCAAAATAATGCATTGTTGTTGTTTTTTTACAAAAGGATAAATAGAGCATTTTATTAACATTTTTTTTTGCAGCAACAAAATGATAGTCTGCATCTTTTCATTCAACACAACAAAAGCTATGATCACATTGCATCACTTTGAGACACAAAGCAAAAGATATTTTTATTTTCTTAAGGTCAAGGATGGTTTGCATTTTTAAAACAAACTTTATGTTTTATATTTGCAGTAGCAGGGCCTCCAGTCACTAGCACAATACAATGGACAGATCAAATACCCAGAATAGACAGTAAAATACGCCAAGAATGGTTTGAGTTGAATTGGGAAATGCATTATTATCATTTTCGAACATGAAAAAGAGGTCTGATGTTAATTTTTTAAAAGAAAAAAATCATTCCAACCACCCAAAAAGCTACCACAAGCAAAATAAAGATAATATACAGACAGGAAATTCTATGCATTACACTTATTGCTTGGTACACAAATGTTGCAATTACTGTTGAGTTATATTAAGAAGTGACAAGCAAAATGCCTCTGCCCCATCTAAAATTCTATGACTCTAGGAAAGTAGAAATTGCAGTCCCCTAACCCAACATTAGGTGTATGCTATTTTTGTGTGTGTGAAGATTGTTTATTATGTTTTTGTGTATGGATATGTATAAGATATACAGATATATATATAGATGTAATTTTAATATAATTTGTTGTCCTATATAAGACAAATATATTTTAAATGGGACTTTAAATAATAAAATTATCTACTTACAGTCTCTCTATTAAATTTATCTCTTTATATTATATATAGCTCTGTGGCACAAGTTTTATATAGTATTTGATTATTAAGGAAAAAGAATATCTAAACCGTTTTCTATTTCTTTTGTTGTTAATATTGCATGTTCAGGGCTCTATTTCCACAGCAAATTTCTTATTAGATTCTTTACAGTGTGTGCATCTGTTTTTTCCTAATGCAAGTTACAACCTGTACAAAGTTGTAATAAAAAATACATTGAAGTCTTTTTTTAATTTTTTTTTTGCAAAAAAGTTATGTGATATGCTACATGAGAAAAGTCAGATTTATTAAAATGTGAAGTGTTTTATACTGTCAGGTAAATGAATGGAAGAACATGAAGCATACCCCACACTTTACAAATTCTCTTTCACAGATATGTGTTTGTGCCCAAGCATTTCATATAAACCACTGCAAGACATTTCTTTTGATAACCAACAAAATAGCCCACATTATGTAATAATTATAATTATTTTATATGCCTTGCTAGTTGCTAGCCCACAATATTCTTCTCTAATTGAGAGATACCCCAACTTCATGATTTATAGCCAATAAACATTGTCAACATCCAATGTAGCCAACAATGGCATTACTTTTTTTTTTTTTTAAACAGGACTTCTGCATGAGATTTTGCAATGCCGTGTAACAAATATATAAGTGCATTTGACATGATCAAGTAGCTTTGGCTTCCTAACCTTTGTAGGATGAAATGTGCCAACTGTTTTAGTTGTGCTTTACTAAATGGTGATGAGTTTTAGCTCACATGAATCCAATGAGTAACTACTGGCTTCTACAGTTTTTGGTCAGTCAACCTTTAAAGCACAAACGCAAGAATAGATGACCTGAATGGAAATGATGGGATTTCACAACTTCTACAGATTGCACTTGATGGTAATTCATGAGTTTGTTTTCATTTCATTTTTACAGCAAGACTTGCCTGGTTGATATGTTTACATGTTCACAGCACAGATTTTTAAAATTTGTGTGCAATCACAATTAAGTTAATCACAAACACTAAGAATAAATCCAGCGATTAGCTGTGTTGTGAGTACTCATCCCGGTCCTCATAGGTGCGCGAGTCTTGCCCTTCCTCTTGTACAAATTCTTCTTTCTTTTCCCACCCGCTGGGCCACCCGCCGTTGGCCTGCGTCGTGGCGCCATAAGACTTGGTGGTACCATAATTTATATAATTTTGAGTAATGTCCCCCGTTTCTTCATCAAGTTCATCTTCGTGGATAAATCCACATTTCTCTTCACTTGTTTCCTCAGGGTCTGCCCAGGGTTGCTTCTCTCCTGAGGCAAAGATTGCGTAAAATATAACTCCGCCGTAGTGGACGAGGGCAGCGATCAGGAAGACGTACTGCCACTCCTCGCGTGACTGCGGGGACAAACGCGTCAGTGAGAGCCAGCTCCCTATGTCTGAGACATCTTCTTAAATGCTCCGCCGTCAGGCTTTTCACAAAAAGCTGGCTTCAGGGGCAACCTCTTTCTGATTATTTGAAGCAGATCCCGTGACCGAAACCTTCTATAACACTGTAACGTTCATCATTTTTTAAAAAATTAAACCTAATGCCCTGAAAGAATTCCAAATATATCTATGGTCTGCTCATTTTAAACATATATATCATTGGTTTACTTAATATTTTTCTCTTCTTTTGTTTATTTCCTTCTAGGAAACCATAATTTGGAAGCTCTACATATAAGGACAAGTAGCTGATAATTACATTCTTCAGCTGCTCAGTGCAGAGGGGCCTGAGTTAAGGTTTGTAAATAAAGCTCAGAAGGTTCCTGCTTGCCCATCCTCATGAGCTAGGAGTAAGGTTTCGTGTGTGTGTGTTTTAACTACATCAGGGATATCAGGAATATTAAAAGGGGTTGAGAAGCAGTTGCTTATTGGTTTGGATAGAGGGCTCACTCAGAGCTTTTAGGTATTTTCTTCTGAGTCTCAGTCATCTCCCCTACTCAGGAGTGTGGTGAGTGGGCCGGGAAAGAAATGCCAAAGAGACTCTCTGAGCCCTTTCCCCAGCCACGAGGGAGACTCTTCTCCAACTGAACATTCTGCTTTGGTCCAGCTTACCTTATTTTTTGTCATCGCACCCACGATGATAGGGCAGACCATTCCCGACAAGGTGCCAACTCCATTCGAAATGCCCATTAAGATACTGGCGTATCTTGGAGCAATATCCAGGTGGTTAACATTGAAACCTGGAATACACACAGAACCTGTGATTCAGAGAACCCAAGCCTCTTAGAAGTGCCTGTAGAACATTCTCCACCACACTCACCACCCTCCTTAAAAGATACTAGGTACAGAGCAGGTGCTTAATGACTGCTTTCTTATAATTTAGCTCAGGGATATCATGAGAATAAAATGTGGTATAATTTCTTATATAATGTTTAATATGTGATGCTCACTCCACAGAGGGAAGGAGATGTGTTCTCTTAACCAAAAAAGAAATGAATTAAATAAAAAGAGTAAGAAGGGAGAAAGAAAGTAGAAGCAAATCTAAAGAATGATTTCTAAATGTTTTATTATTTTTAATTTAATTTTTAGTGGAAATAGGTTGAATAAACTTATTTGAGTCAAAATATTTAAAGAGGAAGGTAGAATATATGGAGATAGATTGATAGGTAGATAGATCATCTTATTATTGTCAGCCAATATCAGATGTCACAAGTACAAATTTTAAAAATGTATATTACCTGATATAGCGAATCCACTAAATCCCACGGCAAGTACCAAGAAGGAGATGGCTACCCCCCTAGTGTGAGAGTAGCCGACGACCAGAAGCAGAGTCGCTTCCATGCCAAAACCTTCAGAAACAAACACATGAAAACACTTCAGAAATTTGTGTAAATTTTTCCAATGAGCCCAAACTGCCAAAAATGCCCTAGCAAACCCCTTCTGGCAGTCTATCTTAAAAATAATAATGACAGTAATGATTTATACACAAAGATTCCTGAAACCTTCCTTGTATTTGAATAAAAACAACCTCAAGTTTCAATGGTGAGTGGGAAAGGTCAAGCTAGTTACACAGTTACTTCAAACTAAGAGTTATGAAAATCTAAAGTAAGATGAAAAAATGATTATACATGAACAATGAAGACGTAAATGTAACTGCACATTTGATATGCATAGGAGAAGTTACTTATGCAAACCAGAACTCCTCGAACTAAAAACATGTTCTTAATCCTCACATCACTTACGTACTTACCACCACAGTTCATGATCTTTCTTACTGTAGTGGTTGAAAGGATTTGCCTGCTTCTTAGAAAGTCTGCGATCTGCCCTCCAATAGGCACAATAATTGTCATTACTAAGTGCGGCACCGCAGACAGCATGCCAACCTGGTGAAGAAGCAGAGGGAGAGAATACGTGACCCTAAGTAATGTGGGCAGTTGAATGGTCTTGGTTTTCTGAACCCATCATAAGCTCTCCATGGACAAAGGCAGGAAGAATCCTGTCTCCAAATGACCACTTACCTGTTTCTAGAATAAGTAATTACGCAGAATAAACGAGCAAAGCTTTTTATGTTCTAGAAGTATGCCATGAGTCAGTACATTGTGAGTGTATGAATACGCTACCTTGAATCTTATCAGAGTGATTCATATTTATGTGCCCATTTTATATTCTTAAGTATAATTTATCGTTTTTGCAAAAATTTATCATTAGCCAGACGGAGGAGTAGAAGAGAGACAGAGACAGAGTCAGAGGGAAGAGAAACACATTCAACAAAACCTTGAAGGGGCTGGATTATAAATCCATTTTTTAATTCATAATAAGGCTAACAACCTTTATTGCATTTTAAATATATAGCTCTTATGGGTTTTATATTCCATTTCTGTAAATGAAGAGCCTCGAAAATGTAAATAAATTCTTCAATTTTAGGCATTTTTTTAATGTCAAATATCAGTATTTGGTCACATTGCCACAAAATGAAATATAGTTTCTATGCAATCTAAAACCTGACCCACTAGCATCAGTTCAACTCATATTTTTTAATCAATAATTATGTGCAAGGCACTATTCTCTAGAAATTATGGAGGCAGGAAGTATAAATAAAATGCATTTTAATAATGGATTACCACATACAGGGACTTAGTAAATTTCAACTATAAAAATATAAGGAAGTTTTTTTACTAAGTATAATTTAAAGCACAGTTCCTGGCACATTATAAGTGCTGGGTAAGTTTATTAGTTGATGTAAATATGTATTTCAAATTAGATTATTGAAGTCTTGAGACAAAGATTATGTTTTATTTTACAGTGGTGTATAATGTGGTATCACAACTGTGGACTTGGGTTTCCTTAATGATTAATTGAGATAGTGAGTGACGCTAAAATAAGTTAAACGTCCAAGCTATTTAATTCTCGCTTTCACTTTAGATAGAAGTGTTTTATATTATTATTATTATTATTATTATTACTATAGTTTACTGTAGAGTTTAGTTTCTGAACCATGTCAGCCGAGATCCAAGGCCCATGATCTATTTCCTCCATCTCCTCCTTTACATGTTTTTCAGGTAAGTCAAGAGACTTTTTTTTTTAACCAGTATAATCAAAATTTTCAAGCCAATCTCCGTGTGTAGAACTTATTCACAATTTTCGTTAAAAATATAATAAATTAATCAAATTAGCCCATCTGGTTATTATATTTAGTTTTTGTAAAATATTATTGCTTTTACTCAAGCATTTTCAATTAGTTGGAGCTACAGGGCCAGAATGACCACACAGTTTCATTAACATCAGTCGGTCCCTTCACTCTCCCCCATGAGACCTGACTTTATTAATAGGCTCTCAGTGTCGTATTTGTCCTAGATTGTGAAAATGGACTCACACCTCCAGCAGCCTTTGTTGAGGAGTATAACACCTCTCAGAGCTCCCAAAGGCTACCCTGCAACGTTTGATCAGCTCCAGAGAGAAGAGCCCCGTCTGAAGCAGCCATTCTTCTCAGTAATGGAGGAAACAGTTTCCTTAGAAACAGGGATTACAAAAGAGCTCTTAGAATAGCTACTCCTAAGCTCAGGTCTCCTTCAGTCCCAGGCCTCAGAGTCTTTCAAGTAGAGACATAATACGAAGAGTGAGCCCAGCTGGACTTACGTAATGAATGACATGAAGAGAAATGGCGAGTCCATCGCCAGCAGACAAGCACATTCAGGACTCAGCAAAGGGCTTGGCCCAGAGATGACATCCAACAAATACTTGCTAAATGCTTAAATTAATAAACGGTTTGCCTGAATTTAAATGGCATAGTAGAGGGAACTGAAATAAATCAAAGGACCTGGGTTTAAACTTGATTCTGTCCTTTATTACTAGCTTGGCTTCAGACAATTTAAACACCATCCCTAGTTTCTCTTTCGACATCAGTTCAAGGGAAATGGTGAGAGTTACCCGCTGTTCAGCCACACAAGGTTGTGCATGAATGTGAAAGGACCTTGGAAGTTTCAAACCCTTATTTTAATATAAAGTAGTATTGTGTTCATTTTATCCCTATAGAAAAATCTCAAAATGGTTATATGCTCATGGCCATGAATACCTGTCTGTAGCATTTAGCATCTTGTCATTGGTAACTTTTTTTTTTTGGTCTACACCACCGAGCTTTGAACTCTTAGGGCAGAAACCATGTTCTTATTTCTGAATCTAACACAAACTTTGCATATCATGTTCAACAAGTGCTTGTCAAATGAATAAACTAGATAAACAACATACAAGCATGTCTTCAGATGTTTTTTGTTATCCTCAAATCTTTCAGCCAGACAGATTTCTGAGAGCGTTGAAGAAGTAGATTGGTACTTGCAATTCAACCTTAATAAAACATTTTTTCAATCACTGTTACAGTGTATCTGACCTGACATGTAAAAGATGTTATGTTTGCCCTGACCAGTGTGGCTCAGTTGGTTGGGTGTCGTCCTGTGCACTGAAAGGTTGGGGTTCAATTCCAAGTCAGGGCACATGCCCTGGTTTCGGGCTTGATCCCCTGTGGGGAGCATGCAGGAGGCAGCCGATCAATGCTTTGCTCTCATCTCTCTCCCTCCCTCCCTCCCTCTCCCTCCCTCCCTCCCTCCCTCCCTCTCTCTCTCTAAGCATGTCCCAGGGTGAAGATTAAAATAAAATAAAGTTATGTTTAATTGCAGAGAGAAGGTAACAGTGCTGCCCACCCCAACTGAGATGTAAGCTCCATGGGGGCAGAGACTAGGTCTGTTTTGCCTGTATTCACCAAAAAACCAGCAGTTTCTAGCAGACATTTGAAGGCAGTAGACAAACACCTTACTCAGGCTTTGTTTCTCAGAAGTTATTTGTTGACTGAATGAATAAATTACTTATGAAATTTAGAAGATAAAATCTTGGCAAAGCAACTTAATACCCACTTAAATACAAAAAAAATTATGCACTAGTTAAATAAAGATAATTTTTACATACCTTGCTGATTTCAAATCCAAAGACTTCCTCAAAATATGCTGGCTGACTAATAAGCAATAAATAAAAAGTCCAGCTTCTGCAGAAGTTTGCAACAATGATTGCATAGACTGGCATAGATGTAAAAAATTTCCTCCATGGAGTCTTGAATTTCTGAAATCGCAAAAAGAGAGCCATCCCGACCATTTAAAACATATTCTAACTTACAGAGGAATGAGAGGTACTTTGCATTTTCAGGATGTATATGTTGGGGCGTGAGTAGGAGGTAAGCGAGAAGTAGTGAATCATTAATTGCAATAGTCCGGCTAACCTCAGCTGTGTGAATAATCATTGGAGGAGAAAAGAAATATATCCGCCCCTTATTTGGATTAAGTTGACTCAGTGTTGGGAATAATAAGATTCCATATTTATATAAAACAAATTAGATCTCAGTTTTCAAGATTTCTTTTGGCAGTGATAGATCATGCCTCAGCTAAAACTCACTGCCAAACCAGTGACCGTGTTGGTATCCAAAATATTTTATCGAAAATACTGAAAATTCAATGTACTTAGAAAAATAAAAATTAAAAAAAATTAACAGTGCAATAATCTAGGCCCTATCTAAGGATAATGATATCATTATAAATGCTCTTGATAGCCAATGGATATCAATATTAATATTATGACACTGGAGTGCAAGGATCTATACAACTCACATGGTGTACATCTGGTTAAAGCATTTGGCCACCCAGCACACCATGGGCACATCACAGCTACAGTCACGCACTGTATAACATTTAGGTCAGTGATGTACCACATACAGTGTGGTGGTCTTATAAGATTATAATGGAGCTAAAAAATTCCTATTGCCTAGCGACACCGTAGCTCAACGCATGCCTCGCCTGTTTGACCCTAGTACACTGCCAGTCACACAGAGGCACAGCACACACAATCCCAGGGGCAGGCGACACCGTCTAGGTCCGTGCTGTTCACGCAGCGACTAAATGGCCTAATGCTGCATTTCTCAAAACATCCAGTTGTCCCCTGGCACGTGACGGCAGTTATTTATGATAGTCAAGACATTCAAAATCAGCAACCTAAATATAATTGCCTTTGCTTATAACACCCATTAAAAAATTACATCCAGTATACTTAAAGATCCTGTATTTGCCAAATATAAAATAAGTATCCTCCTCTGAGACTACTTTTTACACCTTAAAATGGCTCTCATGTTTCCAGGCACTTTTCAATTACTTTATTTTAAACACCAAGAGACTGTTTGGTGAAGAATCAATAAACTAAAATGACTTTGTTTAAGGACAGCTTGGGATCCCTGACCTGAGCAAATGAGTAAAAGGGGAGCACTCATAAGGGGCATCTAAAACTGAAAGCAACAAATGAACAAACAGGGCCAACCAACCAACACACGCTCACAGACAGATCGTGCCGGTGGTTACCGGGGGGGGGGGGGGGGGGGGGGGGGGGGCAGCAGTGAAGGGTGGAGGGAGCAGGTTTGCCCTTGGGTGGTCAACGGGGCGGTACACAGGTGATGTGTTATAGAATGTCCACTTGAAGCCTATCTAATTTTATTAGCCAATGTCACCCCAATAAATTTAAGAAAAAATTTAAGAAGAGGGGGCAAAGATTTTTTGCACAGATTTAGTGATTATCTCTAATAATAAAACCCCATCATTGATTGTGATTCTAATAAATCCTTTTAAAGATCACTTTAAAAGCAATAGAGTAGAAAGGTACTGTGGTGATCACAAATATATATAATATAAAAAAGAATCAAAACAATGCAAAAGCCTGTCCTAAGAGTATATAATGAGTTCAAAGGCTTTGGATAAAAATTTCGAGTGACAGCATCATAGATGGGTTCAAAAAGCGCAGGGCTTTTTGTTTGTTTGTTTGTTTTTGTTTTCTTAAATTCAATATGCTCTGGGACCATGGTGCCAGATGAATATACTTATTTGCTGATCATAAAAATGGATAAATAAGGAATATCTGCATTATAGATATTTGTATAAGAAACAAGTTTAGAATATTATAAGTAAATAACTCTTGCTTGCTTGGCTGGTATTTCTTTTATTTACACCAGGATCCTCTCCACTAAGGACTTTATTCTTCAGGTTGCAAAACACTTCATCAAATGTAACAGAAAAGTATCTAATTTTATACCCTAAAAAATTATTGGGGCCTGAAGGAGGGTTTAGGGTATTTTGATAGCATTTTACTTCTTCACAGGTGTATTTAGTTTATAAAACTTCAGCAAGCTATTTGCTTATGATTTTGTGCATTTTTCTGTATGCATGTTATATTTAATTCAATTTTTTAAGAGAGAGACTTACAGACATTATAGTCAGGTGCAATGTGTGGGATCTTTAATTGGATCCAGACTCAAAACAAATAGCTACAAAATATATATGAATATAGACTAGGTAATAGGATTTGGACTGGCTATTAGAAATCTAGGTATTCAATAGTGTTAGGTAATTCTTTTTAATTGTGTTAGGTATGATAATAGCACTTAGATTGTAAAGGAGAATATTCTAATCTAATTTTTCTAGAAATACACACGAGGTATTCGTGAATAAAGTTTTACGATATCTCATTTACTTTGAAATTATACAGAAGAAAAAAGTGAAATACGTAAGGCAAGATGTGAACACTGTTGCATCTATGCAGTGGGTATGTAGCCGTTCCTGTTACTGTTCTTGCATATTAAATTTGTTCATATTAAATTTGTTCTTGCATATTAAATTTGTTGCATATAAAATGTTGAAAAATATATAAGATCTATTCCCACCTGATCTCATTTTGAAAAATTTACTTTGAAGCTAAAGTATAAAATATCAATAAGACATAAAATATTATGTTTAGAAAAACAGTAAGATATAGAAAATGGGGATTTTGAGATTATTTATGCTGTTTTATCACCCTACTGGCTGTTCTTTTTGGGTTCATTTCAGAAAACTTATGCGTGACCTAGACACGCAGTAACTCAAGAAGGGTAAATTAAAAAAGCACAATTAACTAATGAAGATACAGGCAGATCAGGTTGTTTTTGGCTACAAATTGAAGCTAAATTCTGAACTCATCTCGGGTGAGCCTATTTTTAGCTTCTGCTCCCAGCAACTAGGACTGGTGGGCACCAGAGCCCACTGCCAACACCCTCCCGCCCCCACCACCTGTCTCTTGAGTAGCCACCATTAGAAAGAAATTATCAAACCATTTACAGAAGGAAACAGGAAGGGGAAAGGTCTGGTGTCAGTCTATTCTGCTCATGGAACAACCATCGTGTGAGGATTATTTTTTTAAGTACTGAGGTTTAACTTCTGAATAATATTCAACGTGGAATTTTTCTTACTCATTAAAGGTCAAGATACATGTCCTCAGCAACAAGGGGTGACGGACCTTTTACCTAGAGTGAGATGTCGAAGACGGGCTTTCCCTAACGAATGAGGCAGAGCTGGGATAAAATGCAATTAGGATGTGGGGGGAACCTTTAAAACAAGGAGGATAGCACAGTGGATGAGGGACACTGGTTCCTCAGCCAGTGCGTGCTGCCTTCTGAGTCTATCTACTGCTTACTACTCAGGATATATTAATGTCACCTGGGCTAAAATACTTGCATTATTGACACAGAACTGCATCTCACTCTCTATGGGCAGATCCTGGCCAAGAAGCCAAACCATAATCAGAAAAAAGGTTTTACAACATTATCTGTATAATACTCGATCTTAATAATAATCCTTAAAATGGTAACATTTGATCAATAAAAGGATTCTATTATATTAAGAATATTTTTCACGTCAGCTAGCTTTAGTGTTTATTAAACCGCACATAAGTACACATGTATAAAACCTACATTTACACTACTCAGTGAACAAAAAAATAGCTTTTTCCGTGATTGTGTTAGGTGATTTGGCATTTCCTACAACCTAAAATTCACTATTGGTCGAATTTGTTTAAATTATGGACCATATTGAACCGTTTTGAAAAACTCACTTAGGTTTACAGTCATGGCTATAACGCAGGGCAAATCTGAAGATGCTTAAGAAGGGTAAAGGCAAAAATTACAGATGGAAGAAGTAGCAATAATTCTTAAGTCAGTCAGGGGATGCGAATGGAGTAACGAAAAACAATCATGACTGATATCAAATTCATTTTGTTGAAAGGGGTCTCATAAAACAATTTGGGTGGTTGAAGGGAGATGAGATGGAGACTAAGAATAGAAATATACACCATAATAAAATTCTTACTTCCATTGCACCTAAAAGATTTGCACTCTCTCCAATGCTTTCTTCTATGTACCTACGTTCTTCATCTGTAATGGTAGGATGCTTTGCAGGACTCTCATAAGACACCAAAAGCCAAAACATGTACCAGACCATCCCAAAGCTTCCTGCAAGCAAGAGTTGAACAGGAGGAAGTCAAAGAAAACGTTATAAATACTTCTAGTTAACAGTCATTTGCTGGAATCAGAATACAGAAATCTCATGACAAACACGTTCTATAGAACGTAAATTCAAGTGTATGTTTCTACGACTGGCTTGAGCCACCTCTTGTCTTTTGCCAACAGGCGTCAGTCTTCCTGAAGGCTGGTCCTGTATTTATCCTGTTGTCTTTTAAATGGTGCTGATACCCAAGGAACTCACAATAAATATCGAGTGGCATGGTTTGGACACATCCATGCATCCAACAGGTATTTACTGAGGGTTCCTTTCCCAGGGACTCCGCTGAGAGCAAGCTGATGAGCGAGACAAAGCTCCTGTCCTCGCAGAATTGCACGAGGTCAATCCTTTTGTTATTGGCCTGTCCCGAATATTTGGGAGTGGTCAGCGTCCCAGAGAAAAGAGATGCTTGATTACCTCTCCGGACGGCATGTCCAGATCTAGCAAACAGACTGCTAAATAAAATCTAGAAAACTATTTTAGCCTGAGTGCCTACTGCACATTAAAAAACGGGCTTCTGTAATTAGTGTAGCCACATTTCCCACTTTTTGTGACCGTTACCATATTGTTTTCAGTACATGCCATTGCCTATTGATCATTTGGGGGGCAGATGAAAGTTGTAAAATTCAGTACAATAAACTGTTTATAAGTTCTTTTCATTCCCTTCTTTGTTTAGTACTCTCACCATTGGAACATGCCCTTATTGTGCGCTATAAATCTGGAAGCATTAATAATACAAAGAATTTCAAGTGATTTAGTTTTGTTTCCCAGCAGCTGGCCATTTCCCTTTTGCCTCACACTGTTCTTTCTCCCTTGGGTAACAATCTGAATGTCCCTGATCTCCACAATACTTTCTCTTTTCTGCTTGCTCAGTCCCTAAGAGGTGCTCCTTCATGCCATAGCTGCAGATGTGCCATGTTGTTTTTTTAATTATTCAACATGACAGCACACACGATTCTGTGTCAGACAGTGAAAATTCAGTATAGGGTAGTGGCTACGGAACATGGCCTTTCCCAGATTCAAATCCTGGATGTGTCGTTCATTAGCCACATAATCTGATCAGGAACTGAATCTCTCTAAACCTCCACTATAAAATGAGGTAATGATTCATTTTTTATGAGATTGTGGCAAAGAAGAGTTAAGGGAGATAATGCACAAAGCAACTAGCACAGTGGAGGGCTCAAAATAAGAACTCAGTAAATGGGAGCCCTTGTGATTTAGAAACAATTACCATTACCACACCCTGAATGCATCTAAAGTGGCAGATAACCAGCAAATTGCTTTTTACAGGGTGGAGCAAAAGGAGGTTTACAGTTGTGAGTACACGAAATACATAGTTTATTCTCGTATTATTATTTATAATTATTACATTTTTTTCCACATGAACAACTGTAAACCTACCATTGCCCCACCCTGTATGCATCATTTTTTTTAAACTTTAGTCACTGTGCAGGTCTTATCTTACTACACTTTAAAATATCAATATTAAATGTGTGGCTCAAACACCCAATTTTTGCTACACACAGCAAGTAAGCAAGTCCTATGATGTGATATCTTCATATTATCTCATATTTAAACTTTGTGCCATTCGGTGATAGACATAAAATACATTACAACTCGAAATAATGAGACTAGTTTTCATAAATGCTTTGTGGAAATTAGTCTCGGTACTTTAAAGCCACATCATGTCTTCAATTAAGTAATGGACTAAGGCACAAGTCAGGGGAGTTAATGGATGGCCATCCCAACTTGTGCTACATGCCCTATAAATAAATGCATGATACCTCCTTGAATTATGAACTCTTGAAAATCTAAGGAAAGATATGGATTAAAATCTGATAAAAAGATCGCCCCAGAAAAAAAATATGTACAAATGCATGTACGGCTTACAATTTAGAGCACTCACAAATCTGAAAGCCATAAAGGGCTTTAGAGCCAGGATAAGAGCCTCTCCTATAAACTATATTGAATAAAATTTTACAAACATAAGGATTTGCTCTGATGAGGACATTTCAAAATGGAAATGGATCACGGCAAATTTGGAAGCAGCCAGATAACTGTTCTGCTCGACCGCATGACTTCATTAATCTTTCAGGTTCTCATGCCCATGTTCAAGATGGTATTAATCAGTGACAGCATCAGTTGGAACCCAGCTCTCTTATAGGTTTCCTCTCCTCGTTATTAAAAAAGTGTCTCTAAGAGAGAGACTTTGGGGGTACTTTCCAGGGGTAAGCTTTCAGCTTCTAGTTAGAAAGTAAACAGAAAGGGAGTTTGAACTTTGGTTTTCTTGTCATTTTTTGTTTCCATTTGGGGGCTTCATGTCCTTTAATTCAGAGGAAATGAAGACTAAAATGCGCTGCTGCTGCTGCAAGTGACAGTAGATAATTCATTACAAAATTGAATTGTTTCATTAGCATGACTATCACCACCCAGCTCTCTAACCCTACTCAGTCCTGAGGAGGCACGATCAGGGAAATGACCAAGAAAACAGTAGCAAAGAAGAGAAGTGGGGGCTGCCTAGCTCTTTCCTCTTAATCAGCTTTGAATCAAGATCTAAATTAATTTTTTTAAATTCATAATCAAGGGCGATATATGTCATACATGACAAAGTTTCCATCAGCAACGTGGGTGCTTTTTAAACGATAAATAACAATGTAGGAAAAATCATAGAGATAGAGCATTTCCTTGGTTTTCTCAGATATAAGAATTCTTAAAAGGAAAAAACAGTAAGTAAACACAGAAGCATATGCAGTGATCTGTTTGTTCTTCCAGCTTCTGCACGGTTCTTTAAACTCTACTGTACGGACACGCAGCCTACCGTAGACGTAGAACACGGACGACCAGCCCGTGTACTGCACCAGGATGCCCGCCAGCGGCATCGCGATCACAGCCCCAGCGTAGGACCCTAGGAGGCGGGGCGGCAAGGTGAGTGGAACCCGTAGCAGTTCTTGACTTTACCTCATGCCCCGAGGTTTGCTCGCACAAGCACACGCTTGCACCCTTGGGAGCATGCACGCTCGCACCCATACACCTCCAAACGCACACCCAGGCCTACATTTTTAGGCGGGAATACAGGAATACACAAGTAGATATAACTTGCCCAAGACACAGCAAAGATTCAAAAATAATAGGACTATAATAAAAATGAAATTTAAAAGACTATGATAAAAAATCATTCATAAACAGATTTGAAAACCTCGATAATACGGGTGAACTAAAACAATACAAAGCTCAAGAAGAAACAGGGGATCTAAGGAAGCCAATAAGAATTAAAGAAATTGAAACGGGGGCCCCAAACCTTTCCTCATGCACACACACACACGCACACACACACGCACACACACACGCACACACGCACGCACGCACGCACACTCCCCAAATGGTTTTACAGGTGAGCTTTACCAATTTTCAATTCTCATTCAGATCATTCCTACACTTTCACGCACTGTAACTACATCAGCACACAGTACTCACCACAAAAGGAGGTGGTGGCCAATCTACTCCTCTCGAGAGGGGGGGCCCATTTGCTCCATATGCCATGACAGGCTGGGTAGGTGACACCCTGGCATGGGGGAAGATATGTAGATATCGCCATTTAGCATCCAGGGGCACTAGAAAATTAGCACATTCCCTTCTCCGATGCTCATTCCTTAAATGGGCACACGGGAAGGTTGCTACTCGTGGGGCTTGGCTGACTCCCTGAAATTCCATTTTAAAACTCAGCCCAGACCGGGTAAGACATGGCCTATTTTTAGTGACCTGTTCAAATTGTCCCCTTCCTTCATGTCTTATTTCTACCTCAATTTTCTTCTGATCAATTCAAAATAAAGATCTTATATTACTCAGTTCATCTGCAATTCTGAAAAGTTTGAAAAATTTGAAGACTTTTTTGTGAGGCACTAAACTCAGTGATTCCCCAATGTAAGGAATCCATACAAAGGAAGGTCAAGCTTAGATTCTTGAAGCTCACACTTCCTGAAGGTAGTGTCAAGAACTTAAGACAGTTAATACACAGTCTGCCCTCTGTAGCCACAAGCTCTGCATCTGAGATACAAGGAACATCAGATGGAAAATATTACGGGGGGGGGGGGATGTTACATGTGTTGCTGGCATGTACTGTGAAGTGGGGCCTACCATAGTTGTGTCTGTACTGAAAATGTACAGACTTGCTCTCTTGTTATTATTCCTAAACAACAGAGTGTACCAACCATATGAACAGCATTTACATTGTAACAGGTATTACAATTAATCTAGAGACTTTACAAAGTACACAGGAGGTGCGTATTGGTTATATGCAAACACTACACCATTTTAGGTAAGGGACTTGAGCATCCATAGATTTTTGTATCCAAGGAGTGACTATAATTATTTCTTTCCTGTTATTTTGATCCTATCGATTTTTCCTTCTTTTTGGAGAGAGGAGATTGTTTTCAGTGCCTTAATACTTCATCTAATTTATCTATTCCCACCATACTCCTTGGAAAGAGAGGAGGCAACGGGTAGGCCCATCTCAAGTTTTTAAATACTATTCTTTCAAAGGCAATGGGCTGATGGAGCAAAAGTCAGTCACTAGAGTAAGATGCTCAAAGAATATGTTCAATGAAACACATTAGTGAAAACTCGAATCATGACTTAAAGCTAACAGGGACTTGGTATAAAACCCCCCAAAGATATTAATTCAGCGTCCTTGCCAGCAAAGAACAAACTCAAAATCTTTTATCACATTAACAAAAGTGCCTGTTCTTTCTTCTTCTTCTCTTTTAAGTCGAATAGTCACTAAATATTTCCTTAATACCACTCAGGTCTAGAGAAGGGGAGGTAAGCCGTGACAACTGTAATTTAGCATCAAACACAAAATATCTGATCGCCTAACTTTTCCAATTTTTTCCACGATGTAGACACAACCAAATAAGACATATTTATTTGTAGATCGAGACAAGGATCGTCAGCCGGTTCTCAATACCATGGCAACGTTAAGATGCCGTCGTCCTGCAGTTCCTACCTCAACGAGCCCCTGCAGTATCCTAACAAAGATGACACACCCATAGTGCACTCTGGCTGCTGATGGGATTAGCATATTCAGGGTAGAGGTAAGAAGTATGGCAGCTCCAAAAACCCTGAAAAACAAAAGGAATTCATAGATCTAAATTTCTCAGGTTAAGTTCATCACAAGCCATTTTAAAGTAGAATGTTTTTCCTAAACGGGTAAAGTATGTTCTGGACTTGACTGGCTAGAGCCATCGCAAACAGATGCGCGGACTGTCTAAAAATGCTAGAAATACAAGAAATAAAAGAAGAATCCAAAAAATCTGGTTATACTTACTTGTATTTATGTTCTTCATAGATGTACTTACAAATCGCAAATATTTAATGAATCACTGCATATGTTTTTGATCTGTATCTCAGTCTACAACGTAAGCCACTTAAGGGGTAGAGCCTGTTTTCAGATACACTGGTATATCCCCAAAGCTATGTGTTGGGCACATAGCAGATACTCACTGAAGAGCTGTTGGAAAAATAATAAATGCCTGAATGGAGTTGTGCCTCACATTATACAACTATTTTTAACGTCCTTAAATGAGTACATCCATGAAAATTTTATGAATGATATCATATTTGAAATGCCCCAAGAAATCTCATAATCAAATCCCATAGCACATGTTTTTGTAATCAAAATAACTATTACTTAATATATATGTCTCAGTTTCTTTTTTCATGTGGATAGATGGGACAATGGTGTTTGAGGCACACCTCTGTGCATACACATACATAACAATTTAAGAAAAAAAATGCTGGCATTTTTATCCATCTGCAAGTAAAAAGTCCATTTCATCATTTAAAAAATATTTTATAATATTCATACTAAGCAAGTAAAACATCCTCATAACTGGGTAACTAGAGAGATTATCTTGCATGGAAGTTTTGGGACATACCATCTCTGATGAGCTTAGCTAGGTGTCCTGTGCAAGTTTTCTCAAGCCAAACATTGAGCCTTTTACTCAGTCAAAATTGGTTGCCTCCTAGAAGCTCTAATTCTTCCAGGGGGCACATTTCAATGTAACTGTGAAAGACCTGGGTTTCTGAAAGGAGCCTTTGTCATTATTCATCTGCCACTGAAATTTGAGAAATGACTTCAGGAGGGTTGAAGAGGATCAGCTCTTTTTCTATGAACCACAGACCAGGTCACATACTTTTATTTGCTTGATGCCGTCCGATATCCCGTCCTCGGAGGGTTCCCTCCACTGAGGGAAACAGTGACTCGGAAGGTGCATGTTCTGTTCCATTTTCTTCCGTGCTGTTTGCTGAATTGGTATCTTTATGTTTGTGTCGAAACAATTTATTTCCTCACTGACACAAAATAGAAACTTTCTATTTCTAGAAATAACCATTCCCATAAAATGCCACACACCCAGTGACATTAAACTTCTGCCGAGTATGGATTTATTTTTCAGAAAACAAATGCAGAAATCCCATAACCCGTCTTTGTGAAATAAGAGTCCAACATTATTATAAAAATTGTTTTTAAATGTATTCTAATTATTGATTATGCCTTCTAAATTGGAAGGATTTCCGCCTCTCTTAGGTCTACAATCTAAATGCTCTGGTGTGCAATCCCCAGAACACTTTGGAGGCGTCCTTCAGAGCCGAGAGGAAATAGGAGGAGTGTATGGGGCACGTCTCCTGGGCCTGGTGTTAAGTGGCGCGTGTGCCCAAGGCCAGTGAGGCAAACGTCTCCCACTGTGCCGGGAGCTCGAATGCAGTACCTGCGCGACAGAAGGGAAGGTGGAAAGGGGCAAAGGCCACTGGCGTTCTGGGCCTGTGAGTGGGCTGTCTGGGCACCGGCAAACTTGGGCTGTCTTTCTGCAGATCCATTTGCCTCTGTCTATTATCGCTGATAATAGTGAGACGGATTGCTTAAGGCTTTAAGGATAAAGAGAACCAGAGCTGCATAATGCTACAGGATTTTTGAAAGTGTTTGTATGAGTTATGCATCCACTCTATCCAGCCCTTTGGAAGAATCTTTCAAGTTGTCATCTATAAACCAGCTGCATCAGAATTTGCCGAGTGCTTATTAAAAATGCAGATTTCTCACTCCAGACTTTTCAAATCAGAATGTGCTGGGAGTGAAGCCTGGAAATCAGTGTTTTAATAAGCAGCCAGGTTATCATTTGATGTGCAAAAAAAAAACAAACCACTGCAAGGTTTTTACCCAGGTTTATCTAGCTGGTGTGTTTTCTTTTCTAATAATTATTTTGAAGGTATGAAGCATGAAGTTTATCTTCTATGACTGTACCTTCCAGTCATCACTTTATCCCTCTTTGAAGGGCTTTAAAATACTGCTATCTCCAGATAAGCTGCAGAGAGATTAACTACCCATTCTTTCCCCAGCTTCCACACCACTCTTTCGGGATGGGTAATTCTTTCCTGTGTGGCTCCGCCCTGTGCATTGTGGGGTGATCAGCAACATCCCTGGCCTGTTCGCACCAGATGCCAGTAGCATGACCTCCCCAAGTTGTGATAACCAAAAATGTCTCCAGCAACTTAAAAATGTTCTCTGGGGAACAAAATCACCCACCAGCAAGGCTAAATCAATTATGAACTATTTGTTGAGTGCACACTATAGTCAGACCTAATTTTTGTATTGATTTTTAGAGAGAGGAAGGGAAAGGGAGAGAAACATCGATGTGAGAGTGAGACATCAATCAGCTGCCTCCTGCATGCCCCCTACTGGGGATGGAGCCCACCACCCGGGCACGCACCCCAACCTGGAGGCAAGCCAGCAGCCCCTTGGCACATAGGGCGACACCCGACCAACTGAGCCACACCGTCCAGGGCTGGTCAGATGTCAATTTAATGAGCGCTATGCAGGTTGCTGCACACCATTCTGACACTTCCCATGCCATAAAATCCACAGCCACCTAACAACCCAGTGACACTGGTGTTATTAATATGCCCATTTTATAGGCGAGGACCCTAAGCCTGAGATCGTGAAATCGCTTACACGAGTTGTCGGCCAGTTCTAACTAGAGGATCCCTGTTGTAAATCTGGTCTGGTTCCAAAGCCAGTGGGTTTTGCCACCAGGATTTACATCTGATGATGCATATACTATGCCACTGGTAATGTGCCTCAGGGTTCTAATTGTAAATTTAAACAATAATTTTCACAAAGCCACTTGAAAAAATCCTGCTCTTCCTGAAACAAAATGTTTAGTAGATCAAATGTTTAGTAGATCACTTTAGATGTTGACTTTCCACGCTTGCCCTGAACAGGGTTTCAAATTATAAAATCTTGTAACATTTCTAAGTGCTTCCCACTTTCAAGTTCCTTAATTCTTTTAACCTTTTTTTTTTTTTTTTTTAATTAGTAGTAGTGGCTATAGCATCATACAAATGCAGTGACTTTTGAAAACTCTCTAAGAATAAAATCCACCAAACTTTTCAGACCCTCCTCTTCTTTTTAAATTTTGAGTGCCTGGTATACAAATCCACATCCGAGTCATTAAAATGTCATCAAGACTCTTGCCCGATACGGGAGCCCTTACCCTTTTCCTTGCTGTGCCGCCCAGCGGAGTGAAGCAGCCCCTTGGCTCATTCAACGCTGCCCTGTGCGTTCACACTCCAAGCCCCGGGGAGGGCATTTAGGGCAGGTGTGGTGCCGAGAGGGGAGCTAACGCTTACAGAGCACTTACTATGCTTTCTCTGGGCCGAGCATTAATTAATGAAATCCGCGCCACAGCTCTGAGTGACGCTCCTCTCTCATTTTACGAATATGAAAATGCTGGCAAGAAGCTGGGCGAGAAAAAGAGCGAGCAGCCGAGCTGAGGCTGGAACCCGGGCTCTCGGCCGTGGACATCCGGGCTCCTTCGTCCACGCGATGCCACCGGGTGCTCGGGAAGAGACCAGGATGGCCCCCGGTGTGACTGGGGAGAGAGACACGCACCCGAGGGACAGCCATGCCCACGGCTGAGAGGAGCACAGACAGAGAGCAGAGGCGGAGAGACCCATTCCGGCGGGGTGACCGGGGAGCCCCCCAGAGGGAGACGTTCAGGTTGGGCCTTGGAAGGTGAAGGCAAGAAAGAAGGAAGAGATTCCGAAACCAGGAGCCGGACCAGCAAAGGTTCAGAAAATGCAAGGGATTGCTTTATACTCCAGAAAACTCCAGAAACCAGGGCCGCCTGGAAGATGGCTGGTGAACAGACGTAAGAACATCCAGAGTGAGACGATGGGCAAGGGCCGTGCCAGGGAGGCAGGGGACGGAGGGCAGGGTCCCTAGGTCATGGCATGTAGGGAGAGATGGGGTTCAGGTCCCAGAGGATAATAGGTTATTACGCCCCTACAATGAAGGGGGGACTTACTGGGATTGAGGGGAGAGGGATCTGTGAGGCCAGAGAGAGAGCAGGCGATCAGGGTTCACGTAAGTTCAGGCAAGGTGAGGTCTCGCAGAAGAACAGGGGGCCAAAGTCATTAATGGTGGCAGAGAAAAATAAAAGAAAAACTAGTGACATAAAAACGGTATGGGAATTGTTTAAGACCCTAGCTTTGTGACTTAGTAAGGATGTGACTGGAAGGCTGCTAACCTTTCTAGGCTTCTGATAGTTCCCTATTAAAGGGGCAGCGCCCGGTGGGAGTCAGGAGCCTGGTCTGCAGGGCCAGGCTGCCTGGGTTCAAAGTTCATTCCCGTCACTTCTTACTTGAGCAGTTTATTTCACTATTTATGCTTCATTCCTCATCAACAAAAGAGGGATATTAAAAGAACCTATGATATTTTACAAGTAAAGCACCCAGGAGAATGTCTGGCGTGACCTAAGCATTTAAGGGGTGTTAGGACTCATACAGTGATAATATTACTATATTATATTTTGTAGGATTTCTCTGAAGCTAAGTGAAATAATGCACCTGAAAGGTTTGACTTGTGCCTGACAAATATGAAAATGAATCCATAAAGGAGTCAGTCAAGTAGAAATTATTATGGCCAATCATTATTGAATTGTTAATGTGTACCAGTCACTGTTCTGGATTCTCATTTTCAACTAACAACCACAATATCAAGAAGCTCCAACACTATCCTTATTTCATAGATAAAATAACCATGTGCCACTGAGTTAAATAACTTGGAAGGTCACATGAGTGCTAGGCGGAGCACTATGTTTCTATCTTCTTGGTCTGGTTGTAGATTCTAGATACTTAACCACTAAGCTCTGCTGTACCTTAATGGCAGGGGAACTGGTATTAGGCCTCACAGCACCTGCAGCAGCAGATCAAATAACAAGAACTTTGCAAGACAAAAACAGTAAACATTATCGATAGACGGATGGTTGCAGACATGGAGAGCAGAACTCAACCCCGCCCCTCCTGTTTTGAAGGAAGTACTTAAACAGAGGCTCATTTAGGGAGGGTTTTGTCTTCTTACGAACAAAGTCTAGGATGCAAAAAAGAAATGGAAGAAATAGAATTGAGTGTGGAAAAGAAGTTCCAGATTATAAAATAGTTTAGTGCAGTGATCTCCAGGTTTTATACCGTGTGAGAATCACCTTAGGGGGCTTGTTCCAGCACAGATTGCGGGCCACCAGAACCTCTGAGTCAATAGCTTTGTGAGGGGACCGAGACTTTGCGGTTCTAACAAGTCCCCAGGTGATATGATTCACTTTTCCTGACCTGAGAATCCCTGGTTTAGCAACGCCATGCTCTATATTCCCCCTCAACGTTGCAAAGGGGACAGATGTGGGGCAGAGGCAGGCCTAGATTGAACAGAGCTAGACAGAGCTGAAATTAGGGACTTACCTTTTATTACAGATGGGAGTGGCAAGAGTGGAACGGAATCACCTGCTAAGGGGAAGATGGGGGACATCTGCAATGGTGGCAACCATAAAAAGATTAAATTTAAAAAAGGGGGGGAGGATGATATCCTTGACAAAACACAAATCCTAATTAGGTCATCTGATCAAGACCCAAAGTGAAGTTCGCTGGCCTGGTTTTAAACTGTTCTCATTGACCAAACTGCCTAAGCAGCTGCCATATTTTTTTTAAGGAAGTATAAACAGCATGACATAATATTAGTTAAGAACAGTGTATGAATTCAAATTCCAACTCTGATTTCTTGATAGGTATGACACCGGGCAAGTTATTACTTAAGTTCTCTAAGCCTCACTTTCTACGTCTGTAAAATGAAGACAATAAGTTTTCATACTTCAAAGGATTGTCACAAAGATTAAATGAATCCGTTGTGAAAGGGGACTGTGTCTGGTTCATAGTAAATGGTTTATAAATATCAGCTATCATTACGTAGAAATTTCCTAACATTCAAGAGAGTTTTTAGAGAACGGTTATTCTCTGTCCCTTTCTTTGGGAATGTTTTTGACCTGGTTAACTAATGCTATTTCTGTGACAACGGATTGGACTTATTCCATGTCATCCTGAAATTCTAGCAACTCAAAGGTCATGAAGGCTTGTAGCGGAAATTCTATCTCCCATTTCGGAGGCAAACAGAATTAGTCAGCACGCATTAGCCTCTCAATCAGTAGCCCAACAGTGGATCTAAAATATCAGACAGGAAACATTTTTTAAAATTGATACCCTTCTCTGAATGTCTTGGTATTCCCCTACTCTTACCCCCAGTACTTCGCACACACACACACACACACACACACACACACACACACACACACACACCCCTTTTCCAGCTAATCTCCTCTCACAGATACTCCTAATGCTCTGTGGAGCACTTTTATTAGACAGCTTAAGATATCATGGGTTTCTCTACCCCCTCAGTCCCTTGAATTTCTTGGGGAACACAGTCCAGATCTCTGTTTCACTTCTTCAAACCCCATGATGCTAGCAGAAGGCTTTGTATATGGCATGTTCTTAAACTTTTGAGGGCAGACTTCAAATAGAGGGCAATGATAATGGCCCTTCCTGGGGCATAGGTATATGATGACATATCTCTTCTTTGAACCTGCTTTGTCCTGGTATCTTTTTCAATCCATTGGCCATTTATTTGTTCTTGAGCCTTTAATGGGGACACACTGCTGTTCTGGGTATCCTAACAATCCTAGGAGGCTGAGTGACTCACAGAATAACTGTAGGATGGCCGCGATGGACTAGAATTTAGAGTACCCCTGTGGAAAGATCCTCACTTGAGAGAGTGGCTGGGTTCAAGTACACGGCCCAGTCTGGCCTCATCCTTCAGTCTTTCAAACAACACTGTGGAAATCTCCTGAAGCCAACTGCCATTACACTTTCCGTTCATCACAGCATCCTGGTCAGCCTCTGAAACCACTGTCTCTGAAATGTTAACATAACACTGCTTTCCAAGTTGAATTAGGTCATCATGCTTGAGGGGCGATACATTCTCCTCTTAAAGAACCTCACCATGTGTCAATACTTAATGTAGCCGTGCATATTGTATTATGTGTGATGGTCATCATTTTTGTTTGGCCTGACGTTACAAAAACAAGCGAGCAGACATGAGCATTGACTATATTTCTGATATCTCAACAGACAGAAGAAAACAAATGAGACACCAAGAAACATCTAGTATTCATGTGACTTTCATGATTCCTAGCATTGGCCTCAACTTGGACACATAGTTGGGTTTCCTTGAACTGCCCTGAAAACAATGCCCACCGTAATAGGTTTTTCAAGTTTATCCTCTTATCAAAAGACTGGTCTAAAAAGTCAAATCATGCAAATAAATATTTTCATTATTCCACAGCCATGTTCTTTCCTACAGACCTAGCCAAGCACTAAGCAATACAGAAAATTTTTTTTTTTTAAAGAGACTGTAAAATAAATTGTTTTAAAAGAACATGCACAGTAAAGCTATTCAATAGGAGAAACCTGTTCAATAAAGAAGCACATCCTTTGAAATCAAACACACGGGTTCATACCCCACTTCTTCCTCTTACCAGCTAGTGATCTTTGGGAAATTAACTCTGCTACTGTGTTCAGTTCTGTCATCAATAAAACGGGTATAAGAGTGCCTGCCTTTTAGAGCGGCTAAGAGGAAGAAAGGTAAAAAATAAAATAAGGGCCATTTGCTTATTAAGCTTACTTTTCATAATAATACACCACTTGAAAGCTACTTAAAATTGTTGTTTCCTCATGACTTCCTCTGCAGCAAATGACATACTAAAATGGTTTCAATTTGCTTGGTTTTGAGTGAAAACCTAATTTCTACTTTTTTTTCTCTGTTTGTTACACACACGCATACATACACCAGTGTTTTTAAAGTGATTATATGTCAGAAAATGTAATCAGGTGAGGGGGGTCAATGGTAGGGGAAGAAGGACATTTGTAATACTTTCAACAGTAAAGATAAATTTTTTTAAAAAGAAAGTATAACCATTTCACACTGAAAGACAAAGGAAAGAAATGTGTGCATGAGTGTGTGTGTGTGTAAGTGTGGTGTAAGAGGCTCTATATTACTAAACAGGTCGCCAAAATTGAGAGGCATATAGTATTGCTGATATAGAAATGTTTGGAAAAGCAAATGCTGTTTTTGGAAACCTGCACCACGCCCTGCCTGCTGAACCGTCAGTGTGTTCCAAAGTGGGTTAGCTGGGAGATTCCCAGGCATATTCTTTTTCTAGGAGCCACAGCCACGAACACCCTCACAGATCAAGCCCACCCCACAAGGATTTGCCCAGAAGGGGTGACAGAAACACCGGTGACTTGTCACTTCTACAGATTATATCCATTTTCCCAGGATCAATCAATCTCCATTTGGGCAGTGGCTTGTCACTTAACAGGGAACTAGTGTAGCACACCCCAGGTGTGGCACTAATCCTCTCCTGGAGCGTGTGCAGGAATAGTGATTCAGGCTGTTTAATCTATTTAATCTAATCAAATCAGCGCTCAGGCACCTCCCTTTGTCACATCTGATGCCCCCACTCCCATATTAAATAAGGACTACGCGAGCACGAGCCAGCCCTCGGGGTCCCTTGGTGCATCATTAAGTTGTAAAAATGACTTCATCACTCATGGCAGAGAAATCAGACAGCCCCAACAGTGGCATATGGCAGAGGGGGATCATTCTACCAGCTGCCCACCTGACTCCTCCTTCAAAATCACGGCCCTCCCCTCCAGAGGCCGCCCCTTCACCGCAGTGGTAGGATGTGGCAGCCCAGGGAAAGCCAGCGCTAGTAAGGGGTGAGGGGAGGGGAGCACAGAAGGCCAGAGAAGCTGAGAGAAGCTTGTGTCAGCAAACCACGTGCAAGCCCTTAGGGACACCCCCCCCCCATCCATCTATTCATCTTGCGGAAGGAAGGCGTATTTGCTTTGCCGAGGAAAGGAAGGCCTCTTCTGCATTGCCCTAGATACCTAACCTATAGGGCCCACAATGGGAAGGCAGCTGGATTCTGACAGGCAGCCAGATGAGGGAGACAGAAATAGTCACCTCTGGCCCGAAAAGACTGAAGACCTATGAGTGCTTTTCCACCAGAGCAGGACAGGGGGCCCTTGCAGCAGGCTTTACGGGTATGGTCTGAATTATTTTCTCACACAAAAGGGATTTGCAGATGTTTCTCACTGGAAAGGGTAAGGAACCCTGGCCTGCAATGAATGTGGCAGTAAACAGTTAAGAACAGAGACAAAAGATGATAGGTAGGTAGGTAGGTAGGTAGATAAGCAGATAGTGTATGAGTAAGTTTTGTGATTAGACTTTAGATTTCCAATAAATGCTTATTCTGATAAATAAAGCACACTTTCATTGTTTTTATTTCTAAGAAGAAAAAAGACAGAATAGCTCCAGCAAAAGTTTTCTTTCTGGGCTTAAAATATAAAGTTGTTATGTTTAAAATATCTTTATTCCTCTTGCTCTGAAAATCATTCTCACCAGGGGATTTTCATAATTAAGTTAACCAGAATATTTATCTAAAGCATATCAGATTTCATTTTTGTAAATGCAAATGCACATTAATAAACTGTTTTAAAATCCACCCATTTGAGCCTGTTCATGCTTAAGTATGAATTGCTCTTTTACATTAGTAGAATGAATTGAATTGGATCCTTCCAAATCCCAAGGAAGAACACTTCTTTAACAAAAGGTCTAAACTATCCCCTCCCCCACCAATCTTCTAGGAGCCCAAACTGCTAAAGGGGCTGGATAGGTAGGAAAAGTTCTAAAAAAACAGATAATCACACTCCTTGTTTAAGTCATTATCAAGTTTGGATGTTGCCTTTTGCAGAGAGAACAGAATCATTCTTGTTGTGGCCAAATAGTTTGGGAGCCAGTGTACACACACACACACACACACACACACACAAATACAGTATGTTTCTCCTGCCACAAAAATCTAAGGATCCCTTGGGCCTACTAAAGGCTTCTCTCTCTAATTCATGGATTTCTGTCCAGGATTTGGGGCATGATAGATTGTAGGCACTGATTCAGAGAGCAGATGGCTCAGCCTGCTGCTGAAAGTGAACTTTGCAACGAAGCACAAAATATCAGGCAGAGATGTTAAATTTCAAAGTAGATGTGGCCTGTGCTCATGTACTATGAGACACCTGAATTTTAGTCTCAATCTCTTTGTGACCTTGGGCAAGTCACCACCTCCCTGATTCTCTATTTCCTTTCCTGGTCTGTAAAAGGAGAGGATTGGGTTAAATGAGCCCTGTCCAGCTCTACTACGGGTTCTTTCTGTTACAGGGAGTTCATTCTATACGACAAACACATGCAACCCTTTTCTGAATTTAAGATTTTATTAATAATGAATGACAACAGCAAACAATTATTGAGTGAGGCATTTGTAGGAATTTTACACATATTCTTATTTAGCTGTCAGGATAACCGTATTAGGTAGGTATTTTTGTTAGTCCCCTCTTACAGAAATATAAACTGAGGCTCAGAGAGGTTAAATAATGTTTCATGTCATTCAGTTATTAAATAGCACATTCAGGAGCCTGAACCCATACAGTTTGTTTTAGAACCTATATCTTAAGCACTATACCATGCTGGGTTTTTTTTTTAAAGCTGCAAACATTTTGTTGTGATGTTTATTTTATTTATTTAACAAGGCTCTATCATGGGCCAAGCACTATCTGAGAGGCTAGGTATAGAGCAGTAAAAATTTCTCATGAAATTTACATTTTATTGGAGAAAGGCAGACATTAAACAGAGATAAAAGTAAGTAAAATAGGTGGCAATAAGTGCTATGTAAAACACTAAAGTGGGGTTGGCAAATCAGGGGGACAGGAACAGATTAGGGAAAAATTTTAAATAGGGTTTAAGTAATATTGCTCCCTAGACTAAAGAGGCAAGAATAATCTTTATGTATAATATCATCCAATAAAACCATGATGTTGGTCAAACTTCCTTTGATAATTCTGCCGTATTTGATTATGCTCACAGCAAAATTCTGAGTGTGTTTTTTTCACATTAAATACTCACCCAGCAAGGGTCCCCCTCACTCTCTCAATACAAGGCAGAAATAGTCTTTAGCCATTTCACGTTTGTAAATATCTGCATTACTGGAAGCTCCATGCCCCCCTGTATTGTTTAAAGGCAAAATTAATCGTCCCTAACACCTTTTAATCACTATGTTAAATGTTCTCATCTGAAAACACGACAGATCTTACGAGAAGTCTTTCTTGATTCCCCACCCTGAGGCCCTCCACGGAGGTGACTAAATTCTCATGCCCAGGACCTGCAGTAGCCTTTTAAGGGAAGACAAAGGAAGAGGCAAGAGCCGCCCTCTGGAACTGAGTTTTCTCTCCCCAGGACCTCCCCCCGCCCATTTCCTCCATTCCATGAGCAAGAAAGCAAGAATACTTAGAATTTGACCACAAAAAGAACCAAGAACTTGTATTCTGCCCCAGCGTGGGCCTGCGTTTGCTTCGTGCATAAGATGGAGGCGCCACATCACTCCTGTTTGTTTTGCATTGAGAACCTGCCTGGCAGTGTAGCCAGGAGCCCTTCTCTCCTGAGGAGCAGGCCCCACACGCCCCCGTTCCTCTGTTCCAGCCCCACCCGGAACAGTGATGGCAAACATTTTCCAAAGTGAGCTTCTCTTACACCTAGAGGGAAAGGAATCTGTCCCCAGTAGCCCACCCAGGGGAAATTTTGTTCTATTATTAAATGATCTATAGGGAGAAGCTCATTTGAATGGGCATCAGTACTCCTAGGTGGAAACTGGTCTTGCTGTGTTGTTTTAACTGTTTTTGAAAGCGATTATAATAGAATACACACATTTTTCAAACCAATTCTAAAAATCTCTCCGATTTTGTGTTTAAAAAAAGCTTTCTAAGATTAAATTCTCTGTAGCCTGTATAGGACTAATTTGACATTCGTCAACATGTTAATAATAGGTATCTTTGGGTGATTAAATTATTTATGATCATAATTATCCTTTCTTTTTTTATATATTTTTATTTCATGTGTAATACTTTTATAATTAGAAAATGGGATGTTATATATTTTTAAAACCTGTTTTCACAAGTGGCTTCAACTGTACTTGTTTTATTATATTTTTTAAATATAGCAAAGATGTCAGAATCCTAAGATAATAAAGAAGCTAGTCTATAATCTTCTATCTGTTCATATTTTACAATGAATTTTAACTTAGTTTTCTCAGTCTTGGAGAACACAGATCATTGCACATGAAAACATTAAGTTCCTCTCCCTTGAATACTTATCTAAAGGTAAGGTGTACAGCAATCCAAATAAAAATTCTAAAATTCAGAAATTTTTCCTCTGAGGAAAATGTACCAAATAAATTAGAACCTGAGTCAGCATAAGTCTTTTCTTTAATAAAAATGATGAAAATGATAACAATGAACTTGCTTTAAACACACACACACACACACACACACACACACACACACACACAGAGGGAGAAAAGCCTGTTTACTGATCTGCCAGTTTTACAACCAGGAAAGCTGGGGCATCCCTGGTGTTTTTTTCTTGGCAGGAAAATGTTAGCATTTTAACACTTGGCAATCTGGAGGCTTTGACTGAAAAATCTTACGGCACAGCCATTATATTTTCATTTCACATTATCTGTGTTTCCTGTATCATTGAGGGGAGGGTGTTGGTGAATTATTGGATATTTATGCCCTGAAGTGAAAATATTTCATATATGTATTTGGAATATCTTTCCGGGGACGTTTATTTTATTTTAGAAAATATTTTATAGGAAAAATGAAATGAAGACACTATGTATTATGGATATAAAAGCCAAAAATATAACAAGTACATTATCAATAATATTTAAGGGAATATTTCCTTAGATTTTTCTGCCTAATATCATTTTTCCTTTTATTCATAAAATTTATAAAATTGAGTTCTCTACACAGTCCATGCTTTTCATTTTAAACAGGTTCCTTTTAAAAAAGAATATTTGTGTCTTGCCAGATCTAAGTGCTAACCATCTGCAATGTCAGAGTTAAAACAATACTCACAGGGCACTATTCTAAATCTATTGCACTCTCCTCTTGACATTTTGAAAGACTGTCCCCAAATGTTCACTCGAGAATCATTAAGCCTGAAATAAATTCCCAAGAATTCCTTCCTAGGCCTTGGGAAGGACTGGGAAATCTTGGGTAAGAAGACACCTCTGGGAATGGGCCTGTGCGGGTGACAAACGCCACTGGAAATGGCCTGGGAGGTTTCACCGAGAGGTGGAGAGGGCCTGGTTTACAGCAGACCGGAGACCCGACCAGGAGGCGCCAGGTCTGACGGAGGACGGAGGTCCGTCTGTGGGGCGCCGGTGCAGCCCACCTGGAGGGGCGAAGGCCTGCGCGCTGCACCAGCTGGCAATCCGGGCGCGAAGAGCGCCCAGTTTATCTGTCATAGTCCACGCCGTGAAGGGAACGACGCCGCCTCACCCTCGACGGCTGTGGGTTTTGACGCTCCCACCCCAAATGTCCGGGTGCCTCTGCGGGCGGCGCTCGGGGCGCTCCTGAGGGCGGACCCTGGGACCCCCGCGGCGGGCGCGGGAGCAGCTGAGCCCCCGCGCGCCCCGAGCGCCCCGCCCCTACCCCGCAAGCTCCCTGCAGGTGGAATCGCCCCCGGGGCGCCTGAAATCCCCGCAGCCTCAGGAGAAACCAATAGTTCAGACCTAGAGCTCCACCTGCGCGGGCTCGGCCCGGCTTTCGACGCGCCCTGCGGGGAGGCCGCCGCAGCAGGGAGCCGGGCACCAGAGGGGCGCACCCCGGAGAGCCCAGCCCGTGACGCCCGCGCCCCGCGGGGCACCCTGCCCTGCAGCCCCAGCGCGGCCCGCTCGCCGCACAGGCCTCAGCTCCCCCCAGGCCTCACCGCACGTCGGCTATTTTTGCGAAGGGTGTTTTCAGTCGGGGCGGCGAGGCAGCGACACCGCGCGCCTGGGACAGCCCTGTCCTTTCGGGGGGCTTACTCTGGAAGGAGGCACCAGCAGCTCCTGCTCCGAGAGGGGGTGCCGGGGAACTGGGAGACGCGGCCTCGCAGTCCCCCCCCCCGGGGGCTGTCGTCCCGGCCCCCCCCCCGTCTCCGCCCCCCCCCCCCCCGTCTCCGCCCCCCTCCTGCGGGCCGAGCTCCAGGACCCCAGCCCGGCCGCGCGCGTTACCTGTTGGCCGCCAGCCGGGACGCGATGTAGCCGCCGGGAATCTGCGTGATGATGTAGCCCCAAAAGAAGGAACCGTGGATCATCCCCACGGTCTCGGGGTCCCAGTTGAATTTGGCTTTCTATGGGAGTAGGAAAAATTTTTTTTTTTAAAAAAATAAAAATTAATTTAAAAAACAGGCCGAGGAAGAGCGTAGAGTCAGTGCCTGGGCTGAAGATTCGCTTTCAGCCAAAGGGCCCTCAGTCCGGGGGTACTCGCTGCCTTCGGGGCGTGCGGGTGGGTTAGTGTTCGTTTCCTAACGAAACAATCAACCCCCCTTAGAGGGACGCGCCTCCTCTAACGGAAAATCCGAGCTCATCTGAAACGTGTTGTGATTAACAGCAAAGCTGGGCCCCTGGCTGGGCCCCGGGACCCCGTGAGGCTGGTCGGATCGCCTGGGTGAAGGCGGAAGCCTCGGGGCTCCCCTTTGGGAAATACGGGCTCCCCAGGGAGAGGTTCCGTTACCCCCCGCGCGCAGAGGCGCCGGGCTGGGGGCACCGGGGAACCGAACCCAGCCCTGGAAATCCTGGGGAAGGACACGGGGCGCTGGGGGGAGGGGCGGAGGCCGGGGGCGCTGGGAAGGGGGTGGTCCCAGCAAAACACTGGTGGGCGCGGGCCCGAAAGACCTGGCCCCTGGCCCCGGGGAGTTGGGGGTCGGTGGGGAGCGAGCAGCCGCTCGGGCGGTGGTGGGAGCCCGGGAGGCGGGGGCCTGCGGGTCGGGGCCTCACCCCGCCTCCGCCAGCCCGGGCGGCGCGCCAGGTGGACCTTGGAGTGAACCGGGAGGAAACCCTGCTTCGGAGAGGGGGGGAGGCCAAAGGGCGTTTGTTCCGCCTGAGGAACCGGGGCCCCTTTGCCCCCCTTGGGTAACATTTTGAAACCAGCGCGCTTTGCCGCGTCTCCCGCGACCCCCGGGGCCGCCCAGCGCTCGCGGCCTCCCGTCCAAAGCGCGGGCGGAATGAACCCTCGCGACCCTCCGTCCCCGGGCTCACGGTCACCCCGGTCCCTGCACGGAAACACCGACCCGCCGGTTTCCGTGACCTTGGCACTGACCCTCCCTCTAGGGGTCCCCCGCACACGCTAAGATCGCGGGGTCGCAGGGCCGGGCGCGCAGGGGGCGCCGCGTCGGGGCCGCTCCCGCCCGCGGGGCGCACGGCTCCCGAGGCCCCGGGAGGACCCTGCCCGCCCGGCGGCGCCCCGTGGGTCTGACTTCGTTTCATTTTCATTATTAAAAGTGCGTGGCGGGAATTGGAGGGATTCGGCGGGAAATTACAACTAACGCGCTGCTCCATCCCTGGGGGGGGAAGGAAACGATTTCGATTTAGCGGACATCCCTAAGCCCGGGTTTCGTGTATGACGTGACTGTTCCCCAAAACCTCGTGAGCGACACGCTCTGCTCCACTCTGCAGGCGACAAAAGGAAGGCGGGGGAGGGGGGGGGCTCGGGAGCGACGCGGGCGGGGGCGCGGCCGGGAGGGGCGCACCTCCTTGATGACCTTGCCCCCGCGGTGGATGGTGCTGTTGTTGACCATGTCCACGATGGCCACGCCCAGGTTGCAGCGGATGCCGAAGGAGATGCAGAAGCCCAGGCCGCTCATGATGGCGATGATGTAGCGGCGCGGGAGCCCGAAGCACGTGCAGTCGCACAGCGGCGCCTTCTTCTCGGGCACCTCCAGGGGCTTCCCATCCTCCGTCAGCTCGATGGTCTCCCCGGTGTCCTGCTTCCTTTCCAGCACCCTGCGCGGCAGAGGGGGGGGGCAAGGACGCCCCGGGTTAGGCACCCCAGGCGCCGCGGGTCCCCAATTCCCCGGGCCCGGGGGGCTGAGGGGAGGGGCGCTGACCCGCCCCCGGGGGAGGGAGTCGAGGCCTCAGGGCCCCCGGGCTCTCCAGCCTCCGCCAGCCCCTGCCCGCGCAGGGTCCCTGCAGTTTAACGCCTCCGGCCTCGGGCATCAGTCGGGTCCCCTGGGACCCGCCCCCGCAGCACGCAGGCGGCTTGGGCCTAACTTCCTCGCGGGGTCTGCAGCTTAGGAGGCGCACCCCAAAGGCGCCTTCTTTGCAACTGTGTAGGCGCCTCCCCGCCGCAGCGCGTTACCCCGAGACGGGCTGTTTTACCCGAGGCCGGCCGAGGCCCCGCACCCGCCCCGCGCCTTCCTTCCCGGGCGGCTTAAAGCTTCCCGGGCGGTGGACGCCACGACCCCCCCGCCCCCCAACTGAGCCCGGGCCCGCGGGACCTAGGCCTCTGGGGTGCAGCGCCCCGGCGGAAGGGTCTGTGGGCGCTCCCTCTGCGGGAGCCGCGCCCCCTCCGGCCCCTCCGGCCCCAGGGCGCCAATGCAGCGTTTGCTCTCCGCTCACACGTCCTACTTTTGCCCCTGGTTACTCGAGTTTGAAACAAAGGCCTCGGCAACCTATGGCCGACACCTAGGCTTCCTCCTGCCAGAGCATGAATAATTAATTATCCACAATCTCGCGTCACCACTCTCTCAGCTACAGACACCGAAAAACGTCCCCGGCCCACTTCCAAAGACTTAAAATGCGCCTCCCTGGGGTGCAAACGCGCCCCCGTCAGCTCGGGTGCGACGGCCCACGCCCCGGGGGAAGGTCTCACGTTGAGTTCTCGGTTTGTGTTTTTTAATTAGGAGAGCACTTCACAAGGTTGCACCCGTCTGATTCCTTTTAGGCTTTTGTCCTTGGGGCGGGGGGGAGGGGAAAGCGAAGCGATAGGAAGGTTTTTACTAAAAGCTGGTAGTGTTGTTTCTAGTCCACAATATGCCCGTGAAATTTCTATTTCAGAAAAACAAGACAACGACTGTGAACGGTAACATCACCGTGGTCCCTTGAGATAAATGCTTTCAATATTTAAACAGAGAACCTCTCCATTTACAATTTGCAGGTATTTCCAGTCTACCATACAATTGATTTCTGTGTGCGCCCTTTTAAATGATAAATCCAGGCACAATTGTTTCATACACATGGATAAAGCAAATGAAATTCTAAGATCAATTCCAGGAATGCAGAGCTTGGGCGATGGCGGTCAAGCAATTGAAGGCTACCAGGGGGGGAGAAAAAAAAGCCGTACTTCCAAATTCTACAGAATAACACCTGGGAATGGGGCACAGATGTATTTGGGGCTCTGTTGATGCTGAATCCTAAAATCCAATCCCAATCCCAATTGTAGAGCACAGGGCAATATATACCGGGAGAGAAAATTTGAACTAATGAGGCTTCATTTGTTTCACACTGGCTTCGCATACTCCTATTACAAAGTCGAACTCTGCACCTGAACGCCCCACCTGATGGCAGCTGGGCGGGGAAGGCACAGCTCTTCCCAGGGCAGCTGCGGGACTGCAGGGCCCTTGCGGTAGCTACTGCGGCACAGGTGCTGGATGGAGCCTGCGTGAAGCCACCAGGACCAAAGAGATTTGGAAAGCTGGGAGGCGCGCTGGTCATTTTCTATACATTTCCAAAGGCTTCTGTCTCCCAAATGTGAAAATTAGCGCTCTCCTGGAGTCATTTATTCTCTTGTTTCTGCACTCTCGTCTCGATTTTGCTCCTATTATTAAGAAACGGCGTGTTCATAGAATATCTGGAAAGGATTTAGTTGTGAAATTTACAGCATAATTAGGACAATGACTATCGGGAGGCTAAATTTAAAAAAAATTAATTTCCAGTACTTTCCAAGTCATGTTGCTGGTTATTATTATGGGTTTTTGTTTTTTTTTTTCTTATAAGTAATGTGACCTTTCCCATACAAGAAATAGGCTTCAAGGAGAGGTCAAATAATAACAAATACCCAGACGTTGTCCTGGGTTCAGGAAGAACTGCTTTCGCTATCAATTATTGATATGTTTTGATTCCTCTTTACAGAAGGATGGTGCCCTTGGGGGATTCACTACTCAGGTGGTTTTTAAAGCTCAGATCTAAATTTCTTTTTACCATTACTCTTTGGAATTTCTTGATTAATTGTTAAAGGGGTGCATTTAAAAAATATTATTATTAATTTGTCTGCAACCAAGGAATTTGCACCAAATGAAAGGTTCTTTGAACGGGTACTGGTCATTTTGCAATTGTAAAGAGGATACCTCCTGGGCAGGAAAGGACAAGAATCTGCAGGTACGGAAACAAAAACCACACACACAAACACAAAGCAGACAGGTTCTTTTAGCGCAACATTCCTGAATAAATAAGCAGGTTCCCAGAGCAGCCCCGCTCCAGCCATGAGCAAGGAAAAAGACTTTCCGATCATATTACAAACCTCTCTAAGCAGCCAGGGTTTGCGGAAACAGCCCTGCAGGGTTTTGTTTTTTTTTTTCATGCTGAGCCCCAGGCAAATAGGGGTTTGCTTTCTCTTACCTGTAGATCTGGCCGAGGGATTTTCCAGCAAAATTCTTTAGCCCCTCTTTTCCTGGGGTCAAAACCCTTTGTTTTACGGACTCCATTCTTGCAAAGCCTGGCGTCGGGCTCTTGCCAGATTTAAGTAGTGATCGCTATAGAAGGCGAGAATGGCGCATATTGTCTTAACCCCTTAAGGTAGTTGTGGGCTTTTTCTTCTCAGCAGAGTGGTATTGATGTGCCTCCAGCAAGCGTGCGAGTGAGAGAGGGGAGGGAGAGTGAGAACAGAATACAACAGAATAGCTGCCTGCAGCCCACGGGTTTCCTAATAGGAGAGTTGGTAGACACAATCAGAAAGTCTCATTGGAAGGGGAGGTTCCGGTGGCACAGGGCGCACGCAGTGCCACGGTATTTGGGCGGGTGCCGACGAGTCCTCGCTCTCGAAGTCAGTCCACTGGAAAAAAAAAAAAAAAGCAATTTAAATTCCCGGTGTCGAAAGCCTTATTGCTGTGAAATCTTCTGGCTTTTCAACGGAAGGGTGGCTAGATCACAGGACCCCTGTGTAAGGACAAAGGCAAAAGAATAGTACTTTTTTTAAAAAAAATAACGTGTGTTTGCTGAAAGGAGCAGGGCGCTTCCAACACTCAAGGGAGCGTCTTGGTCTCAGGGGAGCGGCGCCGCTGCCTCGGGTCCCCTCGCGTCCCGCGGCGCAGCCCGAGTCGCGTTAAGGTGGAGAGAGCTCGCCGCTCGTGGCGGCCCGGGGTGAACGGCGGCGCGGCGGCGGTCGGCGGCGTCGGGGAAGGTGCCTCGGCCGGCCGGGCGCGGCCCCGGGCGCCCGCGGCCGCTTCAGCACCACGGACAGAGCGAGCGGGGCGCCGGCGCGCGGAGCAGGCGCCCGCCTCCCGGGAGCGCGCCGCCGACCAGCTCCCTCCCGGGGATCGCCAGGCGCCGATGCTATGGAGACCAAGTGGGAAGGTGGCACCTTCGCCGGGGCGCAGGGAGAACGCTGCACTGGGCGCTGCCAGGGAGGAAGACTTGATTAAAAACGGACAGGTTCCTTCTGGTCTCCTACATTGTGGCCAGCACGCGGGCATCATCTGTCTGTTGCAAGGAAGGAAGGTTGCAACGTGTTTTACTTCTGTTTGTGGTATTCTGGGGCGCCCGGGCTCCCTCGGACGTACAACATATGTACACAAAATGCATAATTATATTGTTCATGTGTTTGGTTTTAACCCTTGATAAGAAAGAGGAAAGGAAGGAAGGAGGGAGGGAAGGAGGGAAGGAGGGAGGGAAGGAGGGAGGGAAGGAGGGAGGGAAGGAGGGAGGGAAGGAGGGAAGGAAGGAAGGAAGGAAGGAAGGAAGGAAGGAAGGAAGGAAGGAAGGAAGGAAGGAAGGAAGGAAGGAAGGAAGGAAGGAAGGAAGGAAGGAAGGAAGGAAGGAAGGAAGGAAGGAGGTGGGGAAGAGAGAAAAGAAGAATACCTGCACCCTCAGTGCCTTTGGTTAAATAAAAGGTGGGTAGTTTAATGTATATTCCTTGGAAGTTTATGATTCTTTGCTTAACTAATTCACAGCACACTACTGAAATATCAATATACTGACAAAATTTGTGGCCACACATTGTGCTTGTCAATAAACAATTACTGATGATATTTTCAAGATTTATTTTAAATTACTTATATTCCTTTAAAATGTGATTTTTGCCTCATTTTCTCCTCAGGCAGAATTATAGACATTTATTTAAGACTTTTGTTTATATGTATATATGGGTATAGCATCAACGAATCTAATTCATTAAGTAAAGCAAGAAAACTATACTAGCTTAGTGTTAATTATTAATGCATTTGACATGCATCACAATCCTCTGAGAGGCAATTCAGGCAAATGATTCCAAAATAGTTTGCCCTTGGACCACATTCTCAAGGTTGAAATCTCTGGATTTATTTAAGCCAACAGGGGGAGTAGATTTTTCTTAGGGATCCTGGGACCAAATCTCAGAAGCATGAATCTAAATACAGAACCGTGTAAGAATGTTCCCTAAGTCAGCCAATAATAATACAATGGACATGTATGCACAGAATGGATAGCTGAAAAAAAATGTCGAAAGTAGCTAATAGTATCCGCCATTGTTCAATTAGATAGTTATATAAATATGTAATAAATGTATACCTTCTATAAAACAAGCCATATTTCTAAAACTCTGGAATGCATCAAAATAATACCTATCCCCAAAGGTGATCGAGCATGAGGAGGAAAGAAAAAAAAAGACAATTAAGCTATCTCCTTCCAAACAAAAGATTCAAGCAAGTCGGGACGTGACTCATCTACATGCTTTTGAAAATAATCTGCTTTTCCAATCTTTAGTGACCAAATTCATTAAATGTAATTCATTTAGGGATACCCATGATTTTGAAATTCTGGAAAGTTATAGAAAAAATCTAAATTAAATAAATATCTGTGAAGCTTGATGGTGACATAAAAATGATTCTGCTAAGCACTTCTGCTCACGGTTGACCCCAAATGTCCAGAGATCTAAAACACCTAATTGCTAAGTCTGACTATATACAGCTGAGGGGGCACCAAGCAATAGCAACCCAACATGAAAACATTGTTTCTAGAATAATATAATGACATTCACCTTTATTGAAATAAATGTTATCTGGATCTCTCCCCCATTCTCTTAGTAGTAGGGTGGGTGCTTGAATAAGAGTTACTGCTAATACTGATTTATTCATTCTGATAATATTCACTTATTGCCTAGAATTACACTAGGATCTGGAAATGTCCCCTGAAATATCTCACGAGCTACATGGGAAACAGGCACATAAATAAAATTACAAATAATTACGGATAAAATTGGACAATTGATCCAGCCTGGGATTGAAAGTGTACAGAAAAGATTTTAGGAGGCGATGGTTCCTTGTCTGTCTTAAGAGAAACGTAGCCCTATGAAGATGATGGCAGCCTCGTGGAACTAAGTGGGGATAGGTGGTGCTACTTGGAAAGCATCCCGGCCGGAGGGGACATCTTGAGCAAAGTCGTAAACACGTGGAAAATGCTCTATGTGGAAAATTACAAGAATTGTTCCTAGGCCACCTGAAACCAAAGAATGCCAGTTAAGCTATTCTTAATAGCAACTCCCAATATAAGAGGCATATGTTGAGACACTACTTACTAATCTAACAGATTTTCTTCAAGTGCGGTTCCAAAATCTAAACACTGAACATGTATTTTTGTGATTTTAAGTTCACCAGATTTATCTTTATGCAAAGAAATATTGGTAGTTATACATACGGTATTAATTTAGTGATGTTGAAAAAGCCTTTCCTTTTCTGGACACTCTGCCTTATCCTCAATATCTTCCATCCAATTTTAACAGTGCCTATTGAATTATTAGACACCTCTTCCTGTACAGGAATGATCCTCTCTTCCCAAGCACTCTTAAAAATAAAAGGGGAGGGTTTTATAGACTATAACCAATGTGTGTAGCCTATTACACTTTACAAATGACTTTCACTTACATGACTTCATTTATTCCTTATAATTATTCTTTGAAATAAACTAGTTTTATTCCCATTTTACTGAGGGGGAACATGAGATTTAATGAATTGCCTGGAGCCATGCAACCAGCAGTGAAGGAGCAGCATGTGTTAAGAGTAGTTTCTCACCACTTAAGATCTTGTTAAAATATAGATTCTGATTCACCAGGTCTACAGTGGAGGCCCAGATTCAGCAATTCTAGTAAGTTTCCAGGGCCGCTTGCCCATGAAATCACACTTTGAGCATCAGCGGTGTAGGTATGAAATGTGAAATCAGCTGACCTGCATTTGCATTCTCACGTTGTTGATCGTCATCCCTATGACTTTGGATCAATCACTTCAGTTTAATAAACTTCAAGTTTCTAATTTGTACAAGGTAATGCTTGCAGTAAATGCTTCCACGTAGTAAAATTCCATGGCATTTTCATGAACTTATTCACTGATGCAATGCCATGTTTTCTTTTTTTCTTCAACCCGCAGAATTTCCTATCGTATATGAGCTAAATGGTCCATAATGAACTGAGGAAAATGCCATTCGTATAGAGAGATGTGCTCCTTGCTCAGAGCTCTACCTTCTTATGTATTTAAAGAATACATTTTTGTTTGTTTTTCTAGTAGATGTTAAATTTTTCTATGCAATTGTTTAAATAATTTCTTCACAGTAATTCTTTGAAATTCCCATAAAATATTACCTAATAGCACCGTGATGGATTTCCATTAGTTTATGGCCCTGTGTGAGGGAATACTTTTGAGAGATCATTTAAATGTCTTGCAAATGTCGCCCCCTGGTGGAAGGATATGTTATTATTTTAGAAGCAATTGTAGCCCTTAATTATGTAGTTAAAACTACTGGACTGTTTTCTTTCTTTTTTCTTTCTTTCTCTCCCTCCTCCTCTTCTCCCTCCCCCCTTTTCTCTTTTTTCTACTCCCCTCCTCCTTCTCTTTGATATTTCTTAAATTAAAATCTATAGAGAAAAATACAAAGTATCTTTGTGAGCAATGTATTTGCCTGAACAAGTGCTAAATGTCCTTTAGAAATAATTTCTTTTCATGAGAATCCCTCAGTTGACCGAAGAATTATTACGAGAAACCTCACTCCATTAAGATTTAAAAATGGCATAGTAATCACGTGCGGGCAACGGGTTAGAATTTTTGATCATAATAGGATGAATTGTGATAATTTTATGATTATTTCAAAGTAGAAATATGCTTGATGTTTCCTTTTCTGTCACCGAGTGTGTGTGTGTACATACATAAGGTGCCACATTTAATGCTATTTATAAATATTGCTGATATGTTTTTAAGGAAAATTTATTTCAAAACATATTTCAAGGTATCTAATTCTGAGGCTATTTTGAATGCAATGTTTTCTATTTATTATTTCAACAAATATTCACTCAAGTGACACTTGCATCTATTGTGAGTTTGGCCCTTTTCTGGGGTATAGTAAGCAATTAATTCAGCAGCGTTTTATAGCTTTTTATAATAAATGTAGAGAGTGCACATTCCTAAAGAGAAAACTGCTTGGAACAGCTTTTTTACAATACGGCTTTATTTGACTTTGAATTTCTAAATCGATGTGCATGCTAATAATCCTACACTTCTTTCAGGTTGGAGCCATACAGATAAGCTCCAGGATTCATCAGTTAATTTGTCTTATTAAAGGTTCCTAAGGGAACAGTTTTTAGTTCAGCTTTGTGTTTACTTTGCAGTGTTAGCTTCAGAGATAGTTTCAAGAAATCATCATTATACAATTTCTCAAGGGCCAGAGATAGAAGAAATAATTTAGTTTGTCTTACTCACACCTGTGTATGTAACACCTAATACTCCACATTGTTATATTTAGTGACCTTGTATAAAATACCTTCTGATTTTTCTGTGATCTGTCTGATCAAACAACTGGAAACAGAAAGTTTGAAATAAATGTACATTGTAATCTTAAGAATATATATTTAACTACCAGGAATGTATGTATATAATTACATATGTAATGTGTCATATTTGTGTGCATCTTACTCTGTATAATTTACCATCAGAAAGATTTATACATTTAATTCCAGTTCTTTATTTCTGTACTCAAGGAAAAGAAAAACCCTATTCACAACATACCATTATGCCTTGAGAAAATCCAAGTTTTAATATGAATGGAGACCAAATACTACTTTTTTATTGTCAAAAAAATTTCTATTTTTGAATCCTACACTATATACATAAAGTAATGTAATAAATATGAGAAGGACTTTAAAAGCATTAGTGTCTTTAAGGTCTCAAAAATATTTTCCTAAAGTACAAGTTTTGATGGTATAAGGGACTATTGGGGGAAATTAAGACTAGAAAAGTGATGCAACTTGTAAAGAGAATAAAAGATACTATACACTTCAATATGAAGAAGACCAAGGCAGAGATGACCAGGCCTGAAGGTATTGTACAGATAAATAAATAGATTAAATGACAAATAATATATACTATTTGGGGGGTCTGATGAAATCATCCCTGATTGAAATGTCGCTGTCTTTCTGGGTCCTATAAAATCCTAATTTGCTTTCATCAACCTGGGTTACTGACTCCCTCCCTTTGGGTACCACATGCTTGTCATTCCAGGCTGTGGAACACTGTCTGCCTTGAGGAAAAGCACCTAACAGTATTGAAATCTCCCACTTGGCTGCAAACAAGTAGGTATCTTCTGTTTAACTTCTTCAGACTCTTTTCTAAGTAACTTAAAGTATCTGAAGCAGAAGGTGCAGGGATTTCACTTCTAGAATATTTAGAGTGACATTTTCCAAAGTAAAGATCTGAATGCATAGTTGGGTGACAGGATAGAATACTGAAAATACAGAGTAGTTTGCTACTGTAAGCATATTTTAATCATAATTTTGGAAAAGTAAAAACAATAACAAAAATATAATGCAATACAGTGACTATAAATATTTTCTAACTGCTGCCCTCTAGTGGCCACAAGAGGAAAAGATTACATTGAAAAGGCTGATTTAAATTGTTTAAAAGTAAACAGGTAAGCATGTATCAAATGATACTCATATTATATGTGTGGCTTCTTTACTAGCATAAAAAATAAAAGGGCATATAAATCAGTGTTTAAAAATTGTGCCACAACTTGCACAATTTTTTGTGCCTTCCTGTGGGATTTTGATAACGGTAAGGACACTATTATACTGTGGTGGGAACCATTGTGGGTAGGTAACTGACATTTAGGATTGGTCTCACCATGGAGCTATGCACTTCACAGGGACAAGAACTCTCTTCAGTATGATAAGGACTTAGTTTGCCTGGGATTGAATCCTCTGTGGGTGAGTTTCTTAATCTGCTCAAGTCTCAGTTTTCTCATGTGAAATAGCTGTAATAACATTACTTACCTCAAACAAATGTTGCGAGGGTTAAAGGAGATCCTATTTGTAAAACACATAGCTCACAGTGCCTGAGTGCTAAGTGCTTAAAAATTGTTTATTAGTATTAATATATTTTTTAGTCTCTGGCACCTAGTTGGGTAAGTGAATGAATGAGCAAGGTTGTTGGCCAAATCTAGGAACACAATCTGTGCCACAGAATAGAGTGGCAGTTCAATGGGTTCCAGTGACCCTGTTCTCATGAGAGATTTTCTCTAATCAAACGAGCTAGCCACCCAACAAAAGAGCTGCCGAACACCCTAAACAATTTCCTCTATTATAACCTTCTTTCCAAAAATATTTTCCTTTATTTTTCAATTATGGTTAACATACATTATTATATTCGTTTCAAGTGTACAACATAGTGGTTAGACATTTATATACCTTATGCAGTGTTCACCCCAATAATTCCAGTACCCACCTGGCAGCATTCATAGTAGTTACAATATCATTGACTATGTTCCCTATGCTGTACTTTACGTCCTCATGACTATTTTTTAAGTTACATTTATTGGGGTGACATTGGTTAATAGGATCATGTAGTTTTCAAGTATACATTTCTATGATCCAAAATCAGCCTTTACAATCAGAGCCAGAAATTTTTAACTAAAACGTTCAGAGAATTCAATTTGTTTCTAGCCCTAGGAGGGGTCTTTTGAGATAGAAAAAGGCTTCTGGGAGGGTAATGAAAAAATCAGGCTAAGCAAGTCTGGTTCCTCAATGGTGTGACTTCAGGCAACAGGGCCTCGGTATGAGGAGGGCCAGAAACTCATCAGGCTGCAACTGTTAGAGTGTGTCTCTGCAGTCTAGGGGAAAATCAATGTTGCATGAATATAAAAAGGCGGATTTAAATTTTAAAAGGAAATTATTCACTACCCTAAGAACAAACTGGTGTCCTGGAACAAATATGCCCGTCGAAGAGCACGTAGTATTTCTCTCTGCCTTGCCTTCGGTAGTGATGATTTAGTGGCACAGCTTTGCCGTCAGACTGACCTGGTTTAAAACTCTGGTGGAAACGTCACTTCCTGTTTAAAGTGAGTCATGAATCACATAGCTTTTGGTGGGGCTGACAGATTCCCCTCAGGCCTCAACTCCCAGGGACTGTGACTTATATACCAGGGTGAGTCAAGAATTCTAAATTTAAAATATCAGGGATTTTGTGTTTTTTAAAAATCTGAGACAATTCTGATGCTGATGATCTGCAGACTCCATCTTGAAGGAAAAAAAACAAACAGCAGCAAGAAAATGACTGCTGCACATGACAGTAGGTGTCAACATAGAAAAAACTACAGATTTACCTGTCCTTGTAACAGACGAGGCTAGTGGACTCCTCCACGGACATTTGTAGCCAACTGCCAGTGCCCCCTCACCCTTTGAAGTAGACATTTGCTGTGCTCATGATGGCTCATTATCTTTTTATTTTTATTTTTATTTTTATTTATCTTTATTGTTGAAAGTATTACAGGTGTCCCATTTCCCCCCCCAGTTGACCCCCTCCACCTCACTCCCACCCCCTCTCCAGGCCTTCATCCCATTATTGACTGTGTCCATGGGTTATGCATATAACTTCTTTGGTTAATCTCTTCCCACCCTCCATCCCCCTTCCCTCTTTCCTCTGAAATATGATCATCAGTTACATGTGTCAATGTCTCTGGATCTATTTAGTTTGCCAGATTCTTTTGTTCATTAGCTTCTTGTAAAAGAAGACCCTTCAACATTTCCTGTAGTGCTGGTCTGGTGGTGATGAACTCCTTTAGCTTTTCCTTGTCTGAGAAGATCTTTACCTGACCCTCAGTTCTAAATGATAGCTTTGCTGGGTAGAGCAGTCTTGGTTGTAGGTCCTTGTTTTTCACTTTGAATATTTCTTGCCACTACCTTCTGGCCTGCAGGGTTTCTGTTGAGAAACCAGCTGACAGTCTTATGGGTGCTCCCTTGTAGGTAACCAACTGCTTTTCTCTTGCCGCTTTTAAGATTTTCTCTTTAACCTTTGGCATTTTAATTATGATGTGTCTTGCTGTGGACTTCTTTGGGTTCCTCTTGTTTGGGACTCTGTGCATCCTGGACTTGTAAGTCTATTTCTTTCCCCAGGTAGGGGAAGTTTTCTGTAATTATTTTTTCAAATAGGTTTTCAATTTATTGCTCTCTTTCTTCCCCTTCTGGCACCCCAATAATACAAATGTTGGGCCTCTTGAAGTTGTCCCAAAGGCTTCTTATACTATTTCATATTTCTGGATTCTTTCCTTTTACTCTTCTGGTTGGGTGCTTTTTGTTTCCTCATGTTCCAATTGCTGATTTGATTCTCAGCATCCTCTACTCTACTGTTGATTTCCTGTAAATTATTCTTCATTTCAGTTCATGTAGCCTTCATTTCAAATTGGTACTTTATTATGTCATCGATTTTCTCAGTTATTTTTGTAATATTCTTACTAATATGGTTGAGCATCTTTATAAACAAAATTCTGAACTCTGTATCTGTTCGCTTGCTTGGAGCTATCTCATTTAGTTCCTCTTCTAGACATTTCCTCTACTCTTTCCTTTGTGACATGTTTCTTTGCCTCCGCATTTTGGCTGCTTCCAGGTGTTTATTTCTATGTATTAGATAGAGCTGTTATGACTCCTGGAATTTGTAGAGTGGCTTTGGGTAGTAGGTGTCCTGTAGGGTTCAGTGGCTCAGCCTCCCCAGCCACCTGAGCTGGGCCTCCTAGGTGCTCCCCTGTGTGGGCTGTGTGCACTGTCCTGTTGTAGTTGAGCCTTGGTTGCTGTTGGCATCACTGGGAGGAACTGACCCCCAGGCCAATCAGCTGTGAGGACCAGCTGCAACGACAGCCAAAGAGCTGCTGTGCTGGAGACACCCCTATGGAGCAGGATTTACTTCAGTGGAGCTTTGGTGTTTACCAACTGCGCCCCTTGAGTGTGTCACTCGTGGATGTGGTAGGGCTGTAATCCAGCGTGGTCGAGTCTGACCACCAAGTGCACTGTTTCCGGGGCCTCCCGGGAGTTGCAAAGTCAGCCTGTGCCAGTGCCTTGCCAGGGCCACCCAGCATGAGCTACACAGCAAACCATAGTTGGCTGCTACTTGTGCTGGGCTTGGCCGTGTCCAGAGAGGCCAAGCTATGAGCCAGTGCAGCTGCCGCTAGTGCCAGGCCTGGGGCCGCTTATCAAGCCGGATGGGGCCCACTGCTGCTTGTTTGAGAGATTTTAGGAAAGTCCCAAGCATGAGGCTCGAGAGGCCACTTGCATAGAAAAGCCCCTGGAAATGGCCTGGATGAGCTGCAGGTGGGGAGGGGCGGGGCCTCCGGGAACCACGGGGCGGGGCCAAAGGTGAGAGTCAGGTGCTGGCGACTCAAACATGGCGCCTGCCGGCTGGCTGTGTGCAGGGAGGACTCGCCAAGGAGCCATGGCCTCTGCCAGCCCTGCTGCCTGGGAGGAAGCCGCCCTCCACCTCTCGCCCGACTTCAGGCAGGTTAGTTCCCCCCCGAGTGTCCCGGGTCCTTTCAGGCCGCTGCCCGGCGCTGGGCTCAGAGGGAGCGTCCGAGTGAGTCCGTGCCGGGCCCTTTAGAGGAGCTGCTGGGGCTCCTCAGCCTCCGCGACCCTCAGGGACAGTCCCCGCTGGTTTCACAGCCCGGAGTTGGGGGGACGTCTCTTCCCAGCCCTGGAGCCCTGGGCTGGGGGCTGCTGTGGGGCTGGGACCCCTCCCTCCTCTAGGAAACCCCCACCCCGAGATTCCCTCCCGGTTTAACTCGCGGCACCGGGTGTGGGCCCGCGGCGTCGTCTCCGCGATTCAGCCCCCACCCGCCGGCGTCTCCGCCCCTCCTACCCTCTGGGTGCTCCTTCAGCTCCCTGGCCGAGGGGCTTCTGTGCAGCGGGGTCTCAGGAGGCCCTGAGGGAGGGTGGTTCTGTATTTTAGTTGTGATTTTGACGTGGTCGCTGGAGGCGGCGGGCGCAGCCGCCACCTGCGCCGCCATCTTGTTTCCTGTCCCGCTCAGCGCCGTCTGAGTTGCCTGGTGCAGAGGCGAGGACCTGGTAATGGCCGTGCAGCCTGAGCCCCACCTCCCGCCCCCTGAGCCCCTGGAGGGAGCGCTGCCGGGGAACGGCCGGTGCAGCTTCCATCTGTCGCTGTGGATGGTTGAGGGCCGATGGTTTTTGGTATCGTCGGTGGCCCTGGTGGCTGTTTCCTGGTGGTGGCTTGGCCAGGGCTTTCATGGTTTGCCACCGAAGGTCTCTTGTCCTCGGGAACCTGCTCAGGACCAGGCAGACCTGGACTACGGGTTTCCCTCTGGGCTCAGGTGGCCGTCCGTGCAGGTTTAGCGGTAAACTCAGGTTTCAGTAAACCAAGCTTCTGGAATCCAGTGGCCCTGGTGGAAGTTCCTGTTGTGTTTCACAGCTGGATTTTGAAATTTTCTCTAGAAGCTAAACCAGGGGTCCTTCCCCACAACCCTTCCAGTGGTTTCCTGAGCTGCTGAATACACTGCGAATTACTTTTAAGCTTAAACTAGCATGAGCGAATTTAGCATCTTCAACTAAGGTTCCTGACTAGTGTGCCCTCCTCCTGCTTCAAACGCCACCGTGACGGTTAGAGAGGCAATAGCCCTCTTATAACACAGACTGATGAAAATGAGGGCAGACACCAACAGTGAAGGACAGCAGAGGGAAGGAGAGAAAGAGGGGTGCTTCTGCGGCTACAGTTAAAACAAGGGGCAAGTCCTGGGCCTGCCTATCTACAAGACACCTTGTATCGGAGACAATAAACGTCTAGTTTTAGGTCATTCCACCCAATTAAGGAGCTGTCTGAACTGACACGGGCCCATGTTGGTCATGCTGCTATGTAACCTGCTTTTTTCTCACTTAACAGTATGTGACTTCACATTTCTCTGCCAATAATGTAGCTTGACAGTGTCTATGATGACGTAACGCCTAAGTTACCTTGGATGTCCTGTCTTCTTCTCCCATGTAGCCTTGTTCACCTGTTTTGAACCTTTTTCTAATATTTCTTGTGTGATTCTGTCTCATACTAGTTGCTTGTTAAATTTTAATAAAATATGAGAGTAAGGATATTGTCATATTTTAATATGTTGATAAACTACAGGTATAAAATAGTTTTAAAGCCCAGCCGGTGTTGCTCAGTGGTTCAGCATCGACCTAGGATCCAGGAGATCATGGTTCGATTCCCGATCAGGGCACAGGCTCGGGTTGCAGGCTCGATTCCCAGTTAGGGGGCGTGCAGGAGGGAGGCGATCAATGACCCTCTCTCATCACTGATTTTCTGTTTCTCCCTCTCCCTTCCTTTCTCTGAAATCAATAAAGACATATTTTTTAAGAACAGTTTTAAATGGTTAAAAATGCTACCTAAAAGCTGGTGGATAATTTCTGCTCACTTGTGCTGCAGCACAGACTTCTGTACAACTAAGGATTTATGTGATGTCTTTTTTGTTCCTTCAAGACTTTATGTCCTGACTCTGCAGAATTGGTCCTAGGAGAGAGAGGTTAGAACATCTTATATCTCTTCCAAACAAGGAATGAGACGGTTATCAGTGCTGAGAAGTTTCACTGGGTTGTTCTGATGAGATGATTAGAAGACAAAGAAAAAAACAAGAAAGGATGTAAGAAAGAAAAGATTACTCTAAATGGAAGGCCCGGTATGAAAAGCAGCTGATTAAGAACACACCTTACCGGACGTGTTTTTAAGTGAAATCCCATTTGACATATTGAGAAACTCTGCCGGCAAACCCTCGTAATTTTTCTCCTTCAGTATGCTGGTGATTCCATAAGAAGCAAGGTGCTCCCTATATTCCCAGAAAGAACATTTTGCCAAGACAAGAAACTGTCCGCAAGCGCAGTGCCTCCCGCCCGCTTCCCCCTTCGCCCTGGAATCTTCCTGCTGCAAGGACACGGCCGATGCAGACGTCTTGTTCCCACGAATCAGTCCTGCTCTCTCAGGGCCCAGGGTCCATCAGAGACGCACCAAAGCCACTTGCTGCTGACACACTGGAGTTAGGTCTCTTGGTATGGGGACGATGAAAAGAAATAGTACATAATACGTGAGGTGCTTGACTTAGCACAGTGCCCAGCATATAATCAAATGCATACGCTCCCCTCTGATCCCCACTCCCCTAGCTCTGATGTCTCTAAGAAAGGCTGTTTCGACAGTACAGGAGTGGATTTGGAAGCATCCTTAGAAAATTTTGTGACAAATAGAGTAGCGTTAAAAGACTCAAATGGTCTCAGCTTTGGGACAAAGAAAGCTTCCAGAGATAGGAGATGCCATCCATTGAAACAACTTGCTCTACCAGAAGATAATGTTGGTTTGTTATCACTAAATTTTATTTTTCAGAAATTCCTCCAATACGAATACATGAAAGTGGGCACGTAGGGGGAAATACAGCATAGTAATTACTTAGCCGGGACCCTGAATCCTCTTTCCGATCCCAGTATACGAAGTGCCAACAGTACCTTTATTGAACAAAACACCTACGTATAAGCAGACCTGCACAGTTCAAACCTATTTTGTTCAAGGGTCAACAGTAGATTTATTTCCAAGTATTTGTGTGATACCTGGAAATAAACCTGTTAAGTCAACAATGAAAACACGGCGCATCCATCGTGCATTATTAAAGATACTAAAATAATGCAGATAATGGAGTGATTGGCATGGTGATAAGTGGCATTATGTATGTCACTGTCATTGTTAATAATTTTTATTTTTTTGGTTGAATAAAAATGTATTTTCATAAAAATTAAAAAATTCTCTTTCTGGCATTTATTCACAATACCTAGATAGGTTAGTGTACTTCTGTGACTATTTCATTAGTTCTATGGGATAAAAATATACCAGATACAGGAATAATATAAGGAGGACATGTGGTGTTCAGTGGTAAGCACACAGCAAGTGGTGATCATGGTCCATTCATCTGACAAATGCTGAAGCGTGAGTGTGTAGCAGACACAGCCATGCGATTGTCTCCTGAAGCAGGTCTCGGTTTCCTCAGGGTAACGTGGGGAAGTGAGGGCCGACCTGGGCTTTGCAGCACCGATTTTGTGGCATTGTCATCACTGCATTGCTACTTCATGAGAACCACAGGTTCCACTACGGAGAAGACAGACTTAGACACTCTCGGTTCTGTAGAATTTTTCATCCATGTACAGTATCCTTAATATTGGTTATTGTTTTGGTGAGCTAGGAGAGCCCAGTTAAGCATCAGAAACATAGATTCAAATCCCAGCTTGGCCAAATACTAGCGAGGAGACCTCTGGCTATATAGTTAATGCTCTGTGATGTGGATGGTATAGTAATACCTATTTCAGGATTTTTTAAATTTAGTTAATGCCATTGACATATAATTCATGGATGCTACCTGTTTGAAGTTGAGATGGAGTTCTGACCAATGAATGCCCGTGTAACCATAACCACGAATTTCCTTCACCCCTAAACCTTTCCTCAAGCCTTCTCCCCGACAGCCCCATCTCTACACCTAGGCCTGTGTCTTTGATCCATTTTTCTGTAACTATATTTTTGCCTGTTCTAGAATTTCATATTATTGGAACCACGCAATATGTACTCTGGCATATGACTTCTTTCACTCAGAGTAATATTTTTGATATTTATATTGTTACAAATCTGAGTAATTAATTCCTTTTTACTCTACCCCATTCCATGTATGTGCCACTTTGCTTACCCATTAATCGTTGTTGGAGCTTGAAGTTATCTATAGTTTTGGGCCATTATGGAAAAGGGTGCTATATTTGAGTAGAGCCTTTGCAGTATATATTTTTATTTTCTTGGGATTGCTAGGCCATCTGGCAAACTGCCAATCTGTTTTCCAAACAATGGTAATCGTATCGTTTTATATCCCCGCCAACCACATAGGAGAGTTTGGGTAGCTCCATTCTTGCCAACCCTTGGTACAGACTTTTAAAAACATTTTTACTTGAGCCATTCTAGAGAGTAGGCAAAGGTATCTGACAGTGGTTTCCATTTGTACTTCCCCGGTTACTGACGATTATGAGTACATTCTCAGGCGCTTAACAGCTGTCTTACGCAGGCTTGTTTCTCCCTTTCCCAGATACTGGTTCTACATGGCCACAAGCCTGCCTGTACCTTATAATTTCTGATACTTTCAACCAATTCTTTAAAAACATTCTAGCCAGTCTTCCTAGTTGTTTTCACAGTTTCAATGGTCTGAACAATGCTCAGGTATCATTACTGGAAGTGTAATTTCTTGTTTCTACGTATAAAGGGGATGAGTCTAACATGTTCTGTTGAGAATGTTTTCTGATGCTTTCCATGAATTTCTCCTCCTAAAATCAATTTTCCTTTATTTTTTTTGTCTGTCTTGCTGTACTCTAACTTCTTTCGATGCTCAGCCTGTTTTTTTTTTGTTTTGGTTTGGGTTTTTTCTTTTGTTTTGGTTCTATTTAATAGCTTGCTTAAATTTCCCCTAAAAACCACCTACCAGAAGTATTCAGTATACACACACAATCTGAGCTATACAGTAATTAAAATTATTTTTGAAATTCCATTTTGATTACTTGGACATGTTATTTCAAAATTTATGTAATTCCCCTACTTATTGTCTTCTAGTTTCATTTGATTGTGGTCAGAGAAAATGATCTGATTGATTTTAGTCTTGAAATTTGCTGATTTTTTTTTTAATGGCCTGGTATTTGGTCAGATTTTGTAAATGTTTAGAATCTGCTTGAAAAGAAATCCTATCCTTCAGTTATTTAGTAAACCATTCTATGAAGGCAAGTTAAGTCTATTTTTTTAATCACATTGTTCAAATGACCACTAGTTTTGTCTGTCTGTATGCTAGTTTGTACTGTGTCTACCTGGTTAATCTGGGGCTGCACTTACCAGTAGTTTTTCTTACATGGTGTCAGGTTAGATTTGCAAGAGAAAGAAGGAAGTAAAGCGGCAGCTGTTTCTCCCGGAAGGTCCCTGAGGCCAGAGATGGTGAATGACGCAGAAAGAGGCCCATCCAGTGGGCTCTAGCTTACTCTCACCCCTCGTCCAGTCCACGTGCAGATCTTCCTGACCAGCAGAGGCCCCAAGCCCTAAGTGAAGCGCAGCAGCAGCAGTAGCTGCATAGAAGCAACAGCTACCCACAGACTTCAACAGCTTTCCTTCCCGGACTCGTGTCAGCACTGAATATGTGTCTGCTGCAATTTGTCCACGTACGGCCGTGTTTCAGGAGAGCTGAGGGGAGTCTGACCCTCCAAGTCTCCCTTCCCACCATCACTCCCCAGTCAGTTCCTTCCACAGTTTTCAAAAGACCTCTTTTCTATGACAAATCCTTCATTCTGCAATATTCATATTAGCTTTGCTGTCCTGATTAAGTCCTGTCTAAGAAACTATTAGTTCTTTCAAATACTTACAATGTGATGTGTTCACCGTAATTTCTGGCCGGTATACACTTTTCTTGAATACATTGATAATAGCAGATACATTTTATCTTACTCGCCCCCCCCCCTTTTTTATTTAAGTAGAAACTATAGGTCTGGGGCTCTTAGGGTATGATTTCAATTATTTCTACACACTGCAGAATTAGAGATTTGGAAATCCTGAGTCTACAGGACTTGGCATACTTCCCTAATGGGCTGGAATGGTAAATGAATGTTTGACTTTATTACAAAAAATACTTGCAGCTAGGGAATTTGGCATTTTTATGAAATTCTCATCAGTCTCATACCCCCGAAGGTACCCTGAAGATATTTTTTAGGTTCTCAAATATATTTTCATGACAAATGGCTCACATGCTTAACTATATGTATGATAGAATATGGTTTTGTGAACCAATGTCACCCCAATAAATTCAATTTAAAAAAAGCTACTAAACTATAACACTATGTTCAGCATAATGTTTCTCAGTAGTTCCACTCAGATATTCTGTAACCCTGGAGATTTTTTTAAGGCTCCTCTCCCAGAGGTTCTTTCTGCTCCTAGAGACCTGGGGAAGGACCAGGGGATATGCATTTCTCACGAGTTGCCCAAGAAGTCCAACAAAGGTGGCTGTGGATTCTTCTGGGGAAAGACAGGACTAGAAAAATATTCAAAAATATATCAACCTACTATTTATGTCCTTGGGCCTTTCTACTCACCTATATCACCTCATAAAATGGAATAAAGTAAAGAGGCAAAACAAAACTACCACCATCTCCAATTTTTCTGGGCCATCCAACCTGTTTCCAGAAGTCTGCACCTCTAAATGTAACAAACATGTAATTTTGTGAGTTAAACGTTACATGTAATGCATTTTAATGTTCCTAAACAAAAAGAACTTAAAACCCTCTTAGAGCAAATTCAGAAAAATTATATCAACATTTTACTGTAAGAGCAAACTGAGTTCATGTAAAAATATAGTTTAAAAATAAGTATTACTTTATTCACTGAGTGATTGTGACTAAAGATTTGTTCCTTAAGAGGGACTTTTCCTGCATACCCACTTCCTCGTGCGCATTTTTACATAATGCTGAAATAACTGACATCCGTAAATTGTTCCACGTAAAGAAGTACAATAATCTGTCTAGAAACAAAACAATATAAAACTTACTCTGAATCATGGTAGCAGACTTGTCGGCCTGGCCAATGGGAACTTCTTGCAATGCTATTTTCCTTAATAACATTATTTGACCGGATAACAACTACTGCTAATTAAAAACCACCAGTAGAGAGGCTCTTTCAAGACAACAGATTAGCCTTTTGAATGAGTTCAAATTCCTCACCCTCAACTGGAGTCAATCAACAGAGATCCAGGGCTGTGTAGCATCTGACACCACAAAACCCCTTGGAATCAGTTTTACTTTTGACACATAATAGTTCCCCACTTGAAATTTCTTTGGCTTTTCCCGCAGCCTCATTAGATGGCTTAGGAAAGAGACCTTCCTCGCACCCCTCCCCCAGCAGCTGTGCCGTGTGGCCTGACAACACGTCTCTCCCACGGAAACACGCAGTTTCATCAGGAGAGGACTCTTTTATCTCCTACTTCCTCTACCCTTCATCATCTTCTTTCTGTCTTCTCCTTGGCCACTTGCTGAATGGATTACATAGAAGAAGAAAGTTAAATCCAGGAGGAGTCATGAGATGCAGCAAAAATAAGACAGCACTCCATCTAATTAAGATGCTCCCTTCTGGATGAATTAGTCTAGCATAAATGTTTTGAAGTGGATTCTGCTTCTGATGGTCAAAGAAAAACCGATGGAGGCAAGGATTAGAGATGACATTTGAAGAGTTATGTATTTTCCAGCATTTGCACTTAAAATTATTTCAAACAAAATCTCAAATGTTTCATGGAACATGTCTGAAAAAGTAGCTATGGGTTTGATTGGATAAGAACAGCTGCCATGCTGATAGATACCAACTTACACTTGACAGTCACGTGCTCTTAATTCAGCCCGCCCATAATAACCAATAGGTTTAATTAGATAAGACAAATGTATCTGAATCCACTTGGCTTCTGACTTAGGCTAAGCAAGCTTTGGGGAAAGTGATGGATACTTGTGTTTCATTTTAAAATCTGTGGAACTAGGAGAAACGCCTTGGTAGAAAACTGAAACATGAATATGAAGTATTTATCAATAATATTTTTAAAGAAAAATACCTACCAATCATAAAAACTATTTATTTTAAAAATTACTGCTTCCTCTCTTGTTTTCCATACATCCCAGAAATCCAACACTTGAGTTGGTTTAGGTCTGCAATGTACAGACAACTTTGTGAGGTAAATATTTCTTTATTTTCTTACCCTCTAACTCTACAAATGCTGTTAGGCCATAAAAAAAAAAACCTAAAAGCTATAAGAAACCAGTTTCCACATCCTAATTTTTATTAGCACCTGGGAAGGAAGCAGTATGAGCTGTGCACCATGTACAACACCGTAGTCAAGCAGCTGCGTCCGAGCCAAACACACCGCATCTGTGGCTTCACAGTAACACCGGCTGGTTTTCTCAAGCAAGAAGTAGGTGTCCTCCACATGTGAAATCATGCTTCAGTAACGAGATCACTGCAAATTACATAAAAATGTTCCTAAGATCTACCCAGTGGAAGGCAAATCGTTACTGCCGATATTAGAGTAACTGTCTCGTGGTTTTTATAAAATCCATACCCCTCAGATGTAAGAGCTTAACACTGATCACTGGTTAACACTACCTGCCATATACTTAATACTAACAATTCCACAAAAAACATATTAGCATCCAATAATGAAACACTACTTTAAAAAAATCTTCTTGTGATAAAGTTTCTTCTTTTGTGTGCAATGAAAAGACTATTCTTTTAAGCTGTATGAGTTCATTACCTATTTTGGATATTAACCCCTTACCAGATGTGTCGTTGGCAAGTATGTTCTCCCATACAGTGGGCTCCCTTTTCATTTTGTGATGGTTTCTTTTGCTGTGTAGGAGCTTTTTAGTTTGATGTAGCCCCGTTTGTTTAGTTTCTCTTGCCTTAGATGTACTGGCAAACATATTGCTCTGGGAGATGCCTGAGACTTCGCTGCCTATGGTTTCTTCCAGGATTTGTATGGTTTCATGCCTTACATTTAAGTCTTTTATCCATTTTGAATTTACTTTTGTGTATAGTATAAGTTGGTGGTCTAGTTTCACTTTCTTGAATGTACCTGTCCAATTTTCCCAACACCATTTATTGAACAGACTGTCTTTACTAAATTATATTCTCTTACCTCCTTTGTCAAATATTAATTGAGTGTAATGACTTGGGTAGATTTCTAGGATCTCTGTTCTGTTCCATTGATCTATATGCCTGTTCTTGTGTCAGTACCAGGCTGTTTTGATTACACTGGCTTTATAGTATAACTTGATATCTAGTAGTGTGATCCCTCCAACTTTCTTTTTCTTTCTCAAGATTGCTGCAGTTATTGTTTTTTTTTGGGTTTTTTTATTTCATATAAATTTTTGGAGTATTTGTTCTAGATCTGTGAAATATGCCACTGGTATTTTAATAGGTACTGCACTGGATCTAAAGATTGCTTTGGGTAGTATGGACATTTTAATGAGGTTAATTCTACCAATCCATGAACAAACAATCCAGTTAAAAAGGACCTAAATAGAGACTTCTCCAAAGAGGACATACAGAAGGCCAAGAGACATGAAAAAAAGCTCAACATTGCTAATCATCAGAGAGATGCAAATTAAAACCACAATGAGGTATCACTTCACACCTGTCATAATGGCTCCATCAACAAATCAACAAACAACTCGTGCTGGTGAGGGTGTGGACAAAGGGGAACCCTGGTACACTGCTGGTGGGAATGCAGACTGGTGCAGCCACTATGGAAACAGTATGGAAGTTCCTCAAAAAATTAAATATGGAACTGCTATTTGACCCAGTTGTTATCCCACTTCTAGCAATAGATCCCAGGGAGCCTGAAACGCCAATCGCAAAGAACGTATGCACCCCTATGTTCATAGCAACACAATTTACAATAGCTAAGATCTGGAAACAGCCCAAGTGCCCATCAGTAGCTGAGTGGATAAAAAAGCTGTGGGACATTTACACCAGGGAATACTATGCAGCTGTAAAGAAGAAAGATCTCTTACCCTTTGACACAGCATAGAGGGACCTGGAGAGTATTATGCTAAGCGAAATAAGCCAGGCAGAGAAAGACAAATAGCACATGATCTCACTCATATGTGGAATCTAATGAACAAAATCAATTGATGAATAAAATAGGTCCAGAGACAAAGACGCATGGAACAGACTGAGGGATCTCAGAGGGAAGGGTGGGTAGGAAGAGATTAATCAAAGAACTTACATGCATATATGCATAACCCATGGACACAGACAATAGTGTGGGGAAGGCCTAGGGTGGGGGGCGAGGAGGAGGTAGAAGGGGGTCCATGGGGAAAAAAAGGGGGATATCTGTAATACTTTCAACAATAAAGATAAATTTAAAACAAAAAAACAGTATTCTTTTGAAACTAAAGTGTAGTTTAAAACTAGAGATTCAAGTAATTTACAGTTGAGCTGTATCTCTTTATGATGTTAAAGTATATGTATCATTTTTAAGGGAAAGAGTAAGAACTAGCGTGCATGTGCCACAGGCCTAAGTGTGTGAAAAATAATTCCACTTTTTTTTTTTTTTTACTTAGCTATCAAATCTTCTACCTCATTCTTACTTAGTTGATCCACTTTGGGTGTTAAAACTCTGTAACTGACGTTAAACTGACAATTTCTCTAAAGCAGGCTCACAACTGAGATGTCACAACACATCAAATCAACAGCCAACAAACAATACTTCTGTGCATCAAAGGCATGGGGACAAGGCTCCGAGCACCGCATAAAGGGACGAATCAATACAGAAGGTTGTAAACGCATTAAAAGATTAGAGATTGCTTTAAACAAACAAACAAAAATTTCATAAACAACTTGTACCTAACTTACACAAATAGCTAATGCTCAGATAAGTTTCATGATACAAAAAAGGTATTGCAGAAGACAAATAATTTTAAGTAATTCAACAATTTTTATATTAAGGTCAATAAATTAATCAATGTACATTGTCTTGCATTCTTTAACTACTAAGAAGAGACATTTACTGTTCTAAAACATCTTTCATTTACTCAAAGACCTGAAGCAATTTAATAACTTCTTAAGCTCTTTTCCAGATATGACAATCCGGTCTTCAAATTATTTTTACCACAACGTTATCTTCAAAGAACTGAGTTGTTAGTCTTTCGTTGAAACTCAAATGTTCAGTCTCTTGAAGAATCAATTTTGCATTTTCCTGGAAGGACTATCTGGGATTCTGATGGAAGCTTAACTTATTCAGGATGACTTCAGAAACACACCCTTGCCACAATGTTTACCCAATAGGTTTAATGTGTGAGTTTTCGTATGTCATCGGATTTTGGTTTTTCCATTTGCAGTCTAAAGCAGCAGGATAAATGTGACTCTTTTGGCCCCTTCACTTCTTTTCTTTTTGTCCCAGCACTTTTCTTGATGGGAAAAAGACACAAAACAACCCAGTAGAAGACCATGAAAATGTGCACAGGCACTGGAAGGTGATGGGATAGCCCAAGTCCAGTGTTGGGTTAAAAACTGCAACATTCCATGATTTTCTATATTCTGATTCCACATGCACTTTTAACAATCATTTACAGAATCCCAGAAAACAATATGTAGGGAGGGCCCAGCCAATGGAGCAGACAAGTGGTACTCTTCCGACCTCATAAAGTTGGCCTCTATAAAGGTGTACAGAAACTCTGCGTTAAAAGAGAAAATGAAGGAGGAGGGGTGAAATTGGCACATGGCTTCTGGCCTCCGGCCCTAACCCAGGGAAAACGTGAAGCCAGACAGGCTACCAGCTGCTTACTCATTTTGTTGACTAGACTGTTGATTTAGCCAGCTGTACTTTGTTTTCCTGAATAAGGAATTCCTTGGCAAATTCCTGAGAATCAAATATCAAGTTCTCTTTTAATTTTTTAAGCTCAAAATCATGGAGAATCTTGACTATCATTAGCTTTTCTCGCTTGATTCTGTCCAGAACATCTTTTGGAACATCAGGGATCATCCAAGCCACCAAAAATTTAACTAAAAATACAATGTGCTAAAGAAAACACCAAAAAATAAAAGACACTGTTAGAATTGTCAAACATTCAGCAGGAAGTTCTTATAAATAATTTCATTCATTCCATAAACTGTGCTCAGTGCAGGAGGTCCAAGGAAAGTAAAAAAGATAGGGTCCCAGTCCTGAAACTTTCCTATAAAGACCAACAGTGAATAGGTAAATAAATTCTAAAATGTGTAATACAGAAATTGAAGTTGAACATGGTTATTGAATAAACTCTTTATCCACGCTGCCTCCTGAAAACCTAATAAAATATTTGAAAATTAATTTTAATAAATGATATAACTCACAAAGACAAAAAGAAAAGGAAGGAACAGTGATAATACACTCCAGAGAAAAGAAAGCTGGCACTTAAACTTGCAAAGGGTGGTATGGTGACTTAGCTCATCAGAAAAGCTCAGGAAAGAAAGTACTAAGGACTTTGAAGGTGTAAGTGTGAGTGGAGTTGAAAACAAGAGGATTGGTTAAAAATATGCATAAGGAGCAGTTGAATTACCAGAACCTCTCTACCCTCCGCATCCAGGTATTACTTCTCTCTAACCTCACCCTGGAAGCAACTGAAATGAAAACAGAAAGCTGTGAACTCAGGGACACCAGAGACCGTGAAGGATGGAGACATGGCACCATGGGAAACAGGGACTGAGTGAACTGGGCATGCTGCGTCCTGAGATCCCTCCCCCCTCCCGCCTGGCTCAGCTGTCAGCACACAGGCGGCCATGAAAGAGCTCAACAGACAGGCTAGAGGCTTTCTCTCCGGGGAAAATAGCTGCTCTGTGAAATTAGAGCTGCAGATATTAAAATGTTGTCAGTCTCAAAGGAAAAGGTCCCCCCACTATTTCACTGCACTACAGGGGAACCTACCGAGCATCACTTCTCAAGTATGCACACAGAGCTTATAATCAGCTCTCACTGCTTCGCTCTTGAATATGAGCAGATTGCTAAGAACTACCAAATATGTAAGCAAGTATCTAACATGAAAGAAAAAGACTGAAACACAAAAATAGGAGCTAAGAGGAAAGAGAGTAATGAATGGAGACAACAAATAGCAGACTAAAAAGACAAGGATATGATTCTATTTAGAGCAAAGAAAAAAATGACAATTGAAATTTCAGAACAGGAGGTGTAACATCTGAATGACAGAAGTCCCAGAAAGCTGGAACAGGGCAAAAAGGAAATTATCAAAGAAACGAGACAAGCACATTTTCTCAACTTGAAGGGTAAATATGTTTTTAAGACCTACGGGGTTTAGCGAATGCCCAGGACAATGAATTTGGTCCAATATAAAGGAACTGTCTTGTGAAATTTCATAAAAGAAAAACTATTGAGAGAGTTCTCAGATTATTGACATATAAAAAGATCATAAAGACTGGGGGATCAGAATGGCACCGCACTTTATAACGACACTAAAAGAGAGCAGACTATGGAGTAATGGCTCAAAAAATTTCAGGAGGACCGAAATAAAGTCGGTTGAAAATTTTTCAGGGAAAACGACTTTTGATCTTGAATTATAGACCAATTAATCATCTATAAGGAAAGAAAATACATTTTTAAGATGCAAGTTTTAAAAAATTGATGGCCTATGGTTTTCCTCAGCAAATAACTGAAAGAAGTGCTTCATTAGACTAAGCTAGCAGTCCCCAAATGGGAGAAACACAGATTGCAGGAAACAGAGTATTTAATACAAGAGAAGGTGAAGAGCAGTCCCCCAAAGACTGCTCAGAGCCTGCGATGATTGAAAAAACTTAGTAAGAATAAATAAAAACAAACACAAAAAACCCCAAAAGATTCCTAGTGCAATTTACCTAGTGAAAGGTTATGAAATATGTGGAAATGAAAGAGAGATAAATTCATAAAGAACTGAGAGAGAGAAAGAGAGAGAGAAAGAGGGAAAACATGCGGAGGAATATTACATAAGACTTCTCTCTTTTTTTATCATGTAAAACTATTTGACTCTTTAAATTACTTACATGTATAAAAAAATAAAGAAAAACTAATTAGGCTTTGTGTGCCTGCATTAGACTTTTCCGTCAGTATTGGGATTCACTGCAGAGTGAAAAAGTACCTTATGTTGACTTGTCTCTCCCTTATTGGCTTTCATGTCTCACGATCTGTAGCACTCAATTTGTGTCTTAGTCAGTTACCACCTCTGAATTTGCTCTTTGTTACTGCATGTCTTATATCTATAATTGTACTAGAAATTCCACAAGGGAGAAACATAAGATAGTGGACAGAGCAGAGGCTTGGGAGTGAGACGTCTGTCATCAAAACCCAGGTTTAATATTAGCTGGTTATCTTTAAACCAAATACCTAATTTTGCTAAGTCTCAGATTCAGTTTTTAAGGGTGAAAAATAAAGCCTAACTTATAAGGTTATTAGTACAGCCTCTGGAAACAATATATAAAAGCATTCAGTAAAATCAGTAGGTCCTCAGGGTCATATTTTTTCTTTTCTGTCACCTTGGAATCTTCAACAATCATACGTGAATAATAGGCAATCATTATACTGAAAATATCCCTAAGTTGCTTTTTATGACAACAAATATGTCAAAACAATTTGTTGAGATAATGCCAATTTTCTTCTGAGCAAGTCCCTTTAGAAATACATGACTGAAGGGAGCAGAGACTCACTGGAATGAGTGTTAAGAAGGGCTTACCTCCATAACTATGATGAAGGTCATTTTGGCAGCAAGGACATGCCAGAACTGCATATTATGGAAGTATTTCTGATCATGATCAGGAGGATATCTGTAATCTCTGTACCTGAAAAACAGAAATACAAAAAATTAGCTACAGCTTCAAATAGAGGGACCTAGCATAAGTTCTTCTTACTCTTCTTAAGAGACTTTTCTAGTTGGCCTCAAAAGTCAAGTCAGAGTCAGATAACTGCTACCATGAAAAATTTATCTTTCTTGTACAGGTAAAAATCATGGCCAAATGTTGCTTATGAGTAGTCTAGATAGACGTAGCAGGAGACACAAGTGAACCTTCTTTCCTGCCCTTCAAAGACAAACTTTGCTTTCTCCATCCCCTCTCTTCCTACCCCTTAACACCGTTGGTTCCATCCATCACCCCAGTGAGACCACCTGTCTCCTGTCATTAAATTGAAGGAACATTTTAATCCTCAACTTACTGGATCTTTCAAAAATAAAACTTGACATTGTTGACCATTTCTATTTTCTTGAAATTCTATTTTCTCTTGGCTTATCTGACACTAAAGTGTGTTGTTTTTTTCCTTACTATCCTTCTGGAGTGTTCTCAGCGCTCAGCTCTGTGAACTCATTGTTTTCTACAAAGTTGTTAGAGGTTGATGTGCTTCAAAGTTTTAGTCTAGGGATGACATCAAGAAATATGACAGTATCCATGCTCTTAAAGACTATGCTATGATTCCTCTAGATGCAAATATGAAACATAACATGCTTCTGTCCACTTGTGTTGCAACATTTTGCTGTTTCTTTGTTGGAACCCAAGATGAAGCAATTGATTTAAGATTTAAGTTAAGGAGCCTTGATGCTCTAATCTATCAAATATCTATCATCTATCTATTTATCTATCAATCATCTATCTATCATCTACCTACCTATCTAGTAAAATATAACATGATAATTATATACATATTATATACAGATTATATACGTAATCTTTAAATCCTAGAGTAAAAAGATCCTCACAGGACATGAGACACTATGTGTGGAAACCATAGGTTTACAAATCCAATTTCACACTCACTGCATGAAAGAAACCCTTTAAGTGGAATGGATGGTGAACTAATCATATTTTTACTTCTTTTTCAGTCTTTCTTTTGAAGACATATAATTAATTTCAAGTACATTAAATGCCCATTAATACAACAATGCTGTATAGTCTATAGATATTACAACTTGGGCCAAGGGGCATTTGTTGGTGAGAAATCTTTCCAATAATTTAGAAAATAAGAAACAATTCAAAATTGACACGATCTTTACCCATGATATTCTCTAACTTTGGGACATTCTACGTTTCCAAATGAGAATCATACGTGTGAATTCTAGAACTGATACACTTGATTTATCTAGGACTTTTAGTGCCCCAAGTAAATCCTTTACATTGTAAAGCATGAAGGAAATACAGAACTTAAGCAATACATTTAGAAGGCAAAATTAAAGCCTAAGAAAACAAGAGAAAACCTGCAAGTGGTGTAGTCTCGTTTTTCCGAAGGCGCAGTGTGGTTTGGTAAGTCAGCTATCAGGAATATTGACAGGCTGTTATTGACGTATCCTCTCAACGGCTCACTGGCATTTGTTGAGTAGGCATAGTAGTACACTAAACGGGGAATCATGTCTGATGTAAATGCAACAATAAAAGCCTAAAGGATAAAGCAAGAGGGAGATTATGAGCTAGGAATCTAGTTTTTTAAATGTCTGATTTGTGCCCTGGCTGGTGTGGCTCAGTTGGTTGGGCGTCGCCCCATGCACCAAAGGGTTGCTGGTTCAATTCATGATTAGGGTACATGCCTGGGTTGTGGCTCATTCCCCGGTGTGGGGCGTGCTGGAGGCAGCCGACTGATATTTCGCTCACATCAGTTTCTCTTTCTCTCCCTCTCCCTTCTTCTCTCTCTAGGAATCAATAAAAATCTTTTAAAAAAAAATGTCTGATTTGTATCTCCCTCAGTTCCATGTGCCATACGGATGCAAAATAATTAAAATGCTATTATAAATTATGTCAATATATGAATCTTTGGCCTAAAACATGAAATTCCTCATTTACAGAATGGTCTAGTAGTCCAAGATTTCACAGCTAGAAAGTGAAAAAGTTAGAATCGAACCCAAGTGTATCTATCTAAAAAACCACGCCCTTTCCATCACGCCTTTCTATCTCCTACGTTTCTTATTGTTTCATGCTGCAGATCCACTGTCCTTAACCGAATTCACTTGCCTGGACCAACACCCAACTCCTTTTCTGGTTTGAGATTTTTGGAGTTTTGCTTATTTTATTTGTCTTTTCAATGAGCCAAATTTTTTTCTTTTGTGCCTCACCCGAGGATATTTTTCCCATTGCTTTTCAGGGAGAGTGGAGAGAGAAACGTTGATGTGAGAGAGACACACGGACTGGTTGCCTCCTATGCACACCTGTCAGGCTGGGGATCGAGTCTGCAACCAAGGCACATGCCCTTGGCTAGAATTAAACCTGAGACCTTTCAGACGGAGGGATGACATGCTCTAATCACTGAGCCAAACTGGCTTGGACTCAATGAGCCAATTCTTGATATACTTAGCAATTATATTGCTTTTTGTTTGTTTTCTAATTTGATTATTCCTGTTTATATCTTTATTAATTCTCTTACTACTTTCTACTGATTAGCTTTACATTTTTGCTTAGTTTCTTAAATTACATGCTCAGCCCATGTTTCCTAGTCTTCTTTTTTAATAATAAAAGCATTTATTTATTTACTTTATTTTTAATCCTCACCTGAGGATATGTTATTGATTTTTAGAGACAGAAAGAGAGGATGAGAGAGAGAGAGAGAAAGACATCAATGTGAGAGAGAAACCTGACCGGGCCCTGACAGGGAACTGAACCACAACCTTTCAGTGTACCAGACGATGCTCCAACCAACTGAGCCATTCGGCCAGGGTGGGGGAATTTATTTTTATTTCTATTTTTTAATAAATGCTCCATAGACGTAACAGGTAAATGTTGCGTATTCTCTAGCTGTAGTATACAACTTTACATATAATCAAGATTTAATTGTATTATTCAAATCCTTTATACCATTACTTGTTTCCTGTCTACTTTGTCACAAGCTACGAAACAGTATTGTGGTATTTTAATGAGAATGATTTTATAATTTTCCTTGTATTTCTAAGAGTTTCCATGTCACAGATTTCTCTATGTTGTTTACTGCATAAAAGTTTGGGGATGTTTGACCTTTATGGACTGTCAGCAGATGAAACCAATGCCAGTAAAGATTGAGCTAAGCATCATTCACATCTCCCTACCCCCAAGAAAACAAAATACAAAGTTACCCCACCAAAACAGGCCCACTTACATTAGTAGCCACAGAAAGGACAGCCATTCCGTAAAGGATGTCTTGCCAAACACCTATGCTATGAGCTTTAGCAGCTACAGGTCTCCTGTACTGAGTCGTAAGTTTCCAGGCATCCACGCGGATCTCTATGATGTTATTCAGGAGGGCAAGGAGAGGAGCCAAAGGAAAAGAGGCCACAAATAATGTAACAAATCCAAACTGGATAACTGTAGGGAGAAAAGAAAAATTTGTGAACTCACTGTGGAGAGGAAAAGAGAGAACACTCTGCCCCACTCCTGCCGCTTCCTGCATTCTGAAGGATCTGCACCAGCAAACGCTCCAGGTCCCTTTCCAGCTGCCTACTTCCCCCTCCCCACGAGAAGCACAGGGACTCATTTACTTCCTAAAAGGGAAGGAAAAACCGGGCATGCATAGCTCAGTTCCATCCTGTCCTTGCTGTTTCTTCTGAGATCTGCTTATCTAAAGCAAGCATCTACTTTTGTTAGATAAGATATTCTTCTTAAAGTACAGTCTTTTATTATAGTCTATGTTTAGGTCTATGCTGGTCTAGCCTTTACACTGGTACTGCCACCATAGTGAGGTAATCAAGTTTTTCTGTCTTGCTAACCTGAGTACTTTCTGAGATCAGGGATAATGCCTCATTCATTTGTATGCTGCCAATAGCCAGCATGCAGCGGGTATATAAAAGTACTGAACTATATGCCTTATAAATTAATGCATTATTTAAGATTAGTAGAAGCTAACAGATAAAAAAGGCAGTGTAAAAAAAAGATATTTGAGAATAAACCATAAAGTGAATTATCTAAAGCATCAGAAATATATATGAATTATATGCAGGCAGAGGAAATATGCATTTTCTGGGGGAAAAAGTATTTGTTAAAGTCCTGATCCTCTGTGATATCTTGACATCTTTCTAAGTACAGTTTACTCTCCTCATTAAGACTTAACACCTGGTAAGTTGGCTTCTCTCCCCATTTTTAGTTTTTTGTTTCCAACAATGCTTGGAATAAAAAAACCCCATGCAACTAGCAGTCTGGGCTTCCCACATGAGTAAAAAATAATAAGAGATACAGGAATGGCTTTCCATGGAAGGATGAAAGAAAGAAGCTTCCACTAGTCCTCTACTTTTAGGCAAATCTTGAGTATTTCTGGGTTTCAGCTTTTCTTTTAAAATTCTCATTGAAAATCAGCCTTGTCATCTACTAAACCAAGTGAACAAATCGCCTCATTTTCTGCCTTCTTGATTGACCCAAGAAATAACAAATTAAGGGGAAGTAGTATGGAAAAACAGCTTAAACTTTCCATGTTCAAATTCTAGATCTTTACCTAAAATCTTTGTGACCCATGGAAAATTAAACTATCCACGTTTCAGTATCCTCTTAAATAATAACTACTCTGTGGAATGTTTCAAGATTAGAGATAATGTATGGTAAACATCTAGAATAAATTCCTTAGTTGTGTCACAATAAATGGGAATCAATGTTACAATTCAGTGATAATCTCTGATGCATTTATATACAAATTCATTTGAAACATATACAATTAAAAATTACAGACTTACCACTCCATAAAGCAAAGACTACCTAATTTTATAGCCAGCTATATAAAATAGACTTCTCTTTGTCCTAAATTTATCTATTTCAATCCAGGTATCATAGATATGCACTACAGTGGAGAATCAGTAACAATTTCAGGCCATCTCATTCATTCCACTGTGATTTTGTGGGCCTTAGGAATAAGTTTAAAAAATTGTCCTCCTTAATTTCACCAGAGAAGCAGAGAAATATCACCAAAAGGAAACACTGAGTAGACTATACAGGCAGAATTTTATCTCAAGATTTCTTCTCTGTTCAACCCTTAGAGTATTTTATGCATTTATTTGGGTTTCCCTTGAATAACTGCTTTTAGCCTTCCTCTTTTCAGCATGAAATAAAGGAAAAACTCAATGTATGTCAGTAGCTGGAAATGTTTTTCAACTTACCCTCCCACTGAGATGTCACTGAGGCATACAAAAAAAAGAAATAGCTATTTTTAAGCTCATTTGAGACAGGTATTAAAAAGGTATTATTTTATTTTGTTCAATATTAACATTCAATTAATAGGAAAAATATATCTAAGATTGGTGTTTTACAATTAAACTTCATTCTACATTCTATTTGGTGGGTAAAGTCAGTATGGAACCAATCTTTTCTATAGCCATCCATCTATCTTCTCACCCACTGTCCAATGATTTATTGAACACCTATTATGTCCAAGGCAGGAAGAAATACTAAGAGCTGAAAAAACATTTATTTTACTCAGCCTTAGTCTACGTTTCAAGACATGTGGTTGAAAATTACCTGTTTCTAAGTATTCATAGAATAGCCCAAGACTTCCAAAAGTTTCAAGGTCATGATCCTGCTCCCATCGACTGTATAACTTCTCAGAGTTGGTCCGAGATTTTCGGCGTCTCCACCAATTCAGAACCCAGCTGTTGGAAGTGACAGAAGTAAATACATGAAATAGAGTTTTTATAAAGGGTTACAGAATCAGAATCTTAGATCTCGAAATTGGCAGTGAGAGAGGTTAAGTAACTTAGGATCACAGAACACGTAGAGCAAGTCCAAATCAAAATCTAGTGTTCTTTTCACAACACATGCTAAGGTCAAAAGTTACTTATTGGGGTGATTAAGAAAATAACAAACCCTGAATCTCCCAATGGAAATATATTTATCCAGAGACAGTTCTGTTAAAAAGCATGCGGAGGTCACCATAGGGCTGCTTTTTTCTATTTAATTTACTAACCTCTATCTTGTCATGATACTAAGAAGGACACATGAGAAATTGGTTACAATAGAAAATGCATGACAGCAAAAATGCAGAGGCTTATCTAACACATGAAAATAAATGCAGTAATCCTAAACAACATATTACCTAACTAAATTCCATAGTATATAAAAAATAACACATCATGATAATGCTGGATTACTTTAAGGAACAAAAAAGTTTTTACTTTATTAGAAAATCAATTAATGTAATAAACCACATCAACAGATTTAAGGAGAAAACATAAAGTCATGTCAACGGCTGCACAAAAATATACTTGATATATTTCAAGCCCCTATTGGTGACAAAAAGGTAGAAAAAGAAGAAAATTGCCTCAATCTGATCACAAGCACCTACCAAAATTTGGGGCAATTTAGAAACATTCCCTTAAAAACCAAGAACAAAATAGGAGTGTGCATGATCACACTTAAGACTCTACCAGAGATCTTAGCCAGCACGAAAGACAAAAAAGCCAAAAAAGCCAAAACATAAAAATAAAAACTGAAGGAGTAATCTATAATTGATAATGAACTCTGATTGCACCGAAAACCCAAATGGAGTTGGACAAAAATGATTAGAATTAACCAGTTGAGTATATGAATATATTTCATTCCTATATGCCCACAAAACACAGGTGTAAAAAAAATTTTTTAAAAGATGCCATTTATAACAGCCATTAAGATGAAAAGTACTTAGAATTGGATTTGACAAAAGATGTATATAACCTACATGGAGAAGTTTAATTCTTTACATACAGTCACTGAAGTTCAAAATAAATGTTCATGAGTAAAAAGACTTGGCATTATAAAAATGGCAGTTGTTTTTATTAAAACAATTGTGATTCAATTTTATTGAAACAAATGTAATTTTAATAAAAAGAATTAAAATGCTTTTCATGTCAAGTCTGACAAGATGCTTCTAAAATTTATACAAAGACAGAAGACCATGGATAACCAAGGTATTTCTATATATGAAGAATAAGGTGGTAAAACTCATCCCACCAGGTATCAAGATGTATCATGAAGCTGTATTAAGAGAGTGTGGTGTCGGTTCAGGGACAGGCAAACCAGGGAACAGAATAAAGACCTAGTAATAGCGCTGCCCCTGGTAAGTGGCATATGTGGTATTATAGATACCAGGAGGGTGGGGAAGAGGTACTTCTCAATGAATGGTAGCACAATTTTTTTCTCATTTTTAAGTATCAGTTTTATTTTTTCCTCATTGATGCAGAAGATAATTCACTGTAACATTAAGTCTTGAAAACAAACAAAACAGGCAAGCATGACAAAATTTTGTCAACAATCTAGGCTCAGAAATTTAAGGGGCTTGGAAGAGGAATACAATATTCTACTTTTGTTAGTTCTGTCCTTGGAATTCACTAAGGTTATCTGGTAGAAGAACTCTGTGTTGTAAGCAGGTGGTTGTGTTGAGGGTCTAGGGAGACAGGAGGAGGAGCCCAGTTCGTTGGGAGAGGGGGTGTTACTGACAAGGGAGATGTCTGTGTGTGTCTGTGGGTGCGCATGCATGTGTAAGAAATTAAATTTGAGCTTCATATCAAACACAAAATCTTTTCCATACACATTAAGAGAGAAAGAAAGATGATGTTAAAATTAAGAGATAAGTATATTAGAATATATTTTTGATCTTGGGCTAAATCTCTCATGGTTACTTAAATCAAGCAAAAACGTCTAAGTCATACATACGGATAAATGGCTTCTTGAATATTTCCGAAGACCTGTTTCCCCGTCATTATGATGGTCAACTGGGTTGTCAGTTCTATGAGACAGCCTCCAGGATCACACTAGTCAGAGGCGGGGAGTGAAGAGAGAAGTGAATGATGAAAGATGGAACATTTGCAACAACAGAAATCCGAAACCAGAAGATCGGAATCTGAAGATTTGGGTTGAGCTGGATACTAAAGGGACATAAAGAGGTATTTAGCTCAAAAATAGTCCAAGCACGATCGCAGACCAGTGCCAAGATAGCTGCATTAGATTCAGCCGTGGGATGTGTTAGTTAAGGATTTCTGGATCTCATTCTTAGAAAACTCTACATCTTTATGTCTAGGTTAGGGCTGAAGTTATTTTTCCGATGTGATTTGGTTGCACAGCCAGGTTCGGGAACCACTGATATGGCCTAACTCTAACCCATGGCAGAGTCCCTCTGCGATACTTAGAGGAAGTCGTCCCTCTTCCTTTGCAGGAAGCCTTCGGGAACACAGAACTCGCTTCCTCCATTTGAGAGCTTGTGTCTTGCTACCAACAATAAGCACAAAATAACTTCTTGCCCAAAAGGAATGGGAACGTCTATCAGATGACAGGATTCTAAGACCAATATTCTCCGGAGGTGGCGTTAGTGTCTTACACTTCTCTTGCAATTTGAACAAAGGAGTCTGTGCTGGGCACAAAAGGGGTATCTAGTTAACACTGAGTTACTGAAACCATAAACCTCACCTCTCAAGAGAGTTCTCACCTCTTCACTTCTCCACACATGAAACATATAGGTGTACTTTCCGGGGTAGCCCACAAACTTCCCTTTAAAGAAAGCTACGTAGAAACACGACGAATAAAAATTTACAAACTGAAACAGGAACATTTTCAAGGTCAGGCTGCTTTCGTACTCCTGGTAGGTTCGAGGAATTTCTGGTAAGTGAAAAACACCAAGGTTTAATCATGCACCTTGCCGTTTCTTCTTAAAGTTTTTACTCCCTGGGACAAGTGGGATCCTAGTCATATTTTATGAGAGCCTGGTGAAATGTTTCCCACTCTGGTCATAACAGACCAATATTAGGCTAACTGCAGATTTGTGCTAGTCTTTCCACTGGAGACTTTGTACTAACTAATCACTGGAGAAGCCTAGGAAGTGGTCAGTATTACATTTAGAGGGGTGACACACTTGCCTGGAGTCACACAGTCCAGAAAATGAAATTCACACCCGTATCAGACTGCAGGGCCTAGTGCTCATCCTGACACACTAGATAGCCTGTAAACATACCAGATCTCTCCCTCTCTCCCTCTCCCTCTCCCATCCTCTCTCTCTCTCACACGCACACAAACACACACACCTGTTTTCAGTAAGGTTTAAACAAAGTAAACTCCTATCAAGGGCAGGGGATACTTTGCAAACCAAATTGTGTTTTTGTCTCATGAATTAAATGGCTATATAAATGCTTATCATGATCTATCATTTAATGAATTACAAAGATAAGAAAATGTGAGATGCTCTTCACACCAGAGTAAAGCATCACGAGACATAAAAGAGCATGTTTTTCTGAGCTGGTGAGCTCCCGATCCAAACAAATTCATGACTTTTTCAGTGATACGGAAATACATGTATTAAAGACAGATAACACCTCCATTTTGATGCATTCTTACAAAATCTCAAAAGTGAATACAAGTGTTTTTTTCCATAGAAGAAAACTGCGATTTTTAAAGTACTTCACTTTTAGGTGTTACCGGCTACAATGTTTTTGCTGTTGCTAGCAGAAAAATAGACGTAAAACTGAGGGAACAACTCCAAATTGGAGGATCGTGTTTAGTGAAAGTTGCTGCCCAGTGCTTACTCCAGTCTGGGCGAAAGAGGTGCTCTTTTGAGTCACATTGGCCATGTCAGTGGATAGGTTTAGAGGAGGAGCTGCTGGACAGAGAGCACTCAGAGAAGAAGCTGAGGCCTTGAGCTGTCTCTGATCTATTTCCAACTTGCTGGGGGCAAAACCAGAAGCAACTCCGCTCTGCGCTACTCTCCCGGGCTCAGTCTCCCACTTCACCTGCGGCCCCTTCACCTCCCCTGTGGCTTTAGGAGAACTTTCAATATCCAAAACAGAAAACAATCTGGGTTCTAAGACATTGCAACTGAAAAGATAGGCACTACAATTTAAATTTATTAAGGAGAAGCTGATCATTCTATTTTTCTCATGATGTTTTTCAAAACCAAATACCTTCTAAAAACCATACACATGAAATAAAAATTATCTTTGCCTTGAGAAAAGTAAAGATTTTACTTAGGATTCAACTAGCCCCATCAAGGGACGATTAAGACAAGAATACGCAGAAAGATCTACAGAGTCCTAATTCTTCTTAGGTCTTCCTGCACTATAGTGGCCTGAACGTAGCTGTTAGAGGATGCTGAGGTACCAGGCTGTGGGTCTACCTACAGAGCAAAACTGCCTTAAAATGTGACTTTAAAAAATTAACTCCCTGGGGGACGACCCAAAAATGGATGTGTAGCATTGGTAGGAAGGCTTTTTCAGAGTCGTATTAATGATCTGGTCAGCTTACCCATCTTCGTAATCCAGGCAGATATCTTTTCGTAAAAGAAATTCAAGATCAAGATGACTATAAAGTTCAAGCATGACCCACTGAGTGACGTGGTTATCTGAGGGGTAAGGAAGCTTTTGACATGTTTTAAGGATGCTTCACTTTCCATGAAGCTGGCAAATGTAGCAAAGACTGACAGGCGGTACACAATCACAGCTACCATGCACGCGAGGACAAGAGACATCTGCGGAAGGGAAACAGAACTGGTCACTCTGGTCCTTGTATCCGTGCTGCATGCATATCTGAAACATACTATTCTCTTCATCTCATTGTATTACGTTTAGCAGCTCTGACATGGAAATAAAACCGAGTCAGTCTCTCTTATGACCAATGGTAGGAAATGAACAAGGGGAAGGTAAAGCGTTAGAGATAAAGCATAGGGTGGCAGCTGAGGAAGTCTAAAAGAGAGAAGTATTCATGGCCCATCCTCTAGCAAGCGTTTTGAAGCATGCAATGGACTGAAGTATATCAGAGAGAAGGGGAGAAGGGGGGGGTGGGAAGAGATTAACCAAAGAACTTATGTGCATATATGCATAACCCATGGACATAGAGAGGAGTGCAGTAAAGGCCTGGGGAGGGGGCAGGAGTGTCATGGAGGGGGTCAAGGGGGTAAATAAATATTCCATCTGTAATATTTTCAACAATAAAGATAAATTTTTAAAAAAGAAAAAACCAGCCAGAAGGCCAAATCCTGCCTGTGGCCTTACTGGTTCTGGCATGGCCCCAGAGTTAAGAATGTATTTTGCATTTTTCAAGGTTGTAAAGAAAAATAAAGAGAATTATGTGCCAGAGACTATTTGTGGCCCACAAAGCCTAAAATACATCTGGCCTCTTTACAAAAAATGTTTGCCAACCTCTGCTCTAGATTGTAGTTAAACATGTAGCATGAAGATGACTTACTTTCCCAAGAAAACTACATTTAAAGATTGTATTTCATTTCCCCATCAGAGTGTTGCCATTAGTGGCCAGATATGCATGACAGTTTGGATAACTTGTATGGATTTGGTATAAATTTTGTGTACTTCCCACATTGCAAAAACACAAAGATCTAGGAAGGGCTTTATATCAACGACTGGAGAATTTTATTCTGAAAGTTGAGGAACTGAATCAAACTGAATAAATACTAGAAATAAAAGGTAGAATAATTTTTCTGGGACCACACTCTAGAATATTTCTCCAGGAGTGTCCCAAACTGATTGTCAGCCCCTTAATTCTACCCTCTTTCCTTAATGATTTTTATATCACTTAAGAAAATACATATTTAAAATAGAAAAACAAATAAACAAAAAATGTTAAAGATAAGAAATTATGGGACAATATGGACTGTTGAGGTTAAGCTATAGTCTACAATTGCTAATTGTTTATACCTCAACATGCTAAACTCTCAGAGGATAACATAATTATTTCCCTAAAATTAAAGTCCAACTGTAAGAGGGCACACATCTGGAAGAAGGGGGGCAGGAAACAAATCATGGTGATGGAGGAATCTATTAGCCAAAAGGCATGGAGGACACCTGACTCCCTCAAAATGGGATACGACAATTAAATTCTTCAAATAGACAAAATAACATTTTTCTTCTGTTTACCTAGGCAAGAAAAGAAACTTTAATAGTGCAAGGTGTGTGTTTTTTTCCTTTGTGCAGATATTTTAAGTGGAGATAAAGATAAACTAATGATTTAAAAAAACTAACCAAATAATCTGCAATCAAATTGTTCAAGCTAGTCTGGTTTCAAGTTATCATCTAATTAATGAAGAGTTGGGAAAGAGGGAGGGACAGGCTCTAAGATAAAGCACCTTTCTCTCACCCCAAGTATTTTTCCAAGGTTCAACTATGACGTATCCATGTAAGCTACAGTTTATTTTATATAAGAGCTCTATTCAAGATATAAAGACTGGGGAGGGAAAAGGAAGGAAGGGACTCCAGAGCCATTTCAAATAAAGCTATCGAGCTAATCCCAATATGACTCTACATGTTAAAGAGGTAACGGTTTTTAAAAAATGCTCACCCATAGTGCCACTGTGGCTCCTGATAAGAAGTACCATGGAAGCCGTTTATGTAGGGGCAAGTGAGGTTCCATCTCCTGTAATTTTGAAGAAATCACAGCAAAATTCAGGATTACCCTCAATGTTGGGAATCCAAGCAGTAGTCAAAATCACAAAGCCCAGTTAAATTAGAAACCTCCCAAAGGGGTCCACCACAGCTCATGGGAAGCTACGTTCTCGCAATGGTTCCTTCCCTTTAGGGAGAATACTTCAGGGCTCTTAGCTGAGATCTTTTACAGGTGATACGAGACATAATGGTACACGCTGCTTCCTGAGTGTTGAATTAGAGTGGTATTCAAGTAGGTAGGAAATAAAGTCAAAATCTGAGGGCGCCTGCTTAAATAGACATGCTTTAATGATGTTATAATTCCATTCGAGCTCAACTGAATTGAGCTGAATTGCATTGCTCTGCTCGGCAACTGCTCTGCAGGATACTAAATAGGATGCCTTCTTTATTAAGGATTGTGTTCATTCACACAGTTCTGGGGCCCAGACTTCTCCATTTTCAAGCTTTTTAACTCATTAATGAAAGATATTAATTGTATCAGCTGACATTCTTAGCTACACAGTTAGATTATACCCAAAAGAATGGTGCCATATGGTAAAAAATAGCTATAAGCAGAAATCTAAATCACATAATTCTCTATAAAATATAAGATTTTATATCCTGTGGATTTTTCAGGGCAGACTGAGTGGAAACAGAACTCAACAGGTAGAGGAGGCTGTCTGAGCACTCTACTGAACCCCAGGATGTGTGCATATATATGGGTGTCCACACATGGATGTGTGTATTCCCAGTATACTCAAATGTGAGTTCTGGGTGTACTTAACCACTAATGATGCACTGCAAGTAATTAAAAATCTCTGATTTCAAAACCATTACCACTAAGTGGGTGATTCACAGTGAACCGACACATACTGTTTTTTCAACTGCTTTGAAAAGTCAACATTCAGTATATGTAGCTTTCATATCAGTAATTTTTGGCACAGCCAACAGGTCTGCTTTTATTTTCTCTTTTATCCCATGAAGTATGGATATACATAATGTCATTAGTACGACAATATCATCTGGAATATAATCTCGTAATTTCAAACTGTTCATGTCACCCAAGTTGTTAATGTTATTTTCTCAGGTGTTTTTCCCCCTTTACTCGCTTACTGAATTTTGTAATGTTTCTACGCAATTTAATAAATGTCAAATAAATGCCTAAATGATGTAAAGAATTTGAGTATCACACTGCAAGAGGAGTGTCCTGAACAGAGGAGGGAATGCTACTCAAGAGACTGTATTAGAAACATATTCTATTCTCCCTTTAACAGCATCTCCTAACAAAGTGGTTACAGGTTATGGCAACGCAGGGACTCTAAAAACATGCAGCCAAGAGTCTAGTCTGGTGTTTGATGGCAAAGTACCTTCTATTTTCACATGGAAAAACCTGAGGTGCCAAGCAGTCACACTACTCAGTCAACACATAGCTGGCTTGCCAGTTGAGGATCTCAAAGGATAGACTTTCACCCCAGACAGCAGTGCAACGATCTTTCCATTATAATCAGTTAAAAGAAACTAGTTGAATAAAATTTGATCTAATAAAACAATCACTCATAACCCCACTATCTTAATACAATACCAATCTAATTTTTGCATATTAACTTCATTTCCATGTATACATATTTATACACATATTTAAAGCCCAGCATATACACACACAGTTTTCCTTTTTCTCTTATTTCACTTAGTATTAAAATAATGTCTTTCATGATATGAAGCCTTGGACTTACTTCAAAATAATCTATCGGCTAAAAGGAGTGGGTATATAAATAAAACAAGACTAACCATGAATTAATATTAATTGAAGCTGGGTGATAGGTCCTGGGGTTCATTAGACTTCTTTATCTACTTTTATATGTGTTTGAAACATATCATACAAGTATATAAGCTATCATTATATGATTTATATGTTGGAGAATATTTTAAAGGCAAATTAAAATACGCATCGTTGAGAGACGACCTACAGCAGTGTGCCCATTGAGACATGATGCCCGTTTCAGCTTCCTAATCTACCTTAGTCACTGGATTCATTTTCCTATGTTTACACATAGCTTCAAATTCAGGTCTCAGCTGAAGTTGCTGCTGTTCCTCCTCAAAGTCCACCAGGTCCCACTCATATTCCAGTCTGGCTTGACGCTGTTTCCAAAACTCCAAAAACAACGTGACTATAGGAAAATACGTGTATAAAAACAAATATAATCAAGAGATGGAGAAATAAAGTGAATGAAAAAACAACAGAGTTTTCCTCTATTTTGATTTATTTATTTTATTTTTTATTGCATTTATTGGGACAACACTGGTAAATAAAGTTATATAGGTTTCAGATGTACAATTCTATGATATATCATCTGTATATTGTATTGTGTGTTCTTCACCCCAAGTAACTGTCTTCTATTTTTTATACGTATTTATTGATTTCAGAGAGAGAAAGGGAGAAACAGAGAGAGAGAGAGAGAGAGAAACCTTATGGTTGCCTCCCTTATGTGCTCTGACCAGGGACTGAACCAGCAACCTAGGTATATGCCCTGACTGGGAATCAAATCCACAACCTTTTGGTGTATAGGATGACTCCAACCAACAAAGCCACCAGGCCAGGGCCTCTATTTTTAAATATCAATTTAGCTGCATAATGGCTCTTCTGTCACTATTATTTGATGATAAAATTGTAAAATTCTTAATATAGGTATAATTATATAATAACATTGAAATAACTTGTATATAAAATTTCAAGTTAATTTCTTAGATAGCAATCCATGCAAGAAAAAAATCAGGTTAATTACTCTCTCTCTTTATTAAGATAATTTGAAGACATAAACTTAATGTTTTACTAACACCTAAATTTTGTTTGCAAGGTCAGTCTTCTACTGAAATTATTCAGTATTTTAGCAAAATCATTCAAGCATTATACCTTAGTAAAATTTAAGAAAAATGTAAGAGCCATTTCACAGCACATTCTCTCCCTACTCTCTAAAATATATATTCCATGTTCATTGCAGCATTATTCACAATAGTGAAGTCATGAAAACAACCTAAGTGTCCATCAATGGATGAATGGGTAAAGAAAAAGTAGTTAACATACACAATGGAATATTATTCAGTCATTAACAAAGAAGATCCTGCCACTTGAGACAACATGAATGGACCTCGAGGGTATTATGCTAAGTAAGGTAAGTCATACAGAGAAAGAGAAATACTGTATGGTCTCACTTAACTGTGGAATCTTAAGAGAAAAAAAGCAAACTCATAGAAATAGTAGAGTTTGGTGGTTGAGGGGGGTGGGGGAAATGGGTGAAAGTGGTCAAAAGGTTTACAAATGTCCATTTATAAGATTAGTAAGTTCTGGGGATATAATGTATATAGCATGGTGACTATAGTTAAAAATACTGTGTTGTATATTTGAAAGTTACTAGGAGTGGATCTTAAGTGTTCTCATAATAAAAATTTGTAACTATGTGAGGTGATAAATGTTAACTTATTGTAGTAATCATTTCACAATATATACATACATATATCAAATCATTATATTGTACACTTTAAACTAATAAAATATTATATGTCAATTATATCTCAATGAAACTGGGAGGGAAAAGTGAAAATAAACTAAATGTCCAACAACAGACAACTGGATAAATAAACTGTGGTAAGTTTATAAAAGACAGTTCTATTCAGTTATAAATACATAAACACACACACACACAACACATACACATATTCATTGCTACAAAAGGAGTCCCATTCACTGTTTGTTCTATTAAAAAATAGGCTTAAAACTATGTATAATATTATACCATTTATGTAAAGTTATATGAACGCACATGCCACATAGGTAGAGTAAAAGATTCTGAAAAATCATGGCCAAGATAATGATTCTATTTCTGGTGATTTTAACATTATTTTCTTCCTGTTTCAATATACTGCTTTAGTTTCCTAACATGGGTATATATTTTCCTTATAAACCAGCCAAAAATATTGTTAAAGCATTTCTACCCTTCAGTACAAAGCCTAATATGCATTATTTTTTTCATGTCTCAATCCCTTGGACAAGTGTTGTTTCTTCCCATCTCCTCTGCCAACTCATCCTTTGATTCAGCTTAACTGTTAATTAGTATCTGTACTAAAACAAATATCCCCGAAGTTCTGTTTTCCTGTAAGTTGGGCCAGATCCTCAAAAACTGAAGCTTAATCAATTCACTGCTACAATAAACTTTTCTGAAAGAACTAACTGATGATAGCACCTCCTAAAAATACACTGCTGCTGGGAGTTCCACATATGGTTGCTCCTCTATTTGTGATGAAATATAGGGTTGGTGTTGGTGCACAATCTCTCTCAATGGAAACAACTGAAAACTACTACATATGTTTAAATCTGTGCACCCATCGTTCACTTCCGATTCCCATTAGTGACAGAGGCAGGATTTGGCAGCCACATAATGAAGAGAGTACATATCCCAACTTCCCAAACTTGGGGTTGCGGGAGAATTGTTAGTAACATTTCTCTTTCCTTTTCTCTTTGAATCTGTGCTGCTCTCTTCAGGCCATAGCAGCCAGGCAGAAGCAACAGGAACCCTTAAATCCCTCTGCTTCACATACACGCCGACACATTTTGCTGTCTTCTTGGATCAAGCTATCCTTGCCCTTTGCCCAGTTTTTAAGTGCGTATGTTTGTTTGCTGACGATTCTTTTTTAATTGTAAAGAAAATCTATTTTTCCCCCAGAGTCCTCTGAATTTTGAGACATGTTTCAGAAGTCTGCAGGTCTCCCCTTGCTGAGTTACTTTTACAGAAAATATTTGTCCTATCTGATGGCAGGAGCAACTTCAATAACACTTCTACTTCCCGTGTGAGATGCAAAGATGAAATCCTGGAACATTTCCAAAATTAAGGGCCTTTCTACTTTATATGGAACATTTTTATCAAATAGACCTGGAAACAGGCACTAGAATTAGCCACAGAAAACTCAGACTCAAGTACTGACTTATTAGCACTCTATAACTTTTTAAAATTCTTATTCTAGTTTGCATCCATGACTCAATATCCTCTAGCCACCAAATGTGTTTATTCTCTCCTGAGTTAACTGCTTAATTGACCCTGCTTTTTACCATAGTCCTGGGAGATAATGTCAGTTGAACACATATAAGCTTTCAAAAATTATGTTGTCTCTCAGAGAAAGGAGCAGATGATTACTAAAGGCTTTTTTTTTTGATCAAGGACCAAGGACTAAAGACCACTGATGTGTACCCCATCGGGGTACTGATTCTAGCACAAAGGCCTAAAATCACCTTCGGGATGTTATAGAGACAGACCATATAACACAGAACATGGAGACAGCTGTTTTTTATGTGACTACATACTCACCCCAAATTCCCATGAATATTGCAAAAAACACTGTTGACTCATTATCAAATAAATAAGAGACCTGTAAACACAAAAATAACATCACACAGACTACTTAGTTTCAAATGCAATGCAAAAGGAGGGAAATTCCAAATCTTTTCAATCTACCAAAATACATCCATACCTTTGAAGACAAACATGTAGAATTTAGTCTCCAATAATCACACACTACATCACAGAGTGGGCACATGATAATTTGACCTCCAATCTCAGGGTCACAGATTTCAGTGCTGCAGAGGGAACAGCAAGGTTATTTAAGTGATGTGTGTTGGGTGAGAGTCCGAAGCTATTCTTATCAACACAACTGTTCATATAGCTTCTCACATATGGCAGAAGGGGAATGGAGCAGCAATTTCTGTCCTAGGTCAAGCCATGCTTTGAGGAACAGAATCTTTAGAACTAGTCCTTAAAAACAGATTTTTTCATAAAGCACCCAGTGAGGGGCAGCTGCTTGGGGTATTTTTCCAGAAATATCAATTATCTGCTGCCATAAAGAAACATTCTCGACTGGCCAATGTTGCTCAGTGTTTGAGCATCAACCTATAAATCAAGCGGTCATGGTATGATTCCTGGTCAGGGCACATGCCTGGGTTGTGGGCTCGAGCCCCAGCAGGAGGCGTGCAGGAGGCAGCCAATCAATCACTCATCATTGGTGTTTCTATCTCTCTCTTCTCCCTTCCTCTCTCTGAAATCAATAAAAATATATTTAAAAAAAACAAAAACATTCTGAAACAAATGCCAGGAAACATAACAGCAGTTTCAATTAGCATAAGATCAAAACATTTTCTCTGCCTAGGCAACTCGGCTGCACTTACCTGCTTGTGCTATTATGCATTGAAAATAAGCCATAAATAAAACAAGCTAAGCCAACTATAGCTGCAAAGAACAGCATTTCTGTGTAGAATCCGAGAAAGACAAAATACATGCCAATTTTTTCTCCAAAATAATTCCTATAAAAGAGGGTAAAGATAGAATCAGAGGTTGGAAGAATGGCACAGTCCAGACAGCCTTTGTTTTACATTCACACAAGCCTGTATTCTAATTTAGGTTCCTCAGCTTTCTAGACGTATAATCTTGGTAAAGTTACTAAACTCTCTAAATTTTAGTTTCCACACCATAAAATGCAGGATGATGTTTATCCAAAGAATTGAAGGAAGCCAACTGAGTGAAGGTTAAGTTTTATTTTGAAATAATACAGAAATCTAAATTTAAATCTAAATTTAAAGAGTTGACATGTTAGAAATAAACTGGGGAACATTCTGCAATGTAACTTCTAGCAATTGACTTAACAAATGGAAATTCTGTGCACCATCTGCACAGACTTTTGCTTTCTCTCTCTTTCTAAAACTGAAGAAGGTACGCTGACCACGTATTAGGCAAGAGTAATTGTATGTATAAAACTCTATCTCCCTCCAAGTTTGGATCTCTGTTGGATCCTTACAGAATTGTGAGGTAGGCGGCACACCAAGGAATTAAAAGTGACCGCTGAGTACAAGTTCCATAAAATATACAGTTCAGCTCTTGTTTACAAAGAGGTGAAAAATACAGCACTACTTGGCATACATGCTCAAGTCCCAGGCCAACTTTTGATTGTGGCTGTTTTTTTGAACCCAGTACCCCTTAAGAAATCCCTCAAGAAACCAGGGAACATAGAACAGCTCACCAAATCCATAAATTCTTTCCACAGTTTCCTAATAGCATACTATATATAAATCTATTACAGCAAAGAATATTAAATTGCAATTTCAAAAGGAAGGCAACTCTGGAAATAAAGATATAAGCTTAATTTCCCAATGAGAAGATTGTAGAATATTTTTCTCATACTCAGTATTAATTTTATTTAACCTCCCACTCTTCAGTTTTTAAAATTGCTAATCATTTCTAATTAAATAGGCGTCTTACTGCTTGTACCCTCTTTCATTCTTTTCAGTGATAAATGTATTCTGCATTGCTGTTGTTCCCTGTCCAGTTCTTCAAATCACTATAAACTTGAAATTATATTATAATTCTATCATATTCTCTTGTTATTTGTCATCCTAACTTCCTGAGGTTTCATTCACACTTAGGATGAGTGAACTTGCTTTCCTCCTTTTTTTGTTTTTGCAGGAAAAAACAGCAATTATTGTAATACCGCATACCATCAAACTTTTTTTAAAAGAGGAAAAAAATATTTGATTTTGTGGCATTTACTATTCACCATATCTATTTCCATTTGATGTTTTAAAAATGACAGAATCAATCATTTTTGAAGGTTAGGCAACAATATTACTGTAAAAATTCTTCAAGAATTCATAAAAAAACTGCGTATTTCAACAACCTTATTTTTAAAGAATTACATTTTCCTCCCTTTCAAATAGCAAGAATCTCTTTCCTTGAGAATTAAAAAAAAGTTCTCAAAAATAAAAAGTTCATATAATGATTTACAGAAAGCATTGGTTTATATACTCCAGCTGCCTTCTATTCTTAAGTTTCCCCTTATTTGCCTTAGAGAAAACTTGCGACAGCATTTCAACTGATTTGGGTGTATGCATCTAAATCAGTCTTCTAAAAAGGGTGCTGTGATGCTGTGTAAGTATCTCGGTAGAAGCATAAGTCACCAAGTGAACAGTTCTAATCTGATTATCCCTTTACTGAAATCACAGTAGGTGTCTCCTAACATCCTGTATGTATGTAGTATTGTAATGGTTCAAAGAAGAAGCCTGCAGCCATAGTCTTCTTGCTAAGCTAATAAAACTGTCCGAGAAGTTGTCTGAGAGCATGGAACACAGACAGGCTCAGACACTACGCTGTTAATTGCCTGAGTCCAAAGATACGAGAGAAAAAAAATGAGGTTACAGAACAATTGTATTCACAATTCTCTGAGACACACAGACACACACACACACACATCCATACACAAGCTTTCTGCGATCTTCTAAATTTCTGGACTGAGAGGAAAACAAAACATTATATATTAAGCAATAAGTGCTGGATCCTATGCTAAAAAAAGTATATCTCACTTAATAATCAAGTAACCCCATAAAGAAAGTCTGCTGTTATTCCCATCTTATAGATGAGCCTCATAGAGGTTAAGTAACTTGAACAAGTTCAGATTGCTTCTAGGAGGGAAAACCTGGATTTGAACCCAGCCTGCCTAAATACCAAGGCCCAACCTCTGAACCACTGAGCTACCTCTGCAGGGTGGTTAACAGCATTGTGGTAACAGCACTGTGTTCACAAATGAATGACTAAATGATAGTGTAGATACAAAACTGGGAAGGTGTACAGTGTAGCGGGTGAGAATAGTAAAAAGAATGGCATGTGATGCCATTGTAAATAAAAATCACATGATCAAGTTTTAAACATCATAAAAAACTTACCTAATCAAGTCTAAAGGCTGTTCCTTGTAAAAATAGGAAAACCGAGCCCAATTCTGGAAAAGTGTGTACCTTTCATTGACAGGATTAGGAGGTTCCGATGGCTTCCAATATTGACCCTACAGATAATCAAGAAGAAAGCGTGTGAAAGACAAAGCGGAGGAGGGTGACAAGTAAACCAACACTGCTTTTAGGAGGTCAGTGAAACAGGCAAATGTTCTTTCTGTTAGACTTGGATATTCCTATTCCGTTCATGTAAAATTATTTACTAAAATCTATAATAAACTATAATAATAGTGATTTTTTTTAAATTAAATTCTCACACTCACGTATTTAATAACACAAGTTTAAAGTTTGAGGCATTGGCTTTACTCCAGCTTTCCTTTCACCAGGACATGCCCTTTCTTCTCTACTTAAACCCAACATAATATTCATAGCTCGGGGATTCATATGGCTATATAAGTGGCTGGGACTTCAGAAATAAGCTAATACTTTTATCGTAGAGATTGAAAAATAAACCCCAAGAGAAGTTAAATGAGTGATCCAAAGTCATACTACTAAGACAGGAATCTCCTCTAGGGAACCTGTCTTGTCCTCACTGATATCCACTTCCTAAGGAATTTAAAATATATACGACAAACTTTAGCACTGAAGAGCCTCAGCACTGTTTCAGGCCGAAGTTCTTTCCCAGTTAGGAAGCACGGGGCACCTTCAGGACCCAGCAGAGCCCCGCCTGAACAGCCACTCAGGGCCTTCTCCGTGTCTGCTCCCTGGACAAGTGAACTGCTAAAGACAACATTGACTAGATACCCAATTTAAAATGAAGCACATGTGAAGATCTCCGTATTAGGTGATGACATCTTATGGCATCCAGATGCCAACAGTTTTCTTCTTCTGTAGCTAATCCTACTGAATCTTGAGAATTGAAATGGAAAACAAAAAAACAAAAACCCAGCCTATTTGCGTATCTGGAAACATGATTCTTTAAAGTACACTAAGGGACAATCCAGTACCTAAGCTTGAATTCAGAGGAAAGGAAAGAAAGAAAAAGTAAAATTAACAGTAACTTAAAGCTCTCTCCAACAACCGCTCAGTAACACTGATTTTCCAATAAGCATAAAGGATTCTGCTGAAAGGCTAGACATAAGGATTAAAATTTCTGGTGCCTGAGGATATTTGGTCTTTTTAGTTTGGCTTTATGACCTGGAAATATGAAGAAGAGAACCAATGCCCTAAGAACAAATACGCAATCCTCAAAATTTTCAAAAACTGAATGAGCCCGTTGCGAAAAGTGATTGACAAAGAATGCATTGCCAGTGTTACTAACCCACTATAGATCTCTCTATTTTATGCCCATGGCACTTTTTAGAACCCATAATCTTCTAGAAGTTATTTTGCCCCAGGGAAAAACATGGGGGAGGGGTAAAGGGCGATGGTTGAAGGGGTGGGGAGGATGGCTTCACCTGAGCTGACACCCTCGTTGAAAACAGCTATTCATTTTGGAAAATTCTGCTGTACCCTCATAGGAAGACCACCACAGATAATCAGCTAACCAGTGTTGAACTGACTAGAGTCAAGGACCACGCTGGTGAATGGATGCTGGCAGAGGAAACTGGCACAACAGTTTACGTCCTGGAAAAGACAGAGCTTGGCTTTGGGCTTTTGGAAACTACTACTGCAACATTACCTGCGAAAATACGAGCGATGATTTAGATGCCACTTGTTTAAGTGGAAATACTTGGTTCTTCTATATTCCTAAGGAATGTGTTTCTCGAAAAGAGAGCATGTCATTGAAAAGTCCTCTATTAGTATGGGAAAAATAAAACAGAAATAAAAGAAACAGAAGTTCCAAGGGATGGTGTCAAAATAGTTTATATCTGTTTAGCCATATGACGTCCACTGCCAACGGACAGTGAGATCCAGACGTGTAATATCTAAAAGGAAAAGTTCTCCTCAGAAACCCCCAGAAACTAGGCTGTCAAGCTTTCAGGTTTGGTTGAACAGGGACATCATGTAAAATGTCACTTCCTTGTTGATCACATGAAGCTCAATAATTTTGTTCAATGATCCAACAGCCTCAAGGAATCATTCTTCTGAATGTCGATTATTTGTCTGAATCTTTCTCATGGACTGGAGTTTTACCTTGTTTTGAAGTTGTACACATGCTTTATATCCCAGAAACTCCTAGTCTGTGAGCGATTCATGGATGTGTTCCAACAATACCTAACAGAATGCTTTACATATAAACAAATCATGCCTTTGACGAATGAATACGTGAATGCATTTAATGTATGCATATAATTTAAGTCCTTTACAGCTCTAAAACTTTATGAGAAAAGATCTGATGGATTCAGATAGAAATTCCAAATATTATGCTCTAAAACCTTCTTTTCCTATCACTGCTCTTTTCAGTATGTGTCCTAAAGAAAAATCACGTGCGAATGCAATCGTTTTCCCAAAATGAATTTCCGTTGAAACTTCAGTGTGAAGAGGTATAAACTCTATGTTTCAGCATCGCTGGTAAAACTTGTAGCTTAGAACTAGGGAGCCTGTGGGGATCTTCCCAACATGTGAGAGAATTAAGCAACCTGTCCAAAAAGAGAAAGCAAATGGAAGATTCTCTCCCCCAGCAAGACCACCTCTGAACGTGTGAGAGGGGAAACGGTTTCCAAATTTCAAAGCCAAGCTAACACTTACATCATGGAGTGGAAAGGCAGCCGAGTAAGTGTAGGAAGTTAGCAGTCGCTCAATCCCAATCTTTTTCTTCCCGTCTTCTATGCCAAAAGGACATCGCGACAGAATATAATAAACCTGAAAGGGGAGCAGAAAGAGACACCTGTTTCACAACTTCAGGCTTGCCGCATTTTTCCCCAACCACAATTTAACACTGTCTGCTTTGTCGGAACGTAGACAGGAACTCCGGTTACAGAAGGACCCTTCCCTTTGTTGTTTGGGGGAAGGTGTGGAAGGTGGGGCTATGTGGAGTTTGCAGCTATTCCAGCTCCTGGGAATGAAAGCCCCCTATTTCCTTGGGGAGAGCAGAGAACGAGTCATAACTTATTTTGCTTCTCCTGTCCCAAGCTCCTCTGGAAGGCTCCTGTGCCAGAATTCCTACTGCAATTAGGGCTCCAAGCTGGAGTCTAGTATCACTGCTAACAGTTCCATTAGGGGAATAAAGAATAGAGTTGGCGCTTGGGCAAGCTGCTTTGAACGCCTCTTCATTTAATTACTCTGATAATTTATGGAGGGTATGGATTTAATTATCAGAGGAATTAAATGAAGAATTCAATTAATAAAATTAATGTAATTTTCCTATCATCTGAATTTATTAACTGGGTGTATCGTATCTATAACTATTTTGCGATCACTTACATCTCTATATCGGGTTTCTCCTCCATATAATATGGACTTTGGTGTCCTCAGCTCTTGTATTTCTGTCAGTTCAATCTTACCTGCTTTTTGTGTTCCGGCCAACTTTTCAGAATTTCTGCTTTTCTGATTGGTGAACTGGATCGTTTTAGTACTATTTTAGATGTATTTCCCTTTCCCCTTTTTATATTTCATCATTTAAGAAACTGTTGATTGGAATGGTTGTTGTTCCTGCACCACCATTATCTGGTTGCTCACTTTACGGACAAGCTTAATATTCCCCCTTGATCAATAAATCATAATTTATGTAAGGCAATTTTAATTTTTATAAATAATGTGTTAAGTATTACATATTCTACATACTTTGAGTTATTTCTTAGGAAAGATTCACCAAAATAAGAACTCTGTCATGGGGTGTTCACAAAATGGAAAATTATACTCTACCAGGTATTAAGACTTATTATAAAACTACGGTAATAAATTCAGCATGGTATTGCCAAATAAAAACAAATCCAGACTTAGCAAAATTTGTATTGGATAAGATTGTTGTAAGAGGGTGAGGTGAACTATTGCAATGGGGAGACATGTAAACATCTGCAAAGCTAGTCAGAAAAGGGCTTTTCTTTTACAGGGAGAAAGAAGCCAGGTTCAGGGAGTTGCTTTCTTTGTGTTAAGTGAGGGCTACGCTACATGCCAACATTGGCTTAGGTTGAGGGTGAGTCAAAGTTTAGGGTCCTATGGGGAAGAAAGAAGTTTCATTAAAGTGTGATCACTGCAGCTAACATGTATTTTGTTTTTATGAATCAATGGGGATGAATAATTCAGCTAAACATTCATGAAACAAAGAATGGGAATGTGGAGGGCCTGAGTCTGTCCCTTATTACTATAAAATAATACAAAGGGGAGCAATCATAAGGGCACTATAGGTGCATAAGAATGGAAATTTCCCTGGTGCCAAAAGGAACTGAGACTTCCTCCTACTCCCTTTTCTTAGAGCATTTCCTATAGAGTACTTGTAATTATAAATTCTTTCTCTATCCCTTTGATGTATATAAGTCTTTTTAAAAGCTAATTAAGCCTATTGCTAGTTTTACAACCCAGGAGTGTTTTTCTTAAAATTTCTCAGCGCTTTCTCTTTTAAATGTAAACATCAAGAAAGATAGCATCCCTGTCTTCCTGTCTCTGTGACTCCCAGTTGTAATGATGGGCTAGACATAGAGATACATGAGAAGCTTTATTTTTTGGATAAAGACAACTAACCCAGACAAACACTTCAATTACTAGGTAAATTTAGGATGAACAATGTGGCAAATGGCTCTGTCAAGTCAGAGTAGGAAGGGGGCGTGGTTATGAATAATCTTTAAGTCATATGGGAAAGGGTGGTTCTCTATAGTTAGCAGTTTCTCAGAATGAGAAGACTCGGGGGAGGGAGGGGCGTCCCTTTAACCATCCTTGGTTTCCAGGACTACAGAACTCAGGTAAAGTTCCACATGGTCAGTATTGATACAAAAATAGACAAAGAGGTCAAAGCCACACAGTCAAGTCCAGCAGTAGACCTATGACTATATAGGTACTTCAATTATGACAAAGGTAGAACTGTCAGATAGTATAAACAAACTATTGAATGTTTTCAGTAACTGGAGCAAGTTAAATGACTACACATATGGGGGGAAATGGACTACATCTCACCCCATGCACAAAAATTAATTCCAGGTAGATAGTAGTTCTCAATGTGAAAAGCAAAATAGTACAACTCCTAGAATACAGGAAATTAACTTCGTGATCTTGATGGTAAAGTTCAAGAGCATTATTCATAAAGTAAAGGCTTGAGAAAATGGACCACATTAAAATGAAAAACATCTGTTTACCAAAAGAACCCACTAAGAGAAAAAAAAGGGAAGCACAATGTAGGAAAAGATCAGTACAATATATAATAAACAGTTGTTACAAATCAACAAGGGAAGGCCTAATTGTAAAACAGACAAGAGACTTTAACAGGAATTTCAGGAAAGTGCTTATCTAAGTGTCCAATAAACATACAAGGAGCTCATCTCCTTCCTATCAGAGAAATGCAAGTTAAAACCATAACAACACATACACAAATAAATTTCCATACAAAGCAACACAAATGAATGGACAGAAGCTCATACAAGCTAAGTTAACCATTCAAATAAATGCTGAGCCAAATGCTATATGATTCTTTGTCTTAAATTTAAAAACAGGCTAAACTGATCTCTGCTGTGAAGAGTTTACCTCTGCCAAAGAGAATAGGAATGGTGATTGGGAGAAGGCACCAGGGCTTCTGGGGCGCTAGAAAGATTTTCTCTTTTGATATGGGTGGTGCTTACATGTCTGTGCACTTTGTCATAATTCAGTGAGGTGTACACTCATAACTTGTGGGTCTGTCTCTATGTCTGTTACTAGGACTCTAAATTAAGACATCTTTTTATAAAGCGTGAAGTACAATAAGTACAAAATTTTAAATATGCATGCCTTTAAGTCCAGAAATTTTATATGTGGTTACCCATTTTGCAGAAAAATTTACATATGTGTTGAAATATGTAAATGCTAGGTTGTAATCTGCAGAACTGTTTGTAGTATCAGAAAAGTTGGAAACAAACTCAATAGCTGTAAAAAGTGGAAATGTTTAATAAAATTACATCTATATAAGATGTTACAAAATACACATTGTGAGGGGCATATGTCGTGATGGTTCTGAAGATACTTTAAGAAGCAAAAAATTCTGCCCTGGCCAGTTTTGCTCAGTGGTTAGAGAGCATTGGCCCATGGACTGAAGGGTCCAGGGTTTGATTCCAGCCAAGGGCACGTACCTCGGTTGCAGGTTTGATCCCCAGCCCTAGTTGGGACATGTGCGGGAGGCAACCAATCAATCACTGTGTCTCTCTCACATCGAGTTCTGTCTTCCCCTCTCTCTGAAAAGCAATGGAAAAAATATCCTCGGGTGAGGTTTGAAAAACAAAAAAAGTAAGAAAATTCTATACCAATGTAAAATGCTCTTGTAATACTGTTCAATTTGTACATATATAAACTATAGTGTTTGGGATGAGACCAGGAAGGAAGGGACTTCATTAGCCTCCCAAACAGCTTCCTCGACAGAGCAAGAACAGTGCTGCTCCACGAGGGGAAACTGCTGTGCTTTAGTGCTAAATTAACCTAAGGCACTGACACTCTTTACAAACAACTAAAGATAAATAATATTGACATTTCCACTCCTGATCATTCCTAATTTGTTCCTACAGATTCACTGGCCTTTTGTTAGCAACTTTTGAATGTAACAAGGATATCTGAAGAACTTTACAGTTCGCAAAGTGTCTCATATACATTCTTTCGTTTCATTCTCCCAATAATTCCAGTATCATCATTATCTCTATTTTAAGAGACGTTATGTCCTTTAGAAGGAAGCAGAGTCATGACCTGAAACCAGGTTTTCTGATTCCATGCTATGTGCACTTTATTTATTCTCTTATAGGTTGCTTCCTAGGGTTTTTGTTGTTTTTTTAATCCTGGTTAAGAAAAAATGGGGGAAGGGGCAGTTTTTAGTTTGTAGATTCACACTTTTATACATGAATTCTAGACATTATATTCCTGTCAGTGAATTTTTAAAACACAGAGGTACGAATTAAAAACAATGACTATTTCAAAATCCTTCTCTGACACTTCGGAGTACTGACCCTGAACGGAATGAAGCCTCCAACTGCTCAGGGAAACAGAGTTTAAGTCAAGTCAGGGGGAAGGGTCATGGGATTGCTAGAACCCTGGTAATTACATCAACAGGCCACAGATAAAAGGGGTAAGAGTGACAAAGAACCTGAATTTTTTCCTCTAAAATCGCATCAATAATAATAATATCTAACACTTATTGAGTACTTAGTTAGTATGTTCCAGAAACTATTCAAAGCTTTCATACCTAAACTCAGTTAATTCCCAGGGTAACTAACCTATGAGGTAGATATTATTCCCATTTTAACAAGAAGAAACTATGGCACAGACACCATGATTCTTTCAGAGAGAGGTTTTTAATGGTAAACTTAAAGGTACTAAGACTACAAATTGAGAAGAAATATTATTCAAAAGACTGAAAATGGTTTTAATGAAAAGAAAAAATTCTGTGGTGTCTCAAATATTATCTATATATAAAGAAATTTAAAAATTCAATTTCCATTTGGAATAACCAATATTCCTCCTACTATGCACTGAATTTACAAACCAAACTCTAAGATCATAAAACCATTTTGCAAAGATCGTATAAAATCTCTAAGTCCTGTATCTCAATTAAATGCTTTCCCCAGTATTGCACGATGCCTCTTTCTTTACTATGTCCACCATGTCAACCATTCATTTTTCAACAACACATTGAGAAGTAGTGAGGTTAACACATTTAAGTGGTCCAGGTAGACTTTCAAACCCACCCAATACCACTATATAAATGATCAAAATGCACACAGAAATACCCTGAAGACATAGTATTGCACATGCACACATATAAAGGAAAACACAGGCACACATCCCTTCCTTGAAGGCATGTGCCCCAAGGTCCTCTCTACCTACAATTCTGTTTCTTGACGAGGATGGGAAGAAGGTTGACTGGTCATCGATGAGGAAGAGTTCCTGGCGATGTCTGGTGAACTGGGCAGTGAAATACTCAGGGTGAGGATACTTCACGTTCCTTGCGAGCTTCAGAGGACCAAGCATACAGTTAAAGGAGAAGGTCTCAGGTCGGGGAATATCACTCTCTTTAATAGGCATTTTGATTCCCAGCACTTCAGCGTAAGTCACTAACACCTCCCAAGGGGCATGGATCTTGACAAAGTAAGTTCTTCCATCTTCAGAGTTCTGTATAAAAAGGGGGCAAAATAACAGAAAGCTTACTAATCTGTTCATTACCGAGCAAACTGAGAAAAAGAAAGTTGTATAAAAATCATGAACAAATTAAAGATATCACAGCATTTTCAACTGATTGAAATTTTTCAGCAAAACTTTTAGAAGAACAAATGCTCAAAACAGTTATATACTGCACATTATATTTACATATACAGGTATGTATATGCTTTATATATGTGTGTGTGTATGGGGGGGAGAGAGAGAAAGAGAGGAGCAAAGATAGGACATACTTTAAAGTACATTTCAGGGTCAATGTACACTAGCCTGAAATCCACAGATGCATGTGTGTTCTGGGCAATCTCTTAAGTATTTATTTAGCAACTAGCCATGCACTCAAAACTGCCATTAGGGTATATGCAGGACATGCACAAAGTATAAGATGCAGTCACTCTTTTTACCTAGCTTCTATGTACAGCCTACACCTAGAGGAAGAACTTTAATAGTAAGGGTTCATTAAACAGGATAACAATTATGTTATAGAGTGCGTGCTATCATACATACTTATTAGTTGAGTAAAAACAGGGATAAATAAGAACTAAAGAGTGTTTAGTTAGAACTGGAGAGTATTTGAGTTTCATGAACAGACTAGAAACTTAAATATGTCTTGAAGAACAATTCTGAAGGAAAGTCTAGGAAACTCGTAAATGATAGGGGGTTAAAAAAAAAAAAGATATTCATGAGCAGAAAAAGTTCCATGGCTTAAATATCAGTTGTGCTACAAGTTAGCCAGGTAAACTAGACTGGGTGCCAGATTACAGGCAGCCTTCAAAATGAGACAGATGTGAAACAAAAACCACATCTTCACTTTCCTTGTGTCCTGAATAGAATTATTTATGTCTATTTTTAAAGTATTCCACTCATTATCTCACAGAGAAAAGACCAACTTACCTGAACAACCACAGGTATTACCATTCCCAGTGCACCCATCTGTAGCCCCCCAAAAAACTAATGTATTGCTCCCAAGCACAAAGTTTATCTAGTCAAAGGCCAGAGTAGAAAAATAGAACACTTAAAACATCAAGATTCTGGTATAAATTAACTACTTTTACCATTTTGTCTTCAATTTCCAACTCCAGGCCTGTTTTTCTGAGATTTTGTTCAAACTCTTTTCTTCTTTCCTATGGAAAAACCAATCAATAGAATTATGTAGAACACTTTTATTCACACGGTGATAAACAGACTTGTCATACGACAACTGCACCTTACATGGTTCTCTGTCCCTCCCATGGTTTCATGTACGTACTCTGTGTATTACCCCCATATCTCAGTGCCACGTGCTGCTTTTCACCTGGACTATAATTTGCAATATAACTAGAACAAGCCAATATATCTAGGAATAATCTCCAGGAAATATACAGGATCTCTACCTGAAAAAAATGTACAAAACTTTACTAAATAACGTTAAAAAAACAATAAATAAACAAACAGATCATGTTCCTAGTTGGGAAGACATAGTATTACAAAGCTATCAGTATCCTTCAAATAAATGGGATACTTAATACAATTTTAAGCCACAATATCATCATGACCTTTTAATCTTAAAAAATAGAACAGCTTCACTCAGAAAAAGTAAAATTAAATTGTAAATGTAAATAATCATTACTTGTGGGCTTCAAAGCTATGCACTGATTGCTGAAAAAAGTTTGGTTTTAATTATGATTTAATTGAGAAAAAATTCATAACTGAAATTTTAAAAGGCTTCATTAGGATATTAGAGAGCACTCATCTTCAAATTGATATGTCTACCCTGAGATATAATCAAACTTTACAAGGAATAAAAGGTAATTTTAATGTGTCTTTTTCCACCTCTTCCAATGTTTACTACATGTTTACTACATCAGAGAGCAGGCCTGTGAGAGTGGTGCAAGTTCTCCTTTCTCAGCTACCCTTTCATAGTTGCCCTTCTATACTACCAAAATAAGGCAAGCAGGAAACCCAAGAAAGGGAGAGGGGCGTTAAAAATACTGTATCAGGCCCTGGCCCATGCGGCTTAGCTGGCTGAGCGACGTCCCGTGCAGCGAAAGGTCACCAACTTGATTCCTCATCGGGGCACATGACCAAGTTGCAGGGCTAGAATCCCAGTCACGGAGCGTTTGGGAGGCAGCCGATCAATGATTCTTTCTCGCTTGATGTTTCCCTCTCTCCCTCCCTCTCCCTTTCTCTCTAACACCAATAAAAAAGAAAATAGGATAAGAAACAGAGCCTAATCTAAAGACTACTTCAGACAGAGTGGATTAATGAAAACTGAAATGAAAATTGCATTCAAAAGACATATATATGTATATATTTAGCATACAACTCAAATCTTAGAGGTCTCATTTACTATTTAAGGTAAACTATATAAAAATGTATCGGTAATTGCCCTGACTGGTTTGGCTCAGTGGCTAGAGTGTCAGCCCACAGACTGAAGGGTCGCAGGCTCCATTCTGGTCAAGGGCATGTGCCTCAGCTGCAGACGCGATTCCCAGGCACAGATGAGGCAAGTGCGGAAGGCAACCAATCAATGTGTCTCTCACATCAATGTTTCTCTCTCTTCCACTCTCTCTGAAAAGCAATGGAAAAAATATCCTCAGGTGAGGATTAAAAATTATAATAATAATAATAATAATAATAATAATAATAATAATAAAAGAGTCAAAAACTAAAAACATATCAGTAACTTCTAAGAAGAAAGTTAGTGCCCAAAATGTCCAAAAAATAAACCTGAATTTACACATCCATTCTTAGTTGCATATGTTGTAGCCTTCTTAACCAGGTTTAGCTTTCAGTAACCCTTCAGAGGCCTCTAACTTCTCCGATATAATTCATTGGGAACATCCCTGTCCAATTACAGAATGTGCTTTTTTAAATTCCCATTTCTTTCACGAAATACTTACCGCCTTTAAGTCCGTTTCTTTCTTTACATCATCAACATAGGAAAGCACAAAATCGATTTGCCTCACCCCATCTCGGAAGAAGGTAGAGTCTTTGCTTTGCTCATCTTTTTTAAACTGCAGGAAACATGAATGACAGAACTTTAAATAACAGTTTTATTTTCAAATGGCAAAAACATGATATCCTTAATTAGCTAAAATTGGGTCACCATCTAATTATTTTCAGTCCTGAAATGACAGGTGAAGACAAATAACCAAAGTTTTCATCAACAGAAAATTATTCTTGTTTCTGAAAATGAACGTCCATAAAGGAGGTATATATTAAATAGTAAAAAATCAAGATGAAACTAAGTATACATGCACACACCACAAAAATGATGAAAATGTAAAATGAATATAGGATCCCAAAATGCACATTCAGAAAGAGACTTGTTATCTTCATTAAACAACGTGCCAATTAGTTCAACAAATAATTAATGGTCACACACTAGGGATAATTGATTATAGACCAATTAATGAATCTCACTATAAAAAGTTAATTTGTGATTGATGCCTATACTATGATTTCATAAAATTGCCACTTTCTAATTCAACTTTTGAAGGGCTAAAATAAAATCCAGGTGCAGTTAAAAATTAGGAAGCAGGTAGCTTCGAGCTGGCTCCACTACAAGTAAAGTCTCATGCAAATCTCCTTTCAACATCAATTTCTTAGGTGAGCCTAAATCAATGCTTTGTTTAAATTTGTGTTATTAATTCTCTCAGTATAAGAATCAAACTTTCAAATTCAACTTTCACATGCTGTATTGTTCATTGGTGCCTTCCTTTCAAAACTGCAAAGACACTAACTAAGAGAGCTTCAGAAAGAAGGGATTTCATAGCTGACTGATTTGGTCTTCATAGTTGGTATGTCACAGATAGTACTTAATACTTGGAAGAGCCCCCATATAATACTTAGAATGATGCAAATAGATAATGTAGTGGATGTCCGTGATCTCTCTAACCCTGTGATGCAAAGTTATAATACAGGCAAGTTTCCAATTGCTGCATCTAACCTGTGAATGAAGAACTAGATTATTTTAATTTTCATAACTGGTATTTATATCAGTTAATGAGTTTCTTTTATGGTGCTCTATGCTGTTTTTCAGCCAAGTTAGGCCAGCCAGCCCTCCCATATAAGGGAATGAATGTAGATCAGTCATGTACAAATAAGACAAAAATCTCACGTATGGCCTGTGGTCTATGAACAGAGTAACTGCATTTTATCTGTATGAACACATAGCTGATGTGTCTGAGAAAGAAATAGCTCCCAATGTACAGAAGGAAATGAGTGGAAAAATAGATTAAGAAACAAAAAATATTTAGGGAGTCTAAAGATTAAATATTAAAATATAGTAACTCAAATGTCATATCTGAGTTCTCTGTACCTCAAAGGATTACATAAACATCTCCTTTTTCCTAAAAGAAAGCAAAATAAACTGAAAAAATTCAAGCTGGTATCTTATACATTGATTATAAATCACTAAAAAAGTAAAAGTAAACAAAACATATCATTTGAGCTCTCTTGTAAAACATCATAGTATTTACATATGAAATTCACTGAAACTTGTGGAAGCCAACTGGGGCAAAAAAAAAAAAAAGCGCTAATTAGAATAAATATAAACAAAGCAAAAAAATAGAAGGGAAAAAACAACAACAATCCTTTTGCTCTAAGTCTGTGACAGCTATATTTTGCATGATAGTTTATAAAAAAAAACAACATATATTTTCAAGCACTCTAAGTCTGTGACATCTATATTTTACATGGTATGTTATAAAAAGAAATAACATATATTTACAAGTGTTCTAACTGGACAAACTAAATCTAGGTCCACAGAGTTCTGGTAACAGAAGAGGTGCCCATGGAAATCAACAAAAATCACACTCAGAGTATTTGACTATTAAGGAACAAACAAAGGAGCTAGTAGAAATAGTGACTCCAATGATTTTCCTGAGGGCTCAGTCAAAATGGGTGTATATACTTCCCTTCTACTGAAAGCCAAAGGCAACATGGGAAAACTCAAACTTCTGTCATTATGTTGTACCCTAAGTATAAACTGTAAAAATTTTTAAAATACGGAAAAATCACTGGTAACCTCGTAAATCACCATGAGGTACATGCCAGGGCTGTTAACAAAAAAACAGCTGAAGCGACTGGGGCAGAGAAACCTGGTATACATGTAACCAAATACTATTCAAACGCATCATTCTTTTGTTCTGCCCAAGGCATGACATTACGATATTCTGCAATGTGTGCATGAGTAGGAGTTTGCGTTTCTATTTGATTTGCTCTTAAAATGCCTAGATATATAATGAGCCAAATATCCGGGTGCCTTTTCTCTGAGTGAGGTAGTTATTCTGAAGTTCACAGACTTGGATTCTTGATGGGGGCTCATAAACCTCTGAAACTGTATGTAAATTTTATGTGTGTGTGTATGTACATATGTGTGTGTATGATACACATATGCATGCATTTTTAGGAAGAGGTTCCATAGCTTTAATCAGATAAAAAATAAGAATTACCATTCTAGAACCTCAATCGCCTGGGGACTAGGAATCAGTAACAAAGACCCCCTCCAAAACCCATACAATACTATTCATTGGAATAAAAATGGCTTAGACTATCACTGCGGCCATCCAGAGCACAAGCAGCAACATTCACCACTGCTTTTACCAGAAGACGGCGACTCAGGAACAAATTGTATCTCTTTGCAGGCTGTGGAGCAATCAATAGAGAGTTAGCAAATGCTACCCGGGATTAAAGAAAAGGTTTCAAACATCATGGACAGACCTGGAGAGTATTGTGCTAAGTGAAATAAGCCAGGCAGAGAAAAACAAATACCATAGGATTTCACATAGGGTGGAATCTAATGGACAAAATAAACAAAATTGAAACAGACTCATAGATACAGAGAACAGACTGATAGCTGTCAGAGCGGAGGGGGCTGGGGGGCTGGGCAAAAAGAGAAAGGGAATAAGAAAACAACAACAACTCATAGACCCCGACAACAATTCGGTGATTACCAGAGGGAAGGGGGTGGGGAGGTGGAAGAGAGTAAATAGGGATAAATGGTGACGGAAGGAGACTTGACTTTGGGTGAGCACACAATACCATATACAGATGATGTATTAGAGAACTATAAAGCTGAAACCTGTACGATTTTATTAACCAATGTCACCCCAATACATTCAACAAAAGTTTTTAAAGGGAGGAAATAAAAAGTCCAATAGCATATTAACATTTTTTCGCTCATTTGCCATATTGACAATACAAGTACAAATCTGGTCTAAATGCACAGCCTTTCTTCGTCCACCATGCTAAGTGATGTAAACGTTTAAGGGTCAAAGAATTAAAAAGAAAAGATTTCCAAAAAACAGACACACTAACAAACTCCGTATGATCACTCAGGTGAATGTGTACTTGTACGTGATATTGAAAGTTGGAGGGTCAGAGAAGTAGCAAAGAAGAAAATAACAAAAAATAGAAAGAAAACAATAAAAAATAAAGGAAAGGGGAAAAAATACTTCAAAGTAATTTTCCCTAAGCCCTTTATACAGTAATGTTAAATAATACATATTTGTGGAACTGAATTAAAGAAGAAAGGACACTGTAAGGAGAAAGAATGCTGAACTAGGCCTTAAGAAACCTGAGTTCTAGTCCAGGATCTACCCCTTAAACATATGGACAATTTTGGTCAAGATATTAAACCTCTCAGACCCTTAATTTTCTCATTTGTAAAACAAACTAAATTCCAAGCAAAGTGCCACGTTTTATGTATCATCCTCATAAATACGTCTAATGTACCTTTTCTCCATAAGGTGATTTTTTTCTGAAGTGATAAATTCTCAAAAACCATGTATGAGGCCCTGCAAAACAACTGAGAACTGAGAGAGCATGAACATCACTGATTTAAAAAAAGTATCTAATTTGTGTCCATGCAAGAAACTATAGTACTAAAGTGTCCTTCGATAGATGATTGGATAAAGAAGATGTACTACATATATACAATGGAATGCTACTCAGCCCTAAGATGAAATACTGCCATTTGCGACAACATGGATGGGCATTGAGAATATCATGCTAAGCGACGTAAGTCAGAAAAAGCTAAGAACCATATGATTTCACTCATATGTGAAATATAAAACTGAAATTCACAGACACAGACAACAGTATGGTGGTTGCCAGAGGAAGGGGGTTGTGGAGGTAGTAAAGGGTAAAAGGGACCAAATAATATGGTGATGGAAGCTGATCTGGCTTTGGGTGGTGGGCACACAATGCAATATACAGATCATGGCCCAGCAGGGATGGCTCAGCAGTTGAGCATCGACCTAGGATCCAGGAGATCTCGGTCCGGGTCACATGCCTGGGTTGCGGGCTCAATCCCCAGTGGGGGGCGTGCAGGAGGCAGCCAATCAATGACTCTCTCGCCATTGATGTTTCTCTCTTTCTCTCCCTCTCCCTGAAATCAATAGATATATTTAATAAAAATAAATAACTTTTATATACACATACACATATATATACACATACATATATATACACATACACACATGTACAGATCATGTATCATAGAACTCTACACTCGAGCCCTGGCCGGTGTGGATCCGTTGGCTGGAGCATCGTCCCATTAACGGAAAGGTCGCAGGTTCAATTCCCAGTCAGGACGCACAACTAGGCTGCAGGTTCAGTCCTGGGTCAGGGTGTGTACAGCAGGCAACCGACCGATGTTTCTCTCTCTCACCCCCTTCTCTCCCTTAGTCTCTCTAAAATCAATTTTTAAAAATTCCTTTATTTAAAAAAATCAACATTTGAATCCTATATGATATTAACTAATATCATCCCAATGAATTTAATTTAAAAAAAGAAAGTGATCATAACAATTGCTGCTTACCCTTGGTTTGTCAATGATGAGCAAGCTGCTCTCTCTGCTGCCCAGCATCTGATAATAGCACCATTGGGAAGACACAATGCTATTATTAACAATGCAAGTAGACAGCCTGTAACTTTCAGTAACAAAACTCTAGCTTCTCTCTGCAGAAATACTAAACCCGCAATTCCAGGGAGCTATAAAACATCTGAAATGAAATGCAAAACTATGTGTATATTGTGTACACACATGCATGTGTATTCATGCAAGTGGGGGTGGGGGGTGGAGAGACAGAGCTTGAGAGAGAATGAGAATTTTGGTGGTAGCTTTATCAAATCACACACACACATACACACACACACACAAACCACCAGACACAAGAAATGGTTAAGAACTACTATGTTACAGAGAAATAGCAAGGATTTCCACTCTTTTAATGATGCTGAATCCTCAACAGGACCAAAACAAAGGGCAAAATTAATGGACTATTTTAGGCCTAAAAATAGGTATTTGATGACATTACTTAAACACAAAGAAGCAAAGAAATGTAAACTGTGATTGAAGTTAACTTGAGAAATACATACAAAAATCTGTGAAGAGTATATTATCATTGTGCCAATATGAACAAAATGAAAATGGCAATATATTTATTTTCATTTAAATTGGTTCAATCTCATAAATCTTTCCTCAGACTGCTCTAAAGACATGGAAACTTGAATTTTTCATGTTCTTTATTTTCTAGATAATTGTCTTGATTCAGTTACTCAATAAATATGTTCTTTGTATCACATTACATCATTTTAGTTGTGGAGACTCTGTGACAGTGCTTTTCAAACTTTAATGATGATAAGAATCACCTGAGTACTTTTTAAAACTCATGACTTCTTAACCTTAGCCTCAACAATACTGATTAGTAATCTGATGCAGAGCCCAAGAGTTTGCATTTTTAAGGAAGTTTTTCATGTAATTCTTATTCAGGTGGTCTACAAATCACACTGTAAAAATAACTGGACTATATGATGATTTCCATAGTCCCTTCAGTTTTCATATTCGGTTCCTCTCAACATTTTGGTCATTGAGCTTGTAAGGAATCGCAGAACTTCTAGGAATCGAGTCAATCACTTTATCCAGCTAACTAGTGCACAGCCAACTTACTCTGATAGGCTTTCTTTCCCAGGGTGGGAATTTCAGTCACTCCTAAAAAACTATTTTTAAAGAATCTTTTAAAAAAAAATCTTGCTGGATACCCCTAACCCAATCCAAGGACGTGTACCTCTGTGAGTACTGCTCTGGGTCAATTAGAGCCTACAAGAAATATTACTTTCTCTGAAATACCTTCAAAGTGCTTATATTCTGTATACAAGAAATTCTAATTGTTAGTATCTTTTTGCAAGTTTATAGAAATAGAATAAGACCTTTGGTTAAGAAAATTCTGCATTTTTACAAGTAGTATTTAATTTTATTATTTATTATTTTATTTAATATGTTTCCTTAACTCAGTTGAGTTACTGGAACCTTGGCACAGTCATCAATAAGCACTAATCACATACTAATAACTGTCACATAAAAAGATGTCACATATTATACCCGCATTATACCCTAGCAAACTGTTAAGCCAAATACTATTATCTTAAATATCAAGTCTTAGCGTTCTGAGTTTATTTCACAGGGAGCCTGAAAACAAACTCAAGCTTGTGTTTGCTCCCTTATGCTATCCAGAAAGACCCAATATTAAATCTGCATGAAACATGGAATTTGGTTTACTTACTAAAAAATGAATAGGTTAGAGGACAAAAATAGGAAGAATGTAGTATGAATAAGTAACTGCAGTGCCAAGGCCTAAGTATTCATATGAAGTATACTTCTAACTGAGTCTTGATTTTTCATTCTGACTTGCAGGAAGTTAATATATACTTAACTTACCTCAAAATCAAAGTCTGCATCCCTATTCGCTCTTTCTGGATTAAGTAAGAAAGAAAGAAAAAAAAACATGTTAAATGGCCAATAGATCAGAATACGTGAAGAGTCTGCATATAAAGAAAACAGTAATTCAAAATTCAAATAAAAAAGTTCACAGGAAAAAATACTTAAAGAAAATGCCCAAGATATTCAACTGGATATCAACTGGAACTAAGTTGTTCAACACAGCCTCCAGAAGAAGTCAGTACCCAAAACTTTCTATAATCTAGGAGAAAAACATCAAATAATGATATGCAGGATATAATAGCACCAACTAAGAAATAAACTTAACTCTGATAAATGCAGTTATTAAATACATGGCCACAAAACTGTTGAGAGGAAAACATCCAATAGGGATGTCCATCAGTATCTCTTAGTTCTTACCATATCTCTTAGAATATTAAATGTGAGATTTAATATTCTATCAGCATGTTCTCCTAGAGTTGACCCAAATTGGTTGCAAGTAAAGCAACTTAAGAATATAATGTAAATTCAAAGTTATCAAATATCACTTACATGGCATTGGTAGATATCTCATTAACTCTGTGCAAGCATTAAATGAGATAATGCATGTAAAGTGCTTTATGCAGTCATGGGCACAGAGGAGGTCAATAAAAGTTATTCTTGTTGCTACTATTATTATCAGGATATGTTCTATTCTTTTGTTAATTTTCAAAACTTTCAAATTCTTTGAGATAAGTCTTAGAGTATCAGAATAAAGACAATAATTTCTTTTGTATTCAGATCTTTTTGTTATAGGGTCTATTATTTTAAAAGTTATTGGTTATAAGCAAAGCAGAAAAACAAACTGTGCCTACAGCTATATCACTTAACTCTTTTGAGTGCATGCTTTCTCATCTAAAAGATTAAAAACACAAGTAAGAAATATTTGAAAAATATAGAACATTAAACAGTACCATTGTGAGTATGGTTTACATGTACAGTTCAAAACTCCATAATGTCTTAACTATCTCTCATTGGATTTTTTAAAGAAAAGGACACCAATCTCCCAAACTCTTATAATGAGGAAAGCATTGAATTCTGTGAAATACACGCTTTGTCTCTCACTGTGTGGTTCTTGAGAACTGACCTAGGGAGGCTGTCACTATTCTCCAGGACAAAACTGTCACCATTATGGAGAAATAAGCAAACAGAGTTCCAAGTACAGAGCAAACAAGTTCAAGCTTTAAGCTAGGTTTATAGATGTGGACCCTGAGAAAGACGACACAGTACTTGCAAAAGACAAAAAGGCTCCTGGCAGATTAAACAAACAAACGAACAAAAACAAAAGCAAAAAGGCATTTCTATACAGGGCCTCCCATGCAAATCACACTTCAGGAGAAGCCTGCACTGCCTCCTGCACTAGGTTCCTGCCCTGAGAGCCAGACCTGGTAAAGAAGTTCCTGGACCCCTATTTCAACCAAAAGGACTGCGACTCTCCCCGGCCAAATGGAGCTGTGCAACATCCTCACCAACCAATCAGAGCGCCTCCATTCTGATCAACCGGACAGCGCCTTTTGCAAGAAACTGTTAAGATTTGGAGTCCTCATTCCCATGAGGACGGACCAGTCAGGGGCCACGGGCAGGAGCTTTTGTCAATATAAGCCAGCTCCCCTCTGGCTCAGAGAGTGCGCTTTTCTTTTCCACCAAAGACGAGGACTGCATCCAGTGGCTGGAGCTGAAACACCAAAGATGTTTCTCTGGAGCAGAGAACACTGGACGAGCCAGGAGCAGAGTGGGGCAGACCAGAGAAGAGCAGGACAGGGCTGTCCAGTGGGAAAGGGGCCTGGCCCCAGGGCCACCTTGAGCCATGCTGTTGCCCAGCGGTGCTGCATCACAATTGAGCTATTTGCACGGAACAGTTTCCTTCTTCACTGCACCCCAAAATGGGGATTCCTGTTGGCACTGAATTGGCGCTAAGGACCATCACTTGACAAAGAGTATTTTATAATTCTGTTTTTTAGAAGAGCAAGTTTTTCAAGCACCTCCTTCATCTAGTTATTTTGGCTGCATTTAATACATAGTTTAAAATTTTTTTTCAAACTGCTATTGGAAATTAAAGCAATGCATTTATTTGAGAATGTGGAAAAGGGGTAACATTTTTCCTCCAGGTTATCTCCTCTCCCTACTAGTTCTCTCGTATGCTTTGCTTCCACCTTTCAACCTGCTGCTTCCTTTCCCTAGAACGAACAATTTTCTTCCTAGGCTAACTCTTGCGAATTTTTCACACTGTATCCGTTTTGATATCCTTTCAGGCCTCGCCTGAAGCCTCCTCGTGTGAGCCCCGGATTAGCCTCCTTCCCACCTGCTCCCACACCACCCTCAATGTAGCCCTCTCTGGGCATCAAGCCCAATTCCTCTTCTCTCCATAAGACTGAAAGCTCCCTGGAGCCAGGTGGAGCACACTGCATAAACCATATCCTTTCTTAAGAGCTCGATTAAAGAGCAAAGACGTATTACCTCAGCCCACGTGCTCCCTCTTGTACACAGTGCTGACTAGCTCTCTTTCTCACAGACACACGTGCCATAGACCCAGACACACTTTCACACTCACAGAGCACCAAACCCTTGTCAAAACACAGGCTACCTGAAGAGGCAGGATTTGAACCCAACAACTCTCAATCAGCTTTTTGTTGTTCTTCCAAGTGCCTCTAAAGTGAAAGGAAATGACTATGTTCTTCCTAATGGACTAGCAACCAGACATATGAAGGGCTTAATCCCAATCATTGTGGAGAATCATAAAATCTGTGCTAAAAGTAGCCCAAAGACTGAGCTCTAAGTTTTCACTGCAAGCACATCACTAAGGGTACACTCTCAGGCAAACCCAGGGTCCAAAAATAGCCCCTGAGTTTACCAAATGGTCTTCTCAGTTTACACTCCTTCCAGAAGCATAAAATGAAAATACACTTGATCCTTGAACAAGGCAGGGTTTAGAGACACTGACACCGACCCTCCACAGTCAAAAGTTTTCATCTAACATTTAACTCTCCAAAAACTTAACTACTAATAGCCTACTGTTGACAGGAAGCCTTATGGATAACATACAGAGTTGATTAACACATATTTTGTATGTTATGCATAGTATATACTGCATTCTTATAATAAATTAAGACAGCAAAAAAAATGTTATTAGGAAAATACATTGGCAATATTTATTGAAAAAGTATTCTCGTATAATTGGACCTATGCAATTCAAACCCATGTCATTCAAGGGTCAACTGTATATGTAATCAAATATTCACATCACCAAAGGATAGATGGTTTGGTTAAATATAATGTTTAACATGGTTGTAAAGATGCAAGCAACTCTACATTCAACTTTAACACTTCCTTTCCTATTGTTAAACTCTTACACTGTCTTTTCCAATGCTGAATGTATAATAAATCAGCTAAAGAATGCATATTTCACATCAGAACATCCACCAGTCAATAGCTCAATTTCAGCAACGTTGACATTTTACTAGCAGTATTTGTTTACGTAACTATTTAAGTCTTTTATTACATTTTGCCTTGGAATTTCATTTTTAAAACTGTTAGATGGTGGGAAAACAGCTAATTGGAGATCACTGATTGCTTATATCAAGAATATAAACTGAGCAAATGTAACATATCCAAGAAATATTAACTATTATGTCTAAAGACAAAATGCTACCAGTCTCTCTGAGATGAAATCTTATCACATGTAAATCAATTGTTTACTTTTCTCATATTTTCTCTTTTAAGGTGATTTAGCAAATACATAATATTACAAGATCTAGGCTTACCTGTTTCAATAAATCTACTCTTAAAGTCCGTTTATATTTTAAGACATAAATAAAAGTAGCTTCTAAAATCTGATATTGTGTAACCCGGTATTTTTCAGCCTTCCTCAACTAACACTTTTGCTTTCATAACTGTGTCATTAAACTCCAGGAAGAAACATATTTTTAGAACCAGGCTTCCAAAAATCCACTGAACTGACATTAAAAAATATATCCTCCTTGGTTAAATTTATTCCTAGGTTGTTTTTTTGTTCTGCATGGTTGTTTGTTTTGATGCAATTGTAAGTGGGATTGCTTTCTTAGTTTCCTTTTCTGGTAGTTCATTATTGGTAGATAAAAATGCAACTGATTCTGGATATTTATTTCCCACAGTGGCTGCATTAATCTACAGTTCTACCAACAGAACACAAGGGCTCCATTTCCTCCACATCCTCGCCAACACTTGTTGGTTCATTGATGATAGTCATTCTGACAGGTGTGAGGTGATATCTCATTGTGGTTTTAATATGCCTTATGACCCAGCGATTCCAATTCTGGGTATATATATGAAGAAACCCAAAACACTGATTCAAAAGAGTTTGTGCACCTCTGTGTTCACTGTAGCATAATTTACAATAGCCATGATACAGAAGCAACCCCAGTGCCCATCAAGATACGAGTGAATAAAAAAGTGGTAGTACATTGAATATTACTTGGCCATAAAAAGGAATGAAATCTTGCCATTTGCAACAACATGGATGGACCTAGAGGGTAGTATGCTAAGTAAAACAAGTCAGACAGAGAAAGACAAATACCATATGATTTCACTTATATGTGGAATCTAAAGATCAAACTTAAATGAACAAAACAGAAACAGACTCATAGATACAGAGAACAAACTTATGGTTGCCAGAGGCGAGGAACGTTTGGGGATTGAGTGAAAATGGTAAAGGGATTGAGAAGTATAGATTGGTAGTTACAAAATAGTCATGGGGATGTAAAGTATAGCACAGAAAATATAGTCAATAATATTGTAGTAACTGTGTATAGTGCCAGATGGATACTGGAAAAATTAGGGGGAACATTTTGCAAAGTATATGATTGTCTAACCACTATTCTGTAAATCTGAAACTAATACAAAATAATATTGAATGTAAACTGTAATTTTAAAAAAATTAAAAAAAATATATCCTCACTGCAATGCACTTTTCATATAACCCTAGTAATAACAGAGGTCTTAATAAATGGGAAGTAAAACCAACCCAGCAAAATAACTGACATTGAAAAACATTTGGAAAAATGAGTCATCTGAGTGGCCTGGACCACCCTGCTCCTTAGGCCCCAGTCTCACCAATCCACACTACTCTGCTGTGCTTGGATTCTGGATCTATAAACAAAACAGGCAACAGGAGTTTGGGCAGGTGCAGTCATCAGAACCAACCATCAAATATCCATGGTATTCCGTATCAATATCCTTTTCTCCTACCGCCACCCAAACTGGAGGCAAAACTTCAATAACAATGAGAGGAAATATAAATAAATTACAAAGGCCTTTGCTCCCCCCCAAAAAAGGAAAACTGAAATTCTTTTGGGTAAAGTTCTAAAATCTTCCTGGGAGGGACTCAAGTTCCAATACGACATAAGCTAAAGTAATACTAATTTAAGTGTACATTACAGTAAGCAAAATTATCCTGATGCTAAATTAGATCACACTTCTAAGGTCTGAAGGAATAATGGTCAATCTCTGCAATGCCATATTGATATTTTTTTCATTATATATAGTTACATCCTTCACATTTTTCTCATCCACTCCTTCAGTGAAGGATAATTTGCTGTATCTTCTCATAGCTTTACTTCAGAAGGAATTACTGAATGCTTTAAATAAAAAAGTATTTATTAAGACCTTCGAATTACTGAAATTACAACAAAAAGTAATTCTCATCAGAGGAGGAAACCATTAAATAGTGTAGAAAGCACCTTCCAATTTTATACATTAGAAAGTCATCTGATTTCTTTTGCATCACTGAACACCCATTATTTTCCCTAACGAATAAAGTTATTGCTTCACTTAGCAAAGCCATTAGTCTAAGCTAAAAGTTTTCAATTGTTTTATTTCCCTCCATCCTTAAGTGACTTTTTGACTTAAGAGGGCAGCTGCTTCGCACAGAATTGGAGAAAATATTTGCAAATCACTTATACAGAATATATAAAGAACTTTTACAATGCGATAACAAAATGACAACTCAATTTTTTGTATGTCGCAAAGGATTTGAATAGACATTTCTCCAAAGAAGATATATGAATGGCTAATGAGCACTGGAAAATATATTTGACACATCAGTCACCGGGAAAATGCAAATCAAAACCACGTTGAGATTCACAACCACTAGGTTGTGATAACTAAGACAGATAATAAGAAATGTTAGTGAGGATGTGGAAAAACTGGAACTCTTATACATTGCTAGTGGGCCTAGACCATGATGCAGACACTCGAAAAACAGTTCGGCAGTTTCTCAAAAATTTTCACTACAAAGCTACCACCTGATCCAGCAATTCCACTCCCAGGTATACACCCGAGAAAAATTAAAATATGATTTCATACAAAAATTTGTACACGAGCATTCATAGCAAAAATTATTATTCATGATAGCAATAAAACGTGGGAAAAAACTAAATGCCCACCAGTTGATGAATGGATAAAGTGTGGTGTGTGGTGTGTGTATTATTTGGCAATAAGAAGGAATAATGCATATGTTACAAAATGGGTGAACCTCAAAATCATTATGCAAAAAGAAAGAAGCCAGTTATTAGACCACATATTAAACCACATATTAGATGTGTCTATTTACATGAAGTGTCCAAAATAGGTAAATTCATATAGTAAATAAACGAGTGAATGCCCACAGCTGGGAGTACAGAATAGGAGGAAGGGGGATGGGGAATGGCTACTAGGAGGTTTCTATTTGGGGTGATGAAAATGTTCTAAAATTAGATTATGGCGATGACTGCAAAGCTCTGTAAATACACCAAAAGCCACTGAGGTGTATACACTTTAAACGGATGACTTTTGTAGTATGTAAATGACATCAATAAAACTGTTACGTGGAAGAGAGGGATGCAGTAAAGCATTCCACTTCTTAGCGCCTGTGAAGACTGACTAGTAAGACTGCTTAGAACGCTGACCACTTAAAAGAATAGTTTGCATGTTTAGATCTAATACTAAACAAGACAAGAAAACAGAGCGTCATCAAGGGAACTTGGCGTCACGGAGGGTCCTGGACATAGCCCCAGAAAAAAGAGGCAAATTTTTAGGAAAAGGCGTGTACTAAAGTAAAATAGATGCGCGGAGCATAGGTCTGCGCCACGGCCTCAGCAACCAATGAGCAAACAGTTCCCACTTCAGCTCCAAGAAAGCCGACGGCGCAGGGGCGCTCCGAGCGCCGCGGAATCTCAGCGCTCCGGGCCCGCGCCTCCCGGCGTCAACCGGGACCCCGGAGCTGGAGCAGCGACGGGCGAACGGAGGGGCAAGAGCACAGGGGCCCGCCGCCCTGCACCCTAAACCGCGGCTCTCGGCGGGAGCCTCGAGGCTCGCCGGGCCTGGCGCGCTCACCTCGCCTCCCAGCATTTTTCTAGGGCTGGTCTCGGAACCGCAGGCGATCCCAGGACTGAGGTCCGGGGCTGGCCGGAGCAGCGGCAGGCATCTCGGGGCGCCGACACCCGCCCACCCGGGGCCGGGGCGGTTCGCCTGGCAGCCCGCGCCCAGCGCGCGGCGCGCCGCTCGCCGAACGTCCCCGGGCTCCGGGCCGCGGGGCCGCCAACGTCCCCCGGGCTCCCTGCGCGCGGCGCCCGCCCCTCCTCGCGCGCCACCCCGCCGGCTCCTACCTCCCTCCTGCAACATCTCCAGGACGTCCGGGTCGCCCATCTTCGCCAGCTCGTTAATGACACTGACCGAGGTGACAGAACACAGCGACTGGCGGCCGGCCCTCGGACAGATGCTTAATCTGACCGTGGGCCGCCGGCCTTGCAGCGCCGAGGAGCAGGCCGGCAAGGTCTCCCTCCGGCCCTCCGGCAGGAGCTCGTTCTCCACCGTCCTCGGCGTCCCCGAGACGTCCAGCCAGTCGCTCTTCTTCTCCAGGCTCCTCCACAGGACACCGGCGCCCTTGGCCGCGGGCTTCTCCGCCCTCTCCCGGAAGCGCTCCTGCGACCCCTCCCAGTACCTTTCCAGCAGCGCGCCGGGACGCGGCTCGCCGGGGGGCTCGCCCGGGAGCTCGCCCGCGGCCTCCCCGCTCGGCTGCTCCCGCGGCTCTTCTACCTCCAGCGGGTCCGCGTGGTCTCTCTTTCCCCGCCTCTCGCTCCTCCCCGCGTCCTGGACGTCTGCCACCGCCCCTCCCTCCGGGGCCTCGGCCTCCCCGACCCCCGGCCGGGCAGGCCGGCTGCGGGCCCCCCCCTCCGGGCCAGGGCCGTCCGAGACCCCGGCGCCCGGCCCCGCTGCCTCCGCAGGCCCGGCCTCCGCCCCCCGCTCCTCGGGACCCGCCGGCCGTCGGCTCCCCTGGCCCGTCCGCTCCATTCTCCGCAGGGCGGGCCCGGGCCCAGGGCTCCTGCCTCGCCGGGGCCGCCCCCGCCCCGCCCCGCGGACGCCGCGCCGCCTGCGGCTCCCTGCGCCCGTTGTCGCCGCCCTCGTCCACCCGCGCAGCCCTCCCGCCTCCAGCGAGGGCGCTCCGAGGGGACCCCTCCCAGTTGCGGAGTTACTTTCCGTCGGGTGAGAAAAGCCCCCCTTTCTTAAGGGGACCCTTCCCCTTAAGGCCAGTACTCTCCAAAATTCCAGCAGCCCCCGCCCCCTCCGGCGCCCGCGCGTGGGTATTAACTTTGCTTCCGAGCAGAGCCGGCTTCCTCGACGGGGAACCAGACCTCTTGTCTAACAACGTTGGGAGGAAAGTCATACGGTTTTTTTGGTCCTGAGTTCGAATTCAGCCTCTGCCCCTAAAAGTTGGGTGGCCTTGGCCACGTTTCTAGAAGCGTCAGGTTCCCTAGCTTTAACAGGAGAACGATGCGCGCGAGGGCGCGTGAGGAGGCCCGCGCAGGGGGCGCTGGCCCGACGCGGGACGCGGGGAACCGCCGTGAGAACCAGCCGCGTCCCCCCGCGCCCCGAGGGCTTCAGCCTCCAGCGGGGCGGACGGCCCTGCTCTCCACGGGCCCCCCGGTCCCTTCTCCGCTGTGGACACCGCGCCAGCTGCCGGCTGCCGCCCCGGGAGTTGGGAGACACGGGCGGTTACCGTCTAACGGGTGAACATACAGGAGCGAGGACGGACTCGGGGTGAAGAGACTGGGCTGGGGCGCCTGGAGCGCACTGAGGGTTGCTTGACTGAGTTTGGGGTGCAGATGAGATGATTTAAGAATCAGCAGGAGCCTGGCCGGGCGTGGCGCAGCGGTTGCGCATGGACCTAGGATCCAGGAGATCGCGAATCGATTCCTGGTCTCCACCGGGCCTGATCCCCAGAGGCGGGCGTGCAGCGGAGCATCGTTGATGTTTCTCTCTCTCTCTCTCTCTCTCTCTCTCTCTCTCTCTCTCTCTCTCTCTCTCTCTCTCTCTCTCTCTCTCTCTCTCTCTCTCTCTCTCTCTCTCTCCCTCCCTCCCTCCCTCCCTCCCTCTCTCCCTCCCTCTCTCCCTCCCCCCCTCCCCCCTCCCCCCTCCCCCCTCCCCTCTCCCCTCTCCCTCTCTCTCCCTTTGAAGTTGATAAAGATATGTGTATATATGTATATTTTTTTTATAAAGATATTTTTTAAAAAGAATGAGATGACCAAGGAAGCCTCGTCCTTTCTTTTATTTTTATGCTATTCTATTTTTTCCCCTTTCTATTAACTTTTAGAACTGAGAATTACCATTTACAGATGGGGAAAAAGGCCTGGAGAAAAGTGTTTTGGTGAAGGGCATGGTTAACTGTGCAACTGGAAATCACCTTTTTGGTGTTTTTTCCTACATCTTGCTGGCTGTACTCTTAAACCTCTAGGAATCCATCAGTTCTGGTCACATGATTTGAGACAAGCAATTCCTTACTTTATGTATTTTGGAATTGTGTTTGAAATGTGTGTCAAGCAATGGGCGTACATGTGATTACAATAAATCCCTAGTTACCGTGCAAGTGTTTGGTTTTTACCTCTTGATTACCAATCATTGTTGGATTCTAATAACATTTACCACATGACTTGTTTCATGTTCTCCCTGTATGTGTTTCATGATCTTCCTGTGCCTGTTTCATGTTCTCGCTGTGTTTGCTTGGTGCTCTTCTGCTAGGCGCTGTGCATATTGTGATTCAATAGATGACTGCAATTTTTGCTTTATGTAGGTTAAATAAAAAAACACAATAAAATTATTTTTCTATGATTTTATATAATTATCAGTTTTATATTTCTTGATTCTGCACCATATTTGAAGTGACATATATTGACATATATGAAAAGATATTTAATGCTCTTGATTTTGCACAAAATTTAGTGGAATATTTTTATGCTGAATTGGCTGATATTCTATTCAACTTTCTGTAAATTTTGTTAACAAAAAGTTGAAGGCTCCCTGTGTTCTTTGGATAGAACTCTGTATCTTAGATCTTGAGAAATTTTCTCGGTAGTCTTATCACTGTAATATTTTATGTTGCTTATACATTTAAATTTTAAGATCTTTTTATGTTTTCCATCACCACACCCTGCCTCTTTAGACACACTTATCAACCATACATTTTGAGAATTATATTCTAAATAATGAATACATGTTCTCTTAATATAAGTGAACACACGGTTAAGTACAGCAGTTCCCTATTATCTGCTAGTTTT